>NW_020884878.1:18405322-18584850 GCF_003945725.1 Corapipo altera | reverse complement strand
TTATCCTGTTCTTTCTTCCTTATCCTGTTCTTTCTTCCTTATCCTGTTCTTTTTTCCTTAACCTGTTCTTTTTTCCTAGTCACTTAGTTCTTACAATGAGCCAATCTAAGTGCTTACCTAAGAAATATATTGGAGTGTCTAATTGCACGTCACAGCACTGAGTGAAAGTCATTTCCCAAGGCAAGGGTATGACTGCCGGGCATCCCAGTAGAGGTCATGTGGACTATGCAGATGTGCAGACTTCGTCAGCTTCCTAGGCAGTCCCTATGAAACAAATAGAAGAAAAGGCTGGAGAACATCTTCTTATGCCATCTGTCCTGGCACTCTGAATTTGCTGCTTGCTTCTCTTTAGCAGTCTCAGTCTGTTTCTCTGAGGGCAATGTGCTGTGTTGAATCTATTCCCTGATGCTGAATTGGCATATGGAACAGCGTTTTTCTCTTTAGCAGAAAGGCCATTGTAGTCTCTGCCTGGCTGCATAATAAGTTATACTGTAGCCAGCTAGTCTGCAGGGAGTTGTGTCCTTACTCTTCCTACCATCTTGCTATGGAAGCTCCTCAGGTAGAAAGTTAAATATTGCTGAAAGTTCTACCATTATGCCAGCAATTGTATCTGAAGGACCTGGCGGATGAGTAACCAGGTTGGAGAGAATGAGACAGTGGCTTTGTACCTTCTGAGGGTGCTAATGGTCTTTGGGGTTGTTGAATTATATGCTTCTTTCCTTCTCAGTGCAATAGACTTTTAGAAATGCCCCTCTGAGATTGCTCTTAAACTCCACTGGTTTGCATTGCAGCTGTTTGTTTTGGCTTTTCTTTTTTTCCCCCATAGCACACAATGCCCTCTCAGAAAGTGAAGACAGAAAAAACTGTCAGGCAGACTGTGTCTAAAGTTGGATTGTGTCATCTGCACAGTACACAGTTAGGCTTCAGGGAAAGAGAAGGTGAAAGCATTTATTTTAATAGGCGTAAACAAGTCCTAGAGGAGAGAGGAGGGGTCTCAGTACAGAAGAGCATGTTTAGAAGGATAATTCCCTTCCGACAGTCACAAACAATGTGGAAAAGCTGTTTCAGTGGCTCATAATTTATTTTTTCTTCCTGCTGGTCTGTGCATTTATTCTGTTCCTCTTTGTGTCAGCGTCATGTCAATCTACAGCTTGACTTGAGATGGTGACTGTTGCTCAGAGAGAGAACTATGCAGTGAAACTTTTTTTTAAACTTCTCTGGCTTTAAAATGGGGACAGTTTTTCCTACTTAAGTCAAAAGTTATGTTGGCCAAGATTTAAGACATCTGCAGCCACATAAGTGCAACTGAATCATCCTGCCTAGCTAGCACAAAGATACCTGCAGCCTCTCAGCTTTTGTGTTAACATAGCGTATGCCAGGGGAGGGAGGGGGATACTTGCTGCTTTTTCATCTCCCCTGGCTGTAGAAAGAATGGGGACCCTTCCATGACGCCAGGTCAGAACAGGTCTGCAGACCTCTAAGGTCTTGATATTACTAGCAGCTGTCAACCCCTTTCCTGTGGTAAGACTTGCAGTGCTGGAAACATTGGTGCCACTGCCTCTGTGTCAGTACTAGTGAACTGTTTTTGAGGAAAGCCCTCAGATAGCCTTTTCCCCAAGGCTGCTGACATTGCTTCCATGAAGCTGAGGCATAACATGGAATGGACATTAAGAAATATCTGAGTTTATTGAGTTGGGCTCTGCATTTGAGAGCATGTTGCTACTGGGAGACAGTAGGCAGGAAAGGGTGGGAAAGGCTGGTAAAGTGGGAGTGGTGAGACAGTCTCAAAGCATCAAGGTTTGGAAAGGTGATGGGGCAGTGAGGAGGAGGCAGGGCAGCAAGATCTGCATAAGGAACCATTGTCCTGGAGGCTTACATGGGTGAAGACAAGAAAACCAGGAGTCTGGCATGTAAGCAATAGGCTGCTTACCTACGGAAGACCTGGGTTCTGGTCTGAGGCTTAATAAGGGCTCCTTTTGGAGCCATAGGCAATAAACTTCCCCATTCTGGCCTCTATAAAATAGAGGAGACACTGTGAGGTCTCAAAAATGCTATTCTACAGCACGTTACAAGCAAACTATGGTAACTAGCTAATGAATCAGGTGGGGCTGGACCTTCAGATGTCCTGCTCCCAGCTACTAGTTCTGATTTTCCTCATCTGCATGGGCAAATGGTCACTGCCCTGTTGGAAACAACCGTTGCCTGTTTTATGGGCATTCAAACAGCTGTAATTCTCGGTGAAACTTCACGGAGCAGCTGTGACATATAAAGTGCCTACAGCTTTTGCCAACCCTCGCATATGCAAATTTGGCACACTGTCTTGATTCTTAGAATATTTTGCCTGACTGTGGTGCCAAGTGTTGCTGCCAGCTCTGCATTACTTTCTGCCCAGCTTGGAAGCAGGGGCCCTTCTCAGTCTTGGAAATCATATGCATCACAGAGCTGCTGTGAAGCTTTTGTACTGACAGCATCAACTACCAGAACAGCATCTGTCTATTTTCACAAGGCTGCTGTCCTCTTGGCTGGGTGAGAAGTAGAGGTGCACAAATTGGTCTGTGTTCATGCCCAGCTTTGAAGTGAAGTAGCAAAGGGACTGTGCTGATCTGCCATACTCCCATGTCCTGGCACTGCAGTTTGTGATGTCTCCTAATGAGTGGGGTGATCCAGAGGTGGAGATAAGATGAAGCTGAATTAGGGTCTCTAGAACTGTTTTGCTATGGCAAAGTGTTGCAAAGAGACAGCTTTCAAGGCTAGAGGGCGCCTCCTTGCTGTGAGATCTCCTACTGTTCTCCCCCATCTCTGGCTGCTGGCTCTGCTGGAGTTTCCAGCCTTCTCGAGTAACTCTTGGAAAGCATTGGCTAGATTCCGCCTGCCTGAAGAGCATGTCACTCAACTTACTAGCCTCTCCTGTAACCTTCTGACACGTGGTTTTGGAGCAGGAAGCATTGTCACAGGCACTTGGCTTATTTAGGATCACTTGAATGAGAGTTTTCATCTGTTGTGTGTGCCATAAAACTGGGGATTGACCTTTGCTTAATCATAGGATGGTTTGGGTTGGAAGGGACCTTAACAATCATCTAGTTCTAACCCCGATGCTGTGAACAGGGACACCTTCTACTAGACTGGATTGCTCAGAGCCCCGTCTGTTGTGGCCTTGAACACTTCCAGGGATGGGGCATCCACAACTTCTTTGGGCAATCTGTTCCAGTCCCTCACCACCCTCACAATCAATTGTAATGTTGTCAGAGATGGTGTGTAAAGGAAGTGTGATGTCCCCTTCAGCTGCCAATCCCAGCTGCCAATCTTGTGGCTCCTCACAGTGCTCCATGAGCTGTGCAGTGCAACAGGTATTCAGTGTTTAGTGGAAGACTGGGCTAGGCGCAGGATTGCTGAGTACTTAAGGATCAGGGGAGCTAGAGGACTTCAGGGTTAGGGGAGCTCAGGGGTTTGTCCCCTGTGTCAATGCTCTGCCTGCTAGACTGCACTTCTGTATCATGTATTGTGACTTTCTGCTTTTAGCTGAGGCTGAAAGAGGAAAAGTAGGAAGTGGCAACTTGACACATATCTGTTCTGTGAGGATTTCAGGAACCTATGCCAGACTTTTTAAAACCATGCCTCCTTATGGAGCCCATAGATGTGTGAGCTGCAGTGGTGAAATCTGTGTCCCCCATCCCACCCCCCTACTTCAGGATCACTGAAGCCTTGAAGAGAAACTAGCTGCAAATGTAAATGACTTTCTGAGAAGAAAGTTGTGCTGACTGTTACAGACCTCATCCACCTGGTGAAGGTTTCTCAGTATCACCCAAGGTGAGAGTGTAGCCATTGCAGTACTGCTGATTCAGTGCACATGTGTATGTTCTTGCCTACACTTAGCAAAGCGCTTGGATTTTGTGCCCTTTTGAGAAGGCATTTAACCAAAGAGAGTTGCATGTAAGCTGAAGCAGTGTGTCTGAACGGGGTTTGACCAGTATCACCCCAACAGTTTCATTCTCACCTTGGGTGATACTGAGAAACCTTCACCAGCTGGCCGATGTCTGTAACAGTTAATCTAACTTCCCTTTCAGAAATACAATTACTTTCACGGTTGGTTTTTTTTCAGGCCTCAGTGATATCTTTTAAAATGCAAGATTTTCCCATGCAGACACACACATAGCAGGTGCCTGGGGGTAGTGCTGTCTGTGCTTCACCATCGGCTCTGTTTCTGCTTGCCTTCTGCTGTTTCTTGGCTTGGAGAGAATATTTTTTTACTGGCTGTCAGCAGGGAGAATGCTGTCAGGCTCTTCTCTGGAAGGAAAATGCTCAGGTCAATGACACTGTTGTTAATTGAATCCCAGGTCCTTGTTAAAGGTGTGATGCTGAGGCAGGTGTTTTTCTAGTATTCTGACTTGGCTGGGGGGAAAGGAGAAAACTCCAGTGCTAAAGATGGATCTGGATGTGAGGAAGGGTTGAGACCCCATGAGGGGCTTTCAAGACCTTTCAGTACCAGAAATGTGCACAGCCCTTCCTCTAGCTGCTAAGGTAAGAACCATCCTGAAACTGCAGGGTGCTTCCTCCTGCATGCTGAGGCCTGAATGTCTGCATTTCTTTCAGTATTCTATGTCTAGCCACTCTGGCTAAGTCTCCTGAGACTCTGCAGCCTTGTACTGGATTGATGCTCCCAAAGATTCCTCTCTCTGCTTTTCTACCCTTCCACAACCCAGCAGGAGAGTAGCAGGCTCTGAATGTGTTGCATTTTTATCCCCCTCTTAGGTCTGAATGTAGGTTGTTTCTACGCCCTGTCCACTCTGCTGAACCGCATGGTGATCCACCACTACCCAGTAAGTGTATCCAACCCTCGTGGCCCTCTGATGTTTGCTGTTGTCTAGCACTGGCTGCCAAAGGAGAGTCTGTGAGAAATGCAATGTTACAGCACTTCTGGCTGGCTCTGGCACACGCTGGCTGGCTGGAAAGAGAGCATTGGTTCCTTTTTCTCTTTACACCACCCCATGCAAAAACTAGTGAGCTCTAGCAAAGACAGCTCCTTTGCACCCTGAATGAAAGTGTTTACTTCTGAGAAAATCTTCCAGCAACTGACTCCCCTTGTTCCTGACTACGATTTCTGCTAGGACATCTGTTCCAGGGGGCTGCCCACACTGGTGCTCTGGTGGCAGAAGAGTGGAGTGCTTCAGTACCTGAGCTACTGGAGAGCTTACTGCTGGTGCTGTATGCCAGAGAGCTCCTTTCTGTGCTGCCTTATAGTAGGTCCTAATATTTCCTAGTCAATCTGGCCCAAATCCTAACACCAGAGAGCAAGCTTCATAGGGTTTATGCTAACTCCTCTGAGAGTATCTGTTCATGCTGGCCAGTGCACACCTTTTTCTCTGGGCTGGCTCAGAGAGAAGTGCCAAACTACTTTTCTTACTGGACCAGAATGCACTGGCTCATAGTGGGCCCAAAAGTGTTCTTGCAAAGGGTCCTTCTGGTTATTGTGTTACCAGCAGAAAACATGTAGGGAGGCTAACTTTGATGTCTCTTCCTCTCTGGGTTTTCTACATTTTGCTTTTTGTTGGCTATGACTTAGCTCCTGCATTTGTGTGAGTGTGTGTGTGTCTCATCACAGGGGGAGGAGGTGAATGCTGGCAGGATTGGACTCACCATTATAGTGTCGGGGACGGTTGGGGCTCTGATCTCCGGCATCTGGTTGGACAGAACCAAAACCTACAAGTAAGTCCCTTGTTTGCCTCTGTGTCCCTGGTGACTGTGCTCTTCCCCCAAACTGTACGAGTCTGGGGGCAGAATCTTTGGGAGGATTTGTAGGGAAAAATATGGTTCTTCAAAATGCAGTTAGTCTGAAGTGAAGTTTGGAACTGTGTGTTAGTCTGTATTGGGCCCATACAGTGGCCTTAGGGAAACATAGGGAGAGGGTGAGGTGGCCCAGCAGCTGCTTTGTCAGGGATGAGAGAGTTCTTGGCACAAGTAGAATCAAGATAGTACCAGACCATTTCTCAGCCCTTACAAACCAGCTTCTGTGAATCTTTGTCCAGCTTAATAAAAGGCACATTGAATCCAGTGCCCAGAGGCATTGTGTGAGGGTGCGTTGCTGTATTTAGGGCAGCCATAAGGGTTATTGGGATTGCTGGTGGATTATTCTGGGTTTGCTGCCTGGTGGGTTGGGAAGGCAGGTCTGGCCATCATACCCTGCCATATGCAAAGAGACGGTTAAGTCTTTGCTTGTCCTGCAGCTCCCAGTCCTCAGGCACTCAGATCTCATTGGCAGACCTCTGTAAGATATCCCAGGGGATGTAGAGAGCCTCTCATGTCTTACACTGGTGTCCATGTAATCAGCTTTTTGGTTTCTCTGCTGTCTTTGAGAACTGTGCTATAACCTGTTGTCTGAGCAGGCTGGTGAGACGGGGCTTTACTGGTGATGTGCTGGTGAAGGCAGTTGAAGGCAGTTTTGGAGTTCTTTTCTTTGCAGCAGCTTTTCAGTCTGGGTCAGTCCTACTGCCATTATCCTACCTGGTGTCTTGGTCCAGAAGAGCACATTCTCATTGTAGACAGCTTAGATTAATCTGGCTAGCTGTGGGTTTGCAACTTCTGAAGTGGCTTCTGGCCCAAGCTGTAGACTACAGGGATCAAAAATACATAGAAAATTGGCTTCTCTAATGAGAAAGAATGGTTGGTGAGAACTCCTGGGTCATAGGAAAGAGGACTAGATGACTAACACAAAGACCGGCAGGTTGATTGTTGCTGTTTCTAGATGGTTGTGTGGCACTGAGTTCTCATTTGTCAGTCCTGGGACATAGAAGCACAACTGTTGGAACTGTTAGAACTGCACTAGCTAACCATTCAATGTAACTTGTGTCTCTTTCCAGCCCAGGGCTAGTGGTAAGGTAGCCTCAACTGGGACTGGATGATCTTCCTGATTCTCCGTAAGTGAGGGTAGGTTGCGTCACAGAAGCCTGAAGAGCTTTGTCACTCACCAGGCAGAGCTGGGACTTGAAATCTGGCAGAATGGGTGAGGGGAAAAATCCACAAATCCTGTATTTGTTCCATGTCCCCTGCTTCCATGGAGGGACCACGTAAGTAGGCAGAGCTGGCTGACAGTGCAGAAAAATAGGACTATGCCACCCATGGAATTTATCCTACAGACCCCAGGGACTATCTGGGGATAGATTTAGCCTTAGGTGAGGAAAAACACTACTAAGAATTTGTTCTCCACTGCAGCCCACAAAATGGAATTCCGTGAAACTAGCAATTTTTTTTTCGGAGTGCTACAGAGTCTTTATTTAGCCCCATTTAAAAGTCTATTTAAAAAAACTGTCAAGATGCCAGATGTTCTAGGTAGGTACCCTCCCCCTTCCCTCTGTTGCTGAGATAGTGTCAAGAATGAAGTGGTAAGCACATGAAAATCAGGAAGAAGAGATATCAAGTCCTTTTTTTAGTCAGCTTGGAGAGAGAGGGAAGCAAATGAATGGGATCCAGCTGTGATTGAGGGGAGCAGAGGAAGGTTAATAACAAAAGGAATTGCAGAGCTCTACATGTGTGTTTGATCTTTACTGTACCATCAGCAGTTCCTTGAAAGGGTGAAGCTGTGCTAAGTCAGGCTTTCCCCATCTGCCATGCTTGAGCACCAAATGGCCTTTCATTCTTGCTCTTATTTGTCAGGCAAATCCCTGCAGCAGCCCCTGCACCATTCTTGCTTTTGGAATTAGCAGGCACAAATTTGGTCAATAAAAATAAATACATTAGTTACGTAGTGATGAGTGAGCAGTGCCAGAACTAGGGTTGTTTCTGGTGGTATGGCTTGTTAAGAGCAGCCCACCTCTTCAAAAGAACATGTTTTAGAATCATTGAATAATTTAGGAAAAGACTTAAAGTTTTGACATAAAGTTAAATGGGGCTCCATGTGCATCCTTCAGGTTCCTGGCTCAGAGGAGGGATGGTGTTGTGACACCTGGGGACTACTGGGTGTATTGCTATTTGTAGGGGAGTCTGACTTGAAATGAGGTATTTGGGGACTGAATTAATCATCACTTCTCTTTGGCCATGCTTTGGTTTTAAGTGCAGTGTTTCCATGGCCTCACATCCAGCTGGTTGCAGTCAGCACTCTCTGCTTTCATTGCTGCATCTCTATAAGGCAAGATGTCAGAAATATCCATCTCTCTCCATTGACAAGGCAGAGGACCCCAAGTGGTGTTTTAAACTTAGATCTGTACAGGTCCGAAGTGCATTAAAATGTGAGGGAGGGAGGAAAGACTTAGATAATGGAGAATGGGGCACTTGGATCTCTTCCACTGAAAGGTGAATGATCTCTCTCAGCCCAGCCTGACCAGCAATTTGAGCCTTCTTGTTGTAGCCCTTTCCCAGGTTAGTCCTTATGTAGTGCTTATGTCTTTGCCCTGTCCTGCCATATGTTTTATATAAACAATTTACCAAGGCTGTCCATTTTTGTGACCTTTATACAGGAAGAAAGTGGCATAAAACCAAGTGCTAAAGGATAAGGGGGTGGTGAAAACGAAACCAGCCTTCTCAATTCGTCTCTGCTCCAGCATTTGACACCTCAGTGTCTTCAGCAATGAGAGTCTTCTGGAAGCACAGGGACAAGGCCTTTGTTCAGGGTCTTGCGCAGCCTGGAATGTGCTGTCCTCATGGCAAAGCCTGTGGAGGCCATCTGTCATCTCAGTCTGTACAGCAGAGCATTCTGGAGCTGCACACAACATCCCAGTGAGCAGCTAAAACTGTTGCACGTGGCTGTTACCTCTACCCCCTCCCTCCCTGAGCTTGTTCATTTGTTGCTTCAGATGTTGCTTGACTTGTTTTCGCAGCTGCAGTCAGTCCCCTGTGAGTCTGGTCCTGTCACTTTGGCTTTCCTCGTCCAAGTGACCCTCTGAGACAAGGCTGGGCTGGGCCATGCCCGTTGCATATTCTGAGGCTTCCTCTGGAGCTGACTGAACAGCAGGAGTTGTGTTCTTCATTTCAGTCCTGTTCCCTGCTCATGCTGGCCCTGTCTGGCTTTTTTCCCCCAAGGTCTCTCTTTTCTCACAGTCCCTTGCGTGAGCTCTTTAATTTGCCTCTTCAGAAGGGTAGGGAATGTGACTGGGAGGGCAGATGAGTGTCAGGGCCAGTTAGGTTCATCTAAGTGACAAGCATGTTGGCTCCTTCACAGATCTTCCTCTGACTGCCACAGAGACTTGGCACCAGTGCCTTTGGAGCAATGCTTCCACATGGGTGCACAGGGCTTCATTCCCAAACCCCAGAGCACAGAGCTGGATTAACCCCAGCTTTCCTAAGGTGATGTAGCAGGATGCCTAACTTCCTAACTTGTACACACTGCACTAGGCAGCCTGGTAAGTAGGCTGTCAGTTTTCCAGACAGTAATAATGAGTCCCTATGAAGCCATCATGAGAACAGGTTGCTGAAAACACCAGAATGCAGTGCCAATGTCCTCTGTGAATCTGCTTCTCCTTTGTACTTTTCTCTCTCCCATAAGATTTATGGCTATGATAAGAGGCTTATTAAGCTAAACTGGCATTCTTCTCATGTCCTAGTGCCCCCAGAGCCACAGAGCATTCTTGTCTTCTAGTGACAAAGGCCGCTTCCTGAGAAACACCCTGCCTCACTGTCTTTCCCCAGTGATTTCTTTGTTTCCCTGTTCACCAGTGTCTGCCAGTATTTCAGTTAAACCCTCTTAAAATTTTTGGGTCTTGCTTGGACTGTTGAGTACTAAATCTCCTTTTTTGTCATCAGTGGTATGCTCGGGGGAGCAAGGTCTTGCTAAAGTCTGGTCCAGCAGAAGTCTGCTTGTGTGTTTAAGGCTGTTTCCTGCAGCGGGAGATGCATCCAGGGCTGTCTGTTCATCTCCTGTGGGCGGCTGTCCTGAGCAGGCAGCGCTCAGGCGAGTGGCCTCAGGGCACTTCAATGTCTGTGATTCCCACAGCACTCAAGGCTGTGGTCTTGTTTTTTCACAAGGGTCTGTTGATACATTTTATCTTTCTGCAGCCTAATGATTCAGGAAGGTCAGTGAGGAAAACTCTAGTCCCCTAGATCCAGCTAAATGTACACTAGATGAGGTACCCATGGCAAGATCAGTTTGCTGTGTTGTGCCCCCCCCTGTTTACTTCTGCAGTTTCAGTGGAGAACACTTTCAAGAGCTGTCTGCTTCTGTGAGCCTGCCTGCTCTAGTTCTCAGTGGTGCACTGCATGTTCTGGGAACTTCTTTCTTGCACCTTGACTAATGACATAGCATCAATATGAAACAAAGTCCCAACCACATCTGGTCACTATCTTGTTCATCACCTTTGCTTGGAGATGACGGGCAAAATGCAACTCTTGGCAACTGTCATGATACAGAATCAGATACAAGTCACATGGAATACTTGAATCATAAGCTTAGGAAACTGAGTGAGATGCTGTGTGACTATCCTAAGACCTGTGCACTGAGCCAAAAATGGGCTGTGGGGAGAAAAAAAACCCACCAAAACCCCAGCTGAGTGTCGCTGCTGGCAGCAACTAAACTTCTTAGGGCCACGGCCACCTCTTGGAGGCCTGCACTGTATTTTAGCACTGCTGTGTATTTTACTACTGCTGTGTAGTTTGGAGACTCCTGTTTATGGAAGGAGCACCCAGTTCAAGCTTGGTCTGTGTAGCCCAAGCACAGAGCTCTAATTCTAGCTTTGAGGTCTTTTCCCAATCATCTCTTTTCTCCATGGCTGCTTTTTAAGGCTTGGGAGACATAAGAACTCACGAGAGATATCTGAGGACCCTGTATTGAGCAGAAAAAGGCTTTTACTTTTATCTCTTTGACTTTCTGGAACTGCTCTCTAATTGCTCAGTCAATCTTTTAGCTCTTCTTCTGCAGCCTCCAGGCTGTGTGCCAACCATGTAGCAGCTCTCTGCAGTGAATTATAACAGAAGTAAGCCATCCCTTTATTTCGCCTTCACAGATGGCTTTTTTCCTCTGAAAACATTGGAAAGAACGTATTTCGGAGGTTAAGGGATTTAACTACTCCTTTGATACACAACAACATTACTTGTCACAGCAAAACGTTTAGCCTTTCAATACATTAAATGTGTCTGGTGAACCTTTGTAAGTATGGATCGATAGCTGAAGCCTGAAATTAGCTTCTAAGGCCTGTATTTGGATAAGAATTGACATATGAGTATGACCACACTGACTGCAGTCATTGCAGCAGTGAGGGAGGACAGAACCTTAGCTAGAACAGTCTGGATTTATCTGTAGTAATTCAGTGTACTGGAAAAATTTTATTACCCATTATAATACTGGCTGCCCACTTGGGGTTGGATTTTTTGCAGTGGTCATTTGCATTAAAAAGGAAAAGTGAAAATAGTCTGAGTTTTAGTTTCTTCAGTAGAATTCTAGGAACTGGTATCAAACACATTCTTTGATGGATTAAGACTAAAGTTTGGTTGAAAGTAAACAAGCAGCTCATGGTTATACCTTTAACTTCTTCCTAAAAGACAATGGTGAAAAGGTTTTATTAACTCTGATATCTGTTCAACTATCAAAATCCTGGTGGAATTTGAGTCAGGTAAAGGATACTCCTTTCCCTCCTTTCCCTCCTAAAAACTATGTACTATGAAGAGTTACTAGCTGCCTCTTGTACTAAAAAGAGCCTTGGTCTTTTTGATGTGGGAAGGCTTTCCTTGTTGTTTAGTCAGGGATGACAATTGCTAAACGTTTTGGATCTTCTAAAGCTGGCCTGGACTGCTGCATGTGTCTCACAGTACTGAGTCCACTGATGATCCTCACGTGGCCTGGCTGCAGGTTTGGCTGTTCCCAGGATCTGCCTGGCATGCTTCCTGAGCACAAGGTCTCTTTGTCTCCTCTGCACAGAGACAAGAGCTGCTCAGCTGCAGTTGGCTGTGGAACTAGCACTATCCCGTGGCTTGAGGATGAGGCTGTGAGGGCAACCTGGCTTGCACATCACCTCTCCAAATACAGCAGGCAGTTTAAACAACAGAAGGGAGCAGCAATGAAGCTGTTTTGGACAGCACTGAAAAATATATGGCCATAAGACTGTAGCAGTGTTGACATCTCTTTCTTTTGCTTTTCCTGCTTGAGAGGGCTCCATCTCCTTGGCTCCTGTGTGTTCAACTGGTGTCCAAGAAAGATTAGTGGTTGTTTTATTTGGCTTTTGTTCTCCCCGTCAAGTGGCATGTACAGGACATGACAAAGCACCTGTCAGCCCATGGTAGGATTTTCCTTCTACTGCCCTGCTGTGTGCACAGGTCCTTTCATGCTCTCTGTCAGTCCAGTTCCTCTGTCTCTGGTAGGAGTGGCGAGAGAGCTGTACAACTTTTTTTAAATTTTTTTTTTTAACCATGTGCTACAAGCTATACCAAGATCTGTGGGCAAAAAGGAGGACTGGATTAAATAAAAACCTGACTGCTTTTTCTTGCAGACAGACAACCCTAGTCGTCTATATCATGTCTCTAGTGGGAATGATAATCTACACCTTCACTCTGAGCCTAGGCCATCTCTGGGTGGTCTTTGTGACTGCTGGCACGCTGGGGTAAGTTCATGTGCAGGCTGCTTTCCTCGACATGCTAGGGGATGAGCAGGGAGGCCAAGCTGATGGTGCAGGAGGGACTGGGGAGAGACATAGCGTGTGCATGGCTCCTGCATGGTTTAAGGAAAAAATTATCTGCTTTTCCCATCTCTCACTTGTATGTGTTTCATTAGAGTCAGGGACGTTATTGTGACCCTGCTCAGCTGCATCTGCCTTAATTGTTCCAGGCAATCAAGTGGAAACATTTGGAAAGCCAGGGATACCGCAGCCCAATAGGTGACCAATGGACAAGAATGAAAAGCATGTCTGCCTAAGTGGCTGTTTGACTGTGCTGGGGGTGATGTGCCTTAGAGCTATGGGCCATAGTCTGCCTCTTCAGTCTTCCTTCTGACGGTTGCTGAGTCTTCCTTTCTGTGTGCTTCTTTACAGTTTTTTCATGACAGGATACCTTCCCCTGGGCTTTGAGTTTGCTGCAGAGTTGACATACCCAGAATCAGAAGGAACATCATCAGGGCTCCTTAATGTCTCAGCACAGGTAAGTGTGCTGTTTTCCCTTTGGTTGCCTCTTTTTAGGCAAAGATTAAATTGTAGTTCCAAGCCTTGACTTCTATTTCTTATCCATTATTAGTGTCATGTACTGTAGATCTAAGCACCTTGAGACCTGGCTTTTTGATTTATGTTCCCCATAGCATTTCTCTAGTGGAAAACAGAAACATTCTGTTTCTATTTAAGAAAATCCATCAGGATGCCAGTCGCCCTTGCCTTTTCCAACATTGCTTCTAACAGCCTAGGACCTGGCTCTTCTCCAGTGAGAGATGGGATTCCAACCTTAAGGGTCATTTGTCATCCCATCAGCTGCAAGGATGTGCCTCTGGATGTGTTTATAACTGAACTTTAGCCTCACTAGGGCAACTGTTTGGCTGGCCTGTGTGCTCTGACACTTTGGTAAAGCTGGGAAGCTGTTTGGGCTGCTTTATAATAGGGGTACAGCTGGACACTGGCTTTGTTTGTTTGTAGATTTTTGGTATTGCTTTCACCATTGGCCAAGGGCAAATCATGGATCACTTTGGAACGAAGGCAGGAAACCTCTTTCTTTGTTCCTTCCTGTTCCTGGGGACCGTTATGACAGGTAATTAAAATTTTTAGTGTTCTTCTGCTCTGACTTTTCCCCTTGAGCTTGGCATATGAGTTGAAGGGCTTTTGTGTGCTGTGGTGTCTGCAGGTAAGGCCAGAACCCACACAGCAGTCCTGTAGCAATGCTGTTGTTCTTCTTTAAGCATCTGATCTGTGTTAAAAAGAAGATCCAAGGCTTCTTGCTATGGCTGCTGGTTGGGTTTCAAGGTTGCACCTCCTGCATGCTGCAATAAGGAATCTGTATCCTGCTTGTTTCAGAAGTGCTCTCAGCCTCATCCAGGAGAATGGTTTCCCTTGCTCACCATAACATAAGGGAAGAGGCTTCTGCTACTCCTTTGAATCCTGGGGAAATTGATTTGGTCTCTGCATGGTGACTTAACTGCCTTCATATCTCTCTTCCTCCCTCTGTTCCAGCATTCATTAAGGCTGATCTTCGAAGACAACAGGCCAATTTGGAAAATGAACACACAGTGAGTAAACCCCCCTTCAACCCCTGCTGTGTCCCTGTTACTAGCTCAGGTCAACACGCAACCTCTCTCCTTTCTAGCAAAGGGTCTGGCTTGTGGGGAAGCTCCTTGTTGGCATTTTGAGACAGGTGGATGTAATTCCAGCACATCCAGCTGCTGAGGCCTGTGTTTGCTCACTGTTAATGTCACGCAGAATCTATAGGCTCTGGTCCTCTGGGAGTCTGCAGGGCTTCACACATTTTTGTATTGGCTAGAGCCAGATGTAGGGCAGTGCTGTGCTCACTTCTCTCCCCTGAAAATGTGTTGAGCCCTTCAGTGCTTTGCCCTTTTTTAGAGCTGATTAACTATTATTCTAGGCCCCTAGGGTTATTCTTGTTCCTTGCCATCAGCTGCCAAGTGGGGTTCAGTATATGTGACTGGAGGAAGCTGGGCTACAAAGCCCAAATGAGGGCTTGAGCAGCCTGGCTCCTTCCACTTTGCAGAGTGCTGAGGACAAGGCTACTAGTTCATATCTGCTCACCAGAACTCGGGGTATGATGTCCCTGTGACATGCTGTGCAATAAATGCAGCTGTTTGCATGTGGGAGGGGGCCTCTAGTGAACTAATTGCACACATACTTTTAGAAGCTCTTTCTGCAGGGAAAGGGAGGGGACTGGTTGAGGCAATTTTCCTTATTCCTCCGGGCTCCTCTTCTGCGACGTTATCAGAGAGATCCACTCAATGTTCAGGAAGCCGTCAGTGACCATGACTAGCAAAGTGTGTAAATCTCAGTTCTCTGCCGGCTGGAGTCAGCTCTATTCAGAAGACAGTGCTGCCCTCGTCCAGAGAATCTAACCAGTCCAGTCTGGAGAAAGACCAGAAGGTCCAAGAAGCAGGTCTTCTCTGACCAGCTGATCAGGAAGGTGGATTTTCAATTACAAAATACATGCTTTTTGATTTGTATTTTGGTTTTGTTTTTACTGAACTATCTGAGCACAAATGCAGAGGGTAGGGTAAGGGAGTTCATGCTACCTTGAGTAGTTCTTGTACCTATAATTCTAGACTAGTTGGATGAAAAAAGGCTGTACAACTTATCCAATTTGGATATAGGAGTCCCCCCCCCCACTGTAATAACTTAAACATTATTTCTTCTTATTTTTCTGCTCTGAGGCTTACAACTTTGGTTGATTTTAGCAGTGGTGAGCATCATGGTCTACAGGACCAAGCTAGAAGACAACTGCTCTCCCAGAATCCTGGTGTGAATGCAGCTAACTGGAACACACTTAGCTAAGTTGAGCTGGAGTAAAGACCAGTCTGTTTTGATACACACCCAATTGCTTGTATCCTTCCATTAACTGTTCTGAAATCAAAGGCAGAAGATGAATTGTAAGGCCAAACCATCCTCTGCAAGCCCTAAGGCAGCAGGGCTGTAATGAGAGGTGCTGGTGGCATGGTGAATTAATTCATAACATGTATGTGGAAGGCCCAGGAAAGGACCCAAGGTCATTTAGCAGTGAAGGTGATGCCTACTAGTACTAAGGTCCTTTCTATTTGTCAGACATTTCTCTCACCAGACAAATTGTACGTTTTTGCTTAAGCCATTTTTAGTATAAATCTTTTCAGTCTAAATACTATTGTAAGAGCTTGCTGCTGGAGGGGGGAGAGCATTGAGACCAGAGCAAAGGTGGCACAGGTGTCATTTTTGTAATCCTAAAAGCCTCCAGAACTGAGAGTAGAAAGAACCAGAGGGATGTGTGTGAGGTAACAGGTCTCAGACAGTCAAAACTCCTTCCCCTGAGACTCATGCTTTGAGGAAGTCATGATGGACACACTCCACAGTCCCAAATGTGGCTTCCACATGGCTGAGCTCACCTAGCTACTTCTCAAGCTTAACAATCAACCACAAGTGCTCAACCAACTGAAGGTAGGCTGAATCTGGTGTTTGGCACTTAAATGGATGGCTCAGCCAGGGATCAGCAAGCTGGGCTTTGGCATTGTGTGCTGCTTTTGTGGAGAGTTCTGAGGGAGTAAGGTATTGGAGCTTTTCTATGTGGCATAGCTGCCTTACACATGCTTGGGTGATTTTACTGGTTTTTTCCTTTACCTGTTTCTCTTTCTTATTTTGTCCCACTTTCATTTCCTTCCCTACTTACCTCCATATTTTCAGGGATGGTGACTTGTGACTGTTGTTACAGAGACTCCAAGGCAGCAATCAGATCATGGATTATGGGACTGTAGCTTGTAACTGTAACCCATCAATTCCCACTCCTGCTCACTAGTTTATACACCAAGGTAGGAGAATTGCACTTATCTACTTCTCTGAACACTCACGGGGTGGCACAGGCACCAAGCCAATGGCACTTCTGGGGTGACAGCAATGGCCATAGAGTATCAAGAATCTTTCTGGCCTTCTCAGGTACTCATCTGAGAGGAAAGACAAGACAGCATCCAAGGACATAGTGCAGATCCCACCAGACTCATGTCAGATAGAGTCATAGAGATTCAAATAGGTGCAGCGAGGCAAAGCCTGATGCTGGATTAAATGGAGAACTGAATTGTCAGTCAGTTCTTGGGGAGAGGAGGTGCAGACACTGGCAGACTCTTCTTTGACATTACTTTTACAGTCCAGTTTCTTGGCTGGAGGTGATAAAAGGAACCCCGTAGAGAGTGGGCTTTGATCACAGCCGGGGTGCATGGCCAACTTCAAGAAGGAAGTTTAAAACCATCTAGCAATAAGAGAGTCATTGGGTTCGTGCCATTTGGTATAAGAATGCCTGAAAATTTTAAAGCTCTGTGCTTGCTGGTCTGTGAATCTCAGTGGCACTTGGCATTTGCTCAGCTCTTGCTTGGGGTGGTATGCTTTATTACTCACTGTCCCCTGCTTCACATGGCTGGCTGGTCTGCCAAATTAACCTTGCTACCCTTTGCTTTTCAAGGTGTTTGTAGAGTGTGTGTGTCCCTTAGTGCCATAGCCAACAGGACTAACAGGCAAAACCAGAGTGAATCCATTGGGAAATCCAGACTTAATCGTGCTAAGACTAAGGGATGCGCTACAGGGACCATGAAGCTGCTATGCTTTGATGGAAGTGTGAGTAAGAGTCCCATGGGCAGGGAAAGATTTTTCTCCAAGCTGAGTGCTTCTGAAGTTGTCTCCATGCTGCAGTCTGGCAGTTTTAGCAGGGTGCATGTGTGGTGTTGATTTGGGACCAAGTAGTTGAGGAGCTGTAGCTGCATGAGATGGGCAAACACACTTGGGGTATACTGGAACTTTTTTGATGGCTGAAGTTTGTCATCGCCTTTGTCAGCAGACCTAGCTTGGTGCAGTTACCAGTGTTACCACTGACATCTCAGTTGCAAAACAGACACTGCAAGCAAAGCTCAATTATTAGGCTCAGGTATTGATGCCCTGTGTCAAAACTGCTTCCATAAAGACTGGTCATCTTCATAGGAGACTCCCTTCTGAACAGAACATAAGGCCCAGTATGCAGACTGGACCTACTTCTTAGGGAAGTCTGCTGCTTTCCTGGGGCCAAGGTTAAAGATGTGAAGAGAAAGCTTCCTCCCCTGGTACAGCCCTTAGATTATTATCCATTGTTGATTTTTCAGCTGTGCAGCAATGAGGTCCCAACAAGTCCCAAGGAAAGGCAGATCCTGCTTGACTAACCTGATCTCCTTCTATGACAGGGCGACCCACTTAGTGGATGAGGGAAAGGCTGTGGATGTAGTCTACCTGGATTTAGTAAAGGCTTTGACACAGCATTTTCCTGGAGAAACTAGCTGCTCACGGCTTGGGTTGGTACAATATTTTCTGGGTAGAAATCTGACCAGATGGCCGAGCCCAAAGAGTGGTGGTGAAGGGAGTTACATTCAGCTGGCACCCAGTCACTAGTGGTGTTCCCCAAGGCTCAGTATTGGGGCCAGCCCTTTTTAATATCTTTATCAATGAACTGGACAAGGAGATCAAGTGCACCCTCAGTTTGTGGACAACACCAAGCTGGGCAGGAGCATTGATCTTCTGGAAGGTAGGAAGGCTCTGCAGTGGGATCTGTACAGGCTGGATCCATGTGCTGAGGTTGACTGTATGAGATTCAACAAGATAAAGTGCAGAATCCTGCACTTGGGTCACAACCTCATGCAGTGCTACAGGCTTGGAGAAGAGTGGCTGGAAAGTTGCCTGTTGGAAAAGGACCTGGGGCTGTTGGTTGACCACTGCTGAACATGAGCCAGCAGTGTGCCCAGGTGGCCAAGAAAGCCAGCAGCATTCAGGCTTGTGTCAGAAATAGTGTGGCCAGCAGGACTAGGGAAGGGATCATCCCCCTATACTCAGTGAAGCTGCACCTCTTGTACTGTGTTCAGACAAGACAGACTGAGGTGCTGGAGCATGTCCAGAGAAGGGCAATGAAGCTGGTGAAGGGTCAGGAGTACAAGTCTTATGAGGAGCAGCTCAGGGAGCTGCGGGTGTTTAGCCTGGAGAAAAGGAGGCTCAAGGGAGACCTTTTTGCACTATACAACTACATGAAAGGAGGTTGTAGCAAGGTGAGGGTTGGTCTCTTCTCCCAGCTAACAGGTGACAGGACAAGAGGAAATATCAGTTTGCTCCATGGGAAGTTTAGATTGGATATTAGGAAAAATTTCTGCACTGAAAAAGTTGTCAAGCACTGGAACAGGCTGCCCAGGGAAGAGGTTGCGTCACTATCCCTGGGGGTATTCATGAGACATGTAGATGTGGCGCCTAGGGGGCACGGTTTAGTGGTGGATTTGGCAGTGCTGGGTTAATAGTTGAACTGGGTCATCTTAAGGTCTTTTCCAACATAAACAATTCTGTGAATCTGTGGTTGTTGCAAGGAGAAGAGTGACATTTAAGAGTCAGTTGTGAGCTTCCAGATCATGCAGAGCCGTAGAGTTGTGCAGTCCTCACACTTCCCACTGAAGCACTGTACCACTGGCTGTGTAGCAGTTTGTCTTCTATCAGTGCCCTCATCTGCTAATGGCTATAATTGAACAGATGTTGCAGTTAGTAGATTAAATTAGCCTAATAGCATTGTGTACTCCTTGTCCTCTATTAATAAAACTGTAGTATGGTCATAACAATCCTTTCACTTTTGTCTACCTCAGTTCCCAGAGCTCCATCTGGGTTAGCTTTCCATTCTCAGGACACTTGGATCAAGTGCCTATTTTACATGATAATGAGACTCTCTGTGTTCTACCTTTGTAAGTGCATCTGAAGCGATTCCAACATTGTGCCTTAAGGTTTTGCAGTAGTGTCAGTTGATTCAGCACACACATTATACTCATTAATATAGTGTGTACTGCCTGGGCTCATTTTCTCCTGGTTTCCAGCATCCATGCAAACCTTCTGTCATTGTTTCTTTGCGTTTTGAAAAAGCACTTTTGCTGATCTGCCACAATTTGTTTTGATTTAGGATTGAATTATTCAAGTCTCAGGCTATGTTTGCTTGGAAATACTTTTTGGTTTCTCTTGACTTAGGATTGAATTGTTCAAGAAAAGTCTTAGGCTATATTTGTTTGGAAATACTTTTAAGTTTTGAGGGCATTTAGGAAAGCAGCTATCATTTAGAGTGTAGGATTCTAAAATGGCAGGACTGTCTTTTTGTTCAGACTGGGCTTTGCTAGGCCTCTTTGAAACTTGCAAATTTGATTAATGTGTGTTCAGGGCACTTGAGACTCCTGTCTTCCCATCTAATAGAGTAGTAGATAAATTGATTTGTGTGTGTGTGAGAAACATATTCTTGATAACAGAGGATAAGTCAGGACTCGATCAGTGCCAAATACCTTTTTTGCTGGTTGTATGTTTGCCTGGATACAAAGATGCATCTGTTGGATTGCAATGGAATACCCAAAAGCTTTTCCTTCCAAAGCCAGTGTGATTTAGAGGCTGGCTTAGGTCATTAGGACAAGCATCCACCCTCAGTAGCTTACTGGTTTCCCTCGGAAGCTATACCATGCTCAGTCTCTAGTGAAATACTGCCAATAAAATAATGCTGGAATTTTGTGTAGCAGGCACAAACAATGTACCCATCCTCTGCTTTCCAAACTTCCCTCCTCCCTTTCATGTTTACTGTGTGGCAAATAGCCTTCTCCAACTGTCCCAAAGCCATAGGCAGGCCATCTCTGTGCCCTTTTCCAGTACTGTGACTGCCAGCTATGAGAGCAGCCTTCCTTTCCTAAGGTGATGGAGCCTTGCAGACTGGCTGATCTCCTAAAACTCTGCTCCTGTAGCTCCACAGCAGGTGAGTGGTGCTCGGACACCAGAGGTTCTTGGGGAGCCTGTTCAGAGTTGCTAAAGTGCTTCCATAGTGCATTCTAGTGGAGTTTCCCAAGTCTAAATGCAGTTTTCGCCTTATTCCTAAGTGTAGCATTACAGCATGCATTCCCCTACCCCTCCTGCTTGTAGAGGTTACCTCTTTGCACTTCCTGGCTTTTGCTTCCCAGCTTTTGCTTCCAGACATGTCTTTGAAGCTTTCCTGATCTCACTCCTCTGCCTTGGGATATTGCTGCTGATCTCTATAAAACCTTTTCACCTGCAGTTTGTGTAAGAGCCTACTCAAAATGAAACTGTTTCATATCTCTTGCTTCCATGCTGCCTGGACTTCTCTTGAACTGCACTGGCGATGTGATCCTCTTTCTCATGCACCTCTGACTTCTGCCTCAGATGTCAGTCTTACCCCACAGTGAGTAAATTCAGAGCCCAGGCTGCAGGAAGCTCCACATTCACCCTTACAAGTCTGCATGCTGTCTTCTGAATTGGTGACAGCTGGGCAGAATCAGAACTTGGAGAGGTATCAGAAATCCCCTGGGAGAAGTCTTCGGTTTAATCCTAACATACCCTAGAAAGGCTCAGAAGAAGAGCTCATCAAGCTCCAGCCAGGAAGGCTGAACTGGAATTGCGAAAGTGGTGGTAATTGGGCAGCAGTCTTTGTTTTCCTTGCTTTTCCTCTGGGAAATAACTACAGCTCCCTCCATCTTAAGGTTTCGAGTAATCAGGCTAGTTCTTCTACAGGATTTATGAAGAAAAAGAACTTGTGTATCTTTGCTCTCTAAGATATGAGTAAGGAACTTAGAAGGCATAACTCTGTGGAATTATCCAAGTTGGGGATAGGGAAGAAGCAGGACCGAGGGTGCCAGCCCTGAATGGGCAGTGTGAGTGGGGACAAAAAGACTTGAGGATGAGCAAACCAGCAATGTGTCTGGCAGTTGACGCCTCACACGTGCCAGAGGAAGGACACAGAGAAGCTATTTGTTGTGCTGAGCCTCCTGAGGATGCACAGGATGCGGGTTCTCTCTGGTGTTTGCGCAGACACTGTGCTGCCTCATGGCATGAAGGAGTTCCCAGTGCCTTCCCTTGCCCAGGGAATTGGCCCTACAATTCACTGCTTTGAAGCTGAGCTTGTGTCACAGTGAAGTGTCGTTGATGAGCTGGCTGTGAGGCTGGTACCACTGGAGGTATCAGCCCCACAGTGTATTAGCAGTGCTTTGAGGACTGCAGCAAGTAGCTTAATGGAAGTGGGACTCTTGCACTGCCCTGCTGCCCCAGTGACCCTTGTTTGGGCAGTCAAAGTGTCTGGAAAAGGAAGAGGGAATCAGTTGCACTCTCTGAGGATGGTGATTCTTCTTTGGGGATTTCTGCACACTAGAAGGGAGTTAAAAATTAGGCAGGCTCTGGCCAGCTGATGTCTCTGAAGCCTGAGTCTGGCCACCCAGGATCCTAACCATATTATTTTTTCTGTCTGACTTGCAGAAAGTGTTGCCAGAAGCTTACACTAATCCCATAGTTCTTGAGGAATCAAGGTTGTGAAATGGAGGGGTGGCAGAGCTGGGAGATGCAGCCCTCCTCATTCCTGTCTTTGCTACCTGCACCACCCTCCTGTGACATGTGCCCCATGGTTGGGAGGAAGCATCAGGACAGGAGCCCAGTGAGCTGCTTCTGGAGAATGTGAAAGAGCAAAACAAGAAGGGCGTTGCTCTCTTCAGTTATACCTTTGCATCTTGCTATTTTAGAGACTTTGCTGCTTGGAAGAAAAAGTTGGGAAAACCCACTGTGTCCCACCCCATCCCACCATGTATGCTTGGAAAAAGCACATGTGCTGAGAAAAGCCACAGTACCAGGCTAGCCCTCAGCACATGAGGGTGGCACGTTGCTTGTGGCTGTGCCTCCTCTCACAGGCAAACTGGGACATGAAATGCAGAAGCTGGACCACACTTTATGAGTAGACCTGGAAGAGCTTTCAGCTAGCTCTCGGGAAGAGGGATTGCTCTGCCTCGGTGCCTGTAATCCTCTGTGTTGGAGAGGTGATGGTGGAGGCCTCAGTACATCACCAGCAAGTGAAAAGCAGTGCATCAGCCACTGCCAGCTCTGTTTTTATTATTTGGCTTTCCCAGATGAAGCACTCTTAGTCTGGATAAACCTCTGCTCAGAATTCACTGGGGTTGGCCTGATGTCCCTATATATTAGGAGTAATTGAGAGATACCAATATGCCTCCTTCTACCTGGAGGCAAGACTAGTTCTGCAACCTAAGCCTAGCTCATCGCTACATTAGTAATAGAAGTGAGTCAAACCACAAGTTTGACTGTCTTCCATCTTAATAAAAAAGTGCCTTTTGCATGTTTCAACAGTACATAGAAACTTTTGTGAAGTGTTATATTAAGAAAACCAGCCAAGGCTGTGTTGCTCTTCACAGCCATAGAGAGGGGTATGATGGGAATCCAGATTTGCTCCAGTGTAGAAGCTGCCCTCTTACCAGCATTTGTGTCTTATAGACACTACCCATCTGTATGCTGCTTATCTTCTAAACATAAATGCAGATCCTTACATCACTTCTCCTTCATTTGCAGCATCCCACCCCTGGTGGAGACATCACGCAGTTATTCATTTATCATTTGAAGGAGGGGACAAAAACTGCACTGAGGTGGAACAGTTAAAAATACTGCTCTCTGACATACCATTTTTGACAAAATATTTTTTGGGTGAAATTATAACATCTTTGATACACTGCATTTTGATACAGCCTGCCTGAGTTCAAGAAGTGTTTGGACAATGCTATCAGGCATATGGTGTGATTCTTGGGGTGTCCTGCCCAAGGCCAGGTATTGGACTTGATGATCCTGATAGGTCCCTTCCAATTCAGCATATTCTGTGATTAAAGTCCTATCTTTGGTAGTTTGGGATTGAGGATGGGGGTTTAGAATGATTTTAAATAGAAGTTTTAATGTAAAAACATTGGAAGTGTACAATGAAACCTGACAGATTCATATTAAATATTTGAAACAATCTACATGTAGCTCTTTTAACAGGCTGAAATGTTTTGCAGAATGGAAAAATCATTTTTCTGCCCAGTGCTACTGCTGTGCTCTTTTCTTCCATGTTTTTCCTCTCTTTCTTCTGCATGTGAATTGTCTTCCCAGCTAGGAGTTCCTGCTGGTTCTTTCCTACTTTCTGTGTGCAGCCCACTGTTTTGGGCATTATTTTGTCTAGGTCTAAGCAACCTGTTCCTGTTTTCTCCATCTTCTACAGTTATAGTTCACTACACAGGTAGTTCAGTCCTTGCTCACAGATGCATACAGTTCAAATTTGCTATCACCAGCATGCTGCGGAAGGGAGAGCTGCAGCAACCCTCTTCACGTGTGTGATGTGACTAGTCAGACCTGAAACTTTGTGGGAAGGAGTCAGGCAAAGGTAGGTTTGCTGTAAAGAGAGATGATGTATCCTGCAACATACAGTAGAAGCTGCTGTCGGCTCTGATCCTCTACCCACTTCTGTGTAGCAGAAAGACAAACATAGCATGCTGCAGTTTTCTGTCATTTATTAGAAATGGCCCCTGATGAACACACACATGCAAGTTACACGGCAGTGCCAGGGGTAGCACCTATTCTCTCTTTCTGGTCCAAAGTGTTCAGTGAATCCTGGATAGCGCTGCACCTTCTCCCTACAGTTACACTGGGAGAGAAGTCCTTAGTGCACTGGGCACGCCTGAGACTTTGCCTGCTATCCAGGGAGGCAGTCATCAAATGCCCCCCACAAGCTTGACACAAACTCCTCTGGGTCTTTGACATCAGTCAGTTGAAATGTTGCCTGGACAAGAAAAAAAGACTTGGTAATGTCTGATCCACCACTGGGACTGGTGTCCTGGAGAAGTTCAGCTGGAAGTCTGGCAGTGAAGACCGGGAATGACGCTGACTTATACAGAGCCCTCACCTTCAGTTTTTCTTCTTGTTTTGTGATAGTGCTTCTACCTCCAGGTACTGCAGCCCAATCAGCATCCCCATAATAGAGAAACCTGTGATGGAGATACAGGATGAGTTGTGTAGAAAATGCTGGACAAGAGATGAAGCATTCTCTCCCACCATCCCATCCCTGCCCGTAGCCTGTAGCTGAATGGGGAGTTTTTCTGGGGGGTCATAGCTCCAAGGAGAGTTTGTGGGGGGAGGATACAGAGCAATACTTACTTGCTACCATGAGGGGTGCCATAACTCCAATTGTCAAGGCTGCAGTGTGGTAAATGAAGACTTCAGAGAGGAAGTGAGCAAGGGCCAAAAAGAAGGTAAAGAGCGTGATGTGATAAAGGCTGTTGGAGAGCAGAAGAAAGCAGGTTATCATATCATACTGTGGGCATGAGTATGGCTGAGTGGAAAAGAGGCAAACCTGCATGCTGTCCCCTCTGCCCTCACTGTCAGCACAGAGGGCAGTTGGTCCCTTGCCTAGTGAGGTGCAAAAACTCCCTGGGCAACAGCAGAGGGGAGAATGGGGCATTGAAAGTTACAGGCATTATCTGGCCTGAAGGCAGGTGAAGAGAGGAGAGCATGAATAGGGCTAGTGAAGTGCACATACTTCTAACTAGTGAAGTGAGAAGTATGTGCAACTTCTCACAAAAAACACAAAAAGAGGGTGAGAACAGGGTGAGCACAGAACTGGGGTGACAGGACTTGGCTGACTCCAGGCTGCATCACCCAACATATCTTCCCACCTGTGCTCTGCTATGCCCTAGGGCCCACAGCTGATGAAAGGGAGCAGGTCCAAGAGATCCAAGATCAAATCCCTCAAAGGAACAACCGACTTAATGGGATTTGGCATTGCCACCACACCCTAAAAACATATAATTGAATCCCTGCACCTCCCTACCTCAGACAAGCCTAGGCAATCCAAGGATGTGCTGCCAGGTGAACAGTGACTTCTGCTGTGGAGCTTAGGGAAGCAGTGACAAAAGAGCGTGTTCTAGCAACCTCCAATAAAGGCTTTGCCTAGCACAGACCCTGAATCAGCCTGCTTGGAAATCCCTCTCAGAAACATTTCTGTTAGCACAGGGAGAAATGGCCTGCCTCCCACCTCAGCACCAGGCTGCACCTCAGGCCTTGTCCTCCGCCCCAGGTAAGAGTGTAGGGAAGAAGGCAGTGGGTTAAGGCCACTGCAAGGGGGCGCCTCAACCTGCCACAGTCTTCAGCTGAACTGTCATAGTACAAAAAGTATTGAGCATCAGCATTAGGAATTGCTTCATCAGCAGAACACAAACACCATCAGAAAACGCTTTCAAGTTGGAGCTCAGAAACTTGTGAGAGTAAGAAGCTCTCAGATCTACCGATTTCTGCCTGAGCTAAGAACACAAATCAAATGCACAGGCTGTCCCCACAGAGGCAGAAGGGAGCAGCTGCTATCACGCAAATCCTGCACTGGTGTTTGAGCTTTTTCAGGGGAAGGCTGTCAACATTACAGAACGTTTAGGAATAGCTTTTGATTTCCCATCTCTTCCGCGCTGCCCTCTAAGCTAGCTGCTCAGGCTGTGACTAGTAAGCAAACCAATCGGGCGTTTCTTTACATACGTCCTGTTGCGGATGTCAATGGCGCAAAGGCAGCGGATCACTGACGACAGCAGAGTCCAGACGCCGAAGGTCCGAGCCTGGAGCCCGTTCACTGCGCAAAGGAAGGAAGGAGCACATGGAGACCACGCGTGGCCCCGCCTGCCACCCCCAATCCTGCCGGCGCGGCGCCGTAGGCGGGTCCCGGGCCCCACAGGTGGGACCGGAGGAGAGCTCCAGGCGCCGGGGTGGCCGGCGCGACCCTTACCGAGGCCGGGGCTGGCGGTGTACAGCTTCTCCGAGAGGAAGCCGTGATCGCGGAAGCTCTGCAGGGTGTTCCCGGCGGCGATGACGGACACCATGACGAGCCAGCTGCGCAGCACGTTCAGGAACCGGCTCATCCTCCCGCTGCTCGGACTCGGCCCGTTACCGACGGCGCTCCCGCAGCGCCCCGCGCGCGACACCGCCCGGCGCTGCGATTGGCCGCTGCGCTCCGCTCCACGCGCGCGCCACGTGACGTAAGGGTCACCCCCGCCAATCGGATCCCTCGCAGCGAGGGAGGTGGCCCCACCTCTACCCCGGGCCCGGCCCCGCCCCCCTCGCGGAAGGAGGCGGGGGGCGGTGAGCGCGCCTGAGCAGTGCGGCGGCGGGGGCGCCTGCGCGCCGGGGCGGGGCCGCCGCCCGTCGGTTGTTGTAGTAACGGGGAAGCGGCGGGAGGGGCCGGGGTCGTTGGGTATGCTCGGTCCGGCTGCGCGGGACAGGTACAGCGAGCACAGCGACTTGCTGCCGTGCGGGTCCCCGCCGTTCTTGCTGCTTCTGGGGTCGCCGGAGGTCGCCGTGCTCGGCCTGGCGCGGGGTAGGCCGGGCCGCAGCCGCCCCTGGGACCGGAGGGCCGCTCCTGGGCCGGTGGAGGCGTTACGGTGTCCGGCTGGCCCCGGGCGAAGGGGTGGTCTCGGCGGGCGTTTCCCGTTGGGCCGCGCCGACCTGGCGCGGGTCTGCGGCCAGAGGCAGGGCAGGGCAAGGCAGGGACGTGCTTCACCGGTACGTGCTCTAGGCGCTCTCGGGACGGGACATGCTTCACCGGTACGCGCTCTAGGCGCTCTCACGGACAGGTGGGGAGTAATCTCTTAGACGGTGATGGTTCTTCATTTATTCTCCTGGCTAGGAGGTGATTTACAGCCTGTAATACGCTCGCTGATTGTCCTGCGAGAAATATGTACTGGTCGGAGGTGGGAGTTATCTTACTTCTCTCGCTGCCCTGCTCAGCTGTGCATTCGTGCTTTTAATCTTTTTTGCAGGTGACCACTCTTGCAAGAGCACTTGAATCTCCAGGAAGGAATTTTGGAGGTTACTGAGACTGGGCTGTATGAAAACTCCCAGAGGAAATGCCAGTTGGGATGGCTAAAGATCTGGAGGAAACTGGCTCATCCTCAGAGGAGGAGGAGGAAGATGCTATAGATGGACTGGAGTAAGTAGGGGAAAACCCTTTGAACTGTTTTATGTGTCTGTGCTTCCTGCAGGATTTGTACTAATCTGAAAAGACAGATGCATTTCTTACCCTCCTACCTATAAAGCGGAAGATGGTTGGTTTGGGCCTCAAGCCTGTGGGCAGGCTGCCTACACTGGTAGCCTAAAAGACCACCATATTCACCAGGGTTGGACATGCAGCTTTTCCTTGGCTGCCCTGAAGTCTGTAGTTTCATTGATTTCTTTCTGTCATGTTCCTAAGCTGGGAACTTCTTTGATTATGTCCTTTTTTGTTTGTTTTGGTTTGGTTTAGCTTTTACTGGTGCAGAGAATAGAAATCTGTACAGTAGAATGATATACAATGTTTTATGTCCTTTTAAAAAACTGTCTTGTGAGAACTCAACTGCTAGAGTTCATGTTACTTACTAGTATAAGTAATGATGTTTGTTCCAGCTTTGTTTAGTAACCTCTTTTATCTCTGTTTATGAAGAAGTTGCTCCCTTATTCTTTGCCAGAGTGGCATCCCTTTTCTTTTCAGCTGTAACATGTCCTGTTAGTTTTCTTTTGGGTGCATGTTGTGCCTGAGTGCCCAGTTGCAAACTGCAGCAACTTAAAGCATTTAGTTCATACTAAGTGGCTGGCTTGGACTTGCTAGATCCTCATGGATGGAAAGGTCCAGAACTGACTTCACCTAGAATGTAACTTTAAAAGTGTGTCTGCGTCAAGTGGCCAAGGGTTATGCTAGAAATGAATGACTGTCAGTGGGAGGATTGAGCCTTGCTGCAAATCCTCAGGACAGGCTTAATATAAACTCCTGTCCTTTTGCCTCAGCTCATTGCCCACTTACATAAGGCTCTGGCTTGTAGTGTAAATTCTGGAAGCTTCTTGGGTCCCTTCCGGTCTTAACAGCTAATTACACCCTAGTAGTAGGTTTGGGGTTTTTTTTAATCTATATTTTAGAGGTAGTGGAAGCACATGGGAGCGCTGTGAAGTTAATTTGTCTGGGTGATAATGGTAATAACTTGGTTAAGAGACCAAGGCTACATTTAAGAGCCCTTGTCCTAGCTCTAGGAAGAGGTGGGGTGGAGATGCACCACCACCATCAGAATATTGCCCTTTTATCTCTGTTCATGTGTTTTAAGTGTTGGAAGTGTTTTGTCTTCTCTAGTTTCTCCAAACCTTTGGCAGACAATGACCTTGCACATTCTTTAGACAAATGCTTCTGTGTATCTCTGCCAGTCTTTGTATTTCTTCTTGTTAGTGTAGATACAGATGTCTCTCCAACTCCTTAGTCTCTGTTTTTTGTTAACTTTTTCTTAATCTCCTTGCACAGCGAGTAATAAGCAACCTGTTTTATTTGCTTAGGGAGGTTGACAGGTTTCCTTTGGGTGATCTTAGAATTTCATGTGACAGGTCTTAATTTCTTTGATGCATTCTTAATTCCTCTGAGGAGACGATAGTTCCCAATGCTATCTTGTTTGTTTTGCACAGAACCGATGACCGTATCCCAGAGCCTGTGGCTTGAGTGGCGGACTGGGGACATTGTTCTTGAATTCTGGACTTGCGTTCCACTGTATCTGACAGGAATTAAAAGGGAAGAACACACAAGTTTATCCGTTGTGTTGAGTCAAGCTTGTTCTAGTCTCTCAAACTCTGCATTAGTACCTTTCTGTGCACTTCAGAGTCCAGGATTACAGCCAGGCAGACCTCACTGATTTGCAGTTCTGAAATTGGAGGCTGAAACCTGCATTGCAAGGGCTGATTGTGTGGATACCAACAACTGTGGTTTATCCTGAATTATAGATGCTGTTTTCAGGCTGTGCATTCAGAGAACTGTAGCTGTGAAAGCTCGTGAGATTTCTCCCAAATTGTACTCAGTAAAATAAGTATGAATTAAACAGAACTCAGGCTGTTTAATTCGTACTTAATCACCCAAAAAGAGGGTGATCTGGAAGATTCCCTTTATAGCTGAATACCAAGGATGCTGTATTGAGTTTATGTGGCCAGGTTAGCAGGGGAGCTACAGGGTGGCTTCTGTGGGAAGCTGCTGGAAGCTTCTCCCATGTCTGACAGAGCCAATGCCAGCCAGCTCCAAGATGGACCTGGTGCTGGCCAAAGCCGAGCCCATTATGATGGTAGTAGTGCCTCTGTGATAGCAGAGAAAAAGTTATTGTGCAGAGGTAATTGTGCTCAGAGAAGAGTGAGAATATGTGAGGGGAACAGCTCTGTAGACACCAAGGTCAGTGAAGAAAGAGGGGGAGGAGGTGCTTCAGGCACTGGAGCAGAGATTCCCCTGCAGCCTGTGGCGAAGACCCCAGTGTGGCAGGCTGTCCTTGGAGGAGACCCACGCCAGAGCAGGTGGATGCCCAAAAGAAAGTTGTGACCCTGTGGAAGGCCTGTGCTGGAATAGGCTCCTGGGAGGGACTTGTGGACTCATGGAGAGAAGAGCCCACGCTGGAGCAGGTTTACTGGCAGGACTTGTGACCCCATGCAACCCTGCGCTGGAGCAGCCTGTTTTTGAAGGACTGCACCTTGTGGAAAGGGACCTATGTTGGAGCAGTTCATGAAGAACTGTAGCCTATGGGAAGGACTCACACTGGAGAAGTTTGTGGAGGACTACCTCCTGTGGGAGGGACCCCATGTTGGAGCAGGGTATGGACTCCTCTCCCTGAGCAGCGGCAGAAACAACGTGTGATGAACTGACCGTAACCCCCATTCACTGTCTCCCTTTGCCACTGTGGGGAAGAAAGTAGAGAATTGTGAATGAAGTTAAGCCTGGGAAGGGGGGAGGGTGGTGAGGAAGGTGTTTTTAAGATTTGTTTTACTTCTCATTATCCTGCTCTGATTTTGATTGGTAGTAAGTTCAGCTAATTTCCCCAGATTGAGTCTGTTTTGCCTATGATGGTAATTGGTGAATGATCTCTCCCAGTCCTTATCTCTACTCATGAGCCTGTCATTATATTTTTCCCTCACCTGCCCAGTTGCAGAGGGGAGTGATAGAGTGTCTTTGGTGGGTACCTGGTATCCAGCTAGGGTGGGACCTGGAACCACCACAGATGCCTAGTGTGTGTGTGGGTATGCAAGTCAGCACAGGCAGGGCTTGGGAGCAACCATGAAATCATGGCTGAAATGCAGAGAGTAAATTTATTTTTGTTACCTTGCTAACTGTGGGATCCCCAAAGCAGCCCCTTGGCAGAGGCATGCAAGCAGGGATACAGGCACTGTGGAGCTTGGTCCTTACTAGAGAGTCACTTGAAGCTGCTGTTCACACCTGTTTTTCAGGGATTCTTGCAGATGTAGCTTACCACTATGCTTTGACCTTTCCCATAGCAGGATGAGAATTTCAGGCATGTTCAGTAGGGTACCTCAGAGTCTATTAGATCCTGTGTTATCTGACCACAGATGTCCTACTTGTCAAACACACAAGGACAGACAACAATTAGAATGTTACATGTATTTTTCCACATCCAAGCTGCAAGTCACTTAGCTGTGTTTACAATCCTCCTCACCATCCTTCTGTTATTTGCCATGATGCTTGTGTCCTGCCCAAAGGCTAGGTAGGCAAACACGGGCAAGTATGGAGAATTGCTGTGTCCTCATTGTGAGTAACTGTTTGCGTGTATGAGGCTCAGCAGTTGCTTATCCTGACTGTCTTGTCATTTCAGAGATCATCCATGTATCAAGTGGACCGGTGGTGGCTGCAGGCGGATCCCTGTCTTGGTATTTCACGCTGAAGCCATTCTGACCAAGGACAGCTACCTCCGCCTCATTGGAGGTGGGTGTTACTATGTGGCAGGTTTTGGCCTGAAGGCATGAGGTGAAAGTCTCTTCTCTTTGTGGTGTGGAAGAGGACATGGTAGGAAGAAAATTGCAATCCTCTCTTGTCTCTGAGCACTGAGATGTTCAGAAATGCTTGATTCACTGGTGAATGTGTATAATGTTTTTGGATTGTAACAAGTGTCTGTGTTTGTCCCTCCATTGGTTCTTGATGTGCTGTGAGTTGGAACTGTCTGCTTTCAAATTGAATGTGGAGGCTATGCTAGAATTTAGAACCAGAATATAAATTCACTATAGCTAAGAACTTTAAAATCAGTCATTACAGTGAGTTTTGAGGGGGTTTCACTGGGAAATAAAGCAGCCAGCCCCATGGTTGTATGAACAGTAATAACCTGTAGTAGCAGATCTGTGCATCTACAGCCTCACAAGTGAGAGAAGACCATAAGCAAAATGATTGCTGGCAGCACTTGAACTGGGAGACCAAACCTGTCTTGTGTCAAATAAGGGAGAGCCTCTAAATAAAAGACTAACTTGTTAAAAACAATCACTTTGGATTGAGAGAGTTAGTACTTTTGGGTGTGTACAGCTGGGTGCTTATTCTGGATGTACTGAGTTGGAGAAAACCTTAAAATCTTCTTTCTGTGAAGGTGCTGACACTTCTTTCCTCTCTTGCTTCTTCCTTTCTTAGGTAATTGATGCCTTCATTTCTAATATGCTATCCAAGCAGAAATGCTTCTGGCTCACTGGGGTAAGGGGTGGAGAAGGTGATTTATATGTGGAAACTCCTGATCCTTTTCATGTGAGTTAAAAACATACGTGGATGGTGGCAGAAGCCGATGGTAATTGTAACTTGTATTCTAACTAGAGTGTGGAGTCTCTTCTGCTTTTTCTCAAGTGATTTAACAAGTCTACTGCTGAATAGGGCAACTCATTCAGTTTCCTTCTGCTTTGTCTGGTCCCAGATTATGATACTTCTTACTCTTTTGACTTATTTTTGTGGCTAGAACATATTTCCAGAGGTTTAATCTAATCTCCACCTTTTTATTCTCAGTTTTAACCAATTTTTAAAGTGCCTTTTTGAGTCATTCTAGCATTGCAATTTCTATGTCTTCTCTCTTGGAACTTTTATGGATTGTCACATTCTTTTATGTGACAACTGGCCTCTAGTCTTGCTACTTGCTTTCAGTTTACCTTATACCTCCAGTAGAGTTTACTGCTTTTGTTTTTATGTCTTTCTACTTGGGTATTGATTTTATCTTTTTATCTCCTTGTCCTATTTACTTTATATCCTGATACATTTTGCAGTTATTTGTTGGAAGATCAATACAGGTGGATGAGGTGTAAACAAAAATTCAGTCTTTTATTTTGTGTTGTTGTGATCTAAAAGGTGATCATATAAGCTAGCTGTGTCAGTAAGAGGCATAAGGTTACTTTTAGCTAGAAATACTGATCTTGAATAGAGAAGAAAGAGCTAAAATCATGTTTGGAGTGTTATAAAGCAGTCTATATACAGGGATGTTTTAAAAAAACACTTTGTGTATTTGTTAGGATGTCCTGTGCTTTATTTTGATACAGTAGGGTTCAGTGGTACAAGTATTTTATAACTAAGGATTGATGTAAGTTAGTTCAATGGCATCATTGGAGTTAATGCTCCTAGAGATGGATAGGCATTTCCTATCACCCTTTCCCTGTTATGTGCTGTTACTCTCTGTGAATTAAATGCAGTTGTGCTATACTGAGTCCTTTTCTCTTCTTTGGTAACATGAGTAACTTTGGTTTATTATTCTAGGTGTAGACTCTAATGTCATGTCTCGTTGCCTCTTAACAGAGCGCTACCACATGTCCTACAAGATAGTGCGAACAGACAGCCGGCTGGTTCGGAGCATTCTCACTGCCCATGGATTCCATGAGGTGAGTACCATGAACTTCTCATCTGGTTATGTGCTGGGCTGGGAGGTGATGATGATATTCTGGGGTTTTTTTGTGTTTTGTTGTTTGTGGGTTGGCTTTTTTTTTTTTTTTACTCTGCAGGGTTAGAACCAGGAAGCTGTTGTGGACCCCCTTGAGAATTTTTTTTTTTTTTTAAAGTACTCTGATGGTCAGACTGAAAATATGTCATGATTCTGCACTCTCAAAGGAGTACCCTTTAGTCTTAAGCCTGCAAAATTAGGGAAAAAGGGATGATGAAGTTTGGTAATGTGTTTTTAATCTTTTTGCTTTTAAAGCCTCATCTCATACCCTGGGAAAGATCTGAAGGAATTAATCTCTCAGCCTTTACAAGCTCACAGAACTATTGGTGTAGAGTTTCACATTTCTCTTCCATCACCTATCTTTCTCTAAAAAGTCTCCTGTATGCCCCTAATGACAGTTTGAGACGTGTGTTTAGGGTGGATTTTTTTCTGAATAACTCCAGATTAAGGAATTGGTCTCACAAGTTTCCTGAAGAGATATAAAACGCTTTAAAAATTGGGTTTAAATAGTTTATGAAAAGAACAAACTCACAAGTTTGTTTAGAAAAATATGACATGGTTATTTCCCAGGATGGAAATAGCTTAGGGCAGGAATTTGGCTGGAGTTACCCTTATATTAGAGATGCGTAGAGGAGGTGGTCTTAAACCAGAACTACTTTGGTCTCATAGACCTAAGGACCAGTGCTGTTGCTTTTCATTAGTTCTGTGTTTTTGTGTGTGTGTTTGTTGCTTTTTAGGTTCACCCTAATAGCAGCGATTATAATCTCATGTGGACAGGATCACACTTGAAGCCCTACTTGCTGCGTTCCCTTACAGATATTCAGAAAGTCAATCATTTCCCTAGGTAAGGCCTTGATATCATGTTTTGCTGAATACCTCTGTGATGATTTGCAAAACTTTGAATATAGATACCTTAAAAAAATAGAGTATACATGATATCATCCCAACATACTGGGCCGTGCCACATACTGTCTTCATTCTAAATGGTCTTTGGGGTTTTGGGGAGATAGTGTTTGAGTTGAAGTGCTTGTCTGTAGCCCAAATATTGAATTTATTGGATTTTTAATTTTATTTTCTTTATTTGGTAGTGTAAGTAAAGTATTTGTGACTTTGGGTTTTCAGTTACAGATAGTCATATGTCCCATTTTAAGGTTTGCAACCAGCATTCCAACAGTTTGCTGTGTTTCAGTCTGTCTTGGGCATTTCAAGAAGTGCTACAAATGATATTAATACAGCGATAGGACAGTAAAACTAATGAGTATTGCAGGTTAGGGTTTAGACAACTTATAGTGCTTTAACATCTAAGATACTTTAATATCTAGGATAAAGAGTTGCTGTAACGTTGGGGAAAAAAATAGATACAGTCTCTTTTTTTGGGACTTCAGGTCGTATGAACTGACACGAAAGGACAGACTGTACAGGAATGTCACTCGTATGCAGCTGGCCCATGGATTCAAGACATTTCATATCTTACCTCAGACCTTCATCCTCCCGACAGAGTACCAGGACTTCTGCAGTAAGTGAATGGCTAGTGATGCCCACACCTTAAGCAAAATAACTGGGTGGGGGAAAGGGAATTACTTTTAATATCCTAGCCTTTTGGTTATGCCAGCGTTTAAGGTGACAAAATTAAAGAAAATTGGAAAGACAGTGGAAAAAGCCCACATGATTTCTTTCTGCTGCTTGCTCTGTGCCTGTGTAAGTCCTCAAGAAGCTGATGTGGGCCAAAGGCTCCAAAATCGAGCTTTATGTGCACAGGGTTGTTGATGATCAGCTTCACAATATCCTTGACTAACGTCCGGGAGAACTGAAGAGAGAAGTGCCAAAAGGAGGCATAGGGCTTAGGAATGTAGGCAACATTCTTGATTCTTGTTTCTCTGCAAATAAGCAAAATGGAAGATATTTCAGACTTGTGCTGTTTTCCTTTAACCAGATACCTATTCTAAGGACAGGGGACCATGGATAGTGAAGCCCGTGGCCTCTTCCAGGGGTCGAGGTGTCTACCTGATAAACAATGTAAGTGTTCAGCAAAAGGAATGCTCTTTGGTAACGCTGTGTTCAAAACTATGTTGGCTTCCAGGCCAACGTAACCAGACACCGTCCTACTCTGAATTTCAACCATATGTTGGTAAGCAGTTCAACAGCCCTGAGCAGCTGACAAAGCCTACCTGGACCTGTGCTGTGTAACCAAAAGCAATCTATTTCTTTGTATGCTATGCTTATCTTGCAATCTACCTTCAAGTCTTAGTTTTTTAGGAGTAAGTTTATACTCCCTGAGAGAGTTTGGGAAGCTGTGCTGCTTCATGCTCTCCTTGTGGCTGACAGTAGACTGGCCTTGGGAAGATTTCTAGAACTCTCCTTAGTTGTTTCCCTGTGTGACCTGAACAGTCCTCAAACAGACCCCTTGTCTCCCTCTTTCCCATGAAAAAGACTAGTTAAAAGGAAACCTTATACAGTAGGAAGTATGTCAATCTTAAAACTGTTATCTAAAGGCCAGTGTGCCCTTCCTGAGGTGTAATGAGGGTAGTTCTTTGAACTAATACGCTGGTTATATTTTGTTCTGCTCTTATTGGGCTTTACAGGAAGTTAGGTTGTCATAGGTAACAAACACATCTGAAAAGGAGCCAAATACACGAGGGGATTCCAATAAATATTCTCAGCAGTGAAACTGACTGTTGAGTCATTTTTTTTTCCCACTCATTCGAACCCCCTTAACCTTCCCTGCACTGAAGGGGTCATGCTGCCTCATCTGTTCTCTACTTGGATCATTTCCCATAAAATAAGGGAGCAATTCGCCAAGTGTATGAGGTAAGTATTTCCAGAGCTGCACTCAGTTTTTTCTTTGCTTGAAGGGGAGGAATGAGCTCAGGCTCAATGGCAGTTCACCATGACCTGGGGAAAAGACCCCTCTGGGATCAATATCCCTTTGTGTATTATCTCTGTTCCAGAAACACTTCAGCTAGTTTAGCCCACAAACCAGTTTCCTTCAGTGTGATGCCATTAAAGGAGTGTCTTCTAGAATCTCATCATGAAAGTTTTTAAAAGTGGCCCTCCTCCACTAACAAAATAACAAACCTTTGCATTTCTCTGATCCATAATAGAACAGGACGTCACTTTTGTGTAATGTGCTGAGGAAAATTTATCTTGTTCCCTCACACTGTATAAATGCACTTTATATGCTTAGGTTTCCTGCTCATGATGCTGGTGTTGTGGCTGAACACATGCAAAATTGGATAAAGACAGAATCATGTGGTTATCTTGGCTCTTTTGCAAACTGAAGGCAAGAAAATGTACGAGAAATTGTTTGTACGACTAGTTAAAACTGCTCACAAGAGAGGCTTGCATACAGCAAAAAGTGAAAGCCTTTTCAACAGATCCCATGACATTGCAATGTATATTTGTCATAGTTAGAGCTTTCTGTTCTGAGCCTAAAGGGTAGCTTCTTCCTGGCACAGGAGCCCTGAACTGAGCCTCAGTAGATGGTATTTACTCATGTAGGCAAGAAGGTTGGATACCAGCCCAGGATTTGTTATAAAGGAGGAGTCATTTTCTTCACTTGTGACTTCCTTACCAACTGTAGCTACATGCTCCTTCCAGTGTCTTCTAAACCCCTCCTTTATGTGTTTGGTTAACCCTTGAGGAGCAAGCAGAATAACAATCACTTCTTAGATATGTCTTTTTTCCTGCTTATTTTACATCATTGCCACGTGGCTGCTAAATCTGTATTCTACTCTAAGGAACATTACACTGGAAGATTCAGTTGGTGGGTTTTTTTGGCAATGTAATCGTTCCCAGACTTCTGATTATGATCTAATTACCTTAAATATGTTGTGACTGACTGTTAAGTTTTTTCATTTTGTTTTTATTTCTTCCCTCCCCAGATGTAGTGATTGGTACAGGGTGGCTTTAGGAGGGCAAGACTGGAAAAAATGAGGAGTTTGATCTAGTTGTCATCTTATTCCTTAGGCCTCCTGTTTTTTTACTTTTGAATTCTCTGTTCCTCTGCAGCCAAGCCAGATTGTTGTGGAAGACAACATCCTGGTTTCTCGTTACATCAACAACCCCCTGCTCATAGATGGTGAGTGTGCTTAGGAATTGCTTTTTTCTCTTCCCCCAACTTGCATTTGAGGATCTCTTTAACGTTTACAGTAATTTAGTTGAATAACTGAGTGGTCTAGCTTTGACTAGTACCAGAAAAATGTAACTAGAGAATTCGTTAAAACCTGGAAACTTTTCAACTGGGAAAGCTTCAGGCACCTGTGTCAGCAGCAGGTAATGGTTTATTACTCTCAGGGTCTGTTGAAATTCCTCAACTGGATATGATGTCTGAAAGATATTTGCGGTCACTGACTCTTGACAACTGTATTTCAGATTTCAAATTCGATGTGCGCCTCTATGTTCTGGTTACATCCTACGATCCGCTTGTCATCTATCTCTATGAGGAAGGATTGGCCAGGTAGGGGACGATTGTTCTATTTCAGTGTACCTGCACTTGATGATCCAGACATGTCTTGGATCTGTACCCCTGAAACAATAGTAAATAAGGGAAGTGCCAGTTAGGGAATTCTGCCAAGTTTATATATATGATACTTACTTCATCATGCCATTTCCCATCAGTTTTCTTTATATAGATTATTAGATCTTGAGTGAGGAATTTTATTACATCTGTAATAAATAAAGCAAGTTTTCAACTCTTAAGGGTTGAATGGCCAAACACATCATCATTGGCATGTTCATTCTCAAGGTTGGATTCTTCTTGAAACTTCTTTGGATTATTGGTGCCTTTGTGCCCCTTCTCCATTCTGTAAGGTGAAGGGAATCCAGACTTTCTCAAATTTGTCTTAAAAAAGAAGAGCAGTCAGAGAACTGTTGATGGCTGTATTGGTGATTGTTTTAATACTTTAAACTACTCTTTGTATTTGTATTTTCTGCAGTATCCAGTAAGTGGGTTTAGACTACTTCAGTGGTTTTACTGTGCAAGATACTAATTTTCATGAAAGATACCAAAAATTCCCCAGGAAGAGTACTTATCTACCAAAAGGACCTGTTTCTATTCATCGCAGAAGTTTAGCTAAATATTTATAGAATCATAGAATATGCTGATTTGGAAGGTACCCATTGGGACCATCAAGCCTGACTCCTGGCCCCTCTCAGGACACCCCAAGAATCGCACCATGTGCCTGAGAGCGTTGTACAAATGCTTCTTGAACTCAGACAGACTTGGTGCTGTAACTAATAAATTTGAAGCAATCACCCCTCTGAATTTCCAACAGATTAGAATTTTAACTATAGTGATGTTAGAGAAAAGAGCACCTTAGGACTGTCTTCTGCACAGTTTTAAGTAGTGCTGTATCTGTCTTATAAGTGCATATGATGTATTCAGAATGAATATCTCTAGGGTTCGTGCCTGCCATGGTTCTGACTTGGGTAGATACTCAATCCAAATTATCTTTATCCAAAGCAGATAATGAATCCCAAAGAATATATTAATAATGATCCCACAAGAAATATCGCCCTTTAAATAGATGAATACCCTTCAGGTGTGTTGTGATGTACCTCTGCCTTCAAAGATAATGTGAAGAGATTGTTTCCCTAAAGGGAAGCAGAACAGAGAAGCTTATATTCATCAGTGGAAAGCTTGACAACTGTATTCACTCTAGAAAGGCAGCCTTATGCATATGTGACATGCAAGACTTTTCTCTTGAGAATTGGCAATTAAATTGTTAATTGCTAATATTGCATATTTTTGGAAAGTGAAGAGGGGAAAAAAAAGTTTTTACCAGGATGTTCTCAGAATGGGCAGTGCATAGCAGGCCTTCAAAGTAGGATTTGCACCACTGTTAATGTCTTAAAGGTGGTTCTGCTGATCTTGTAACAAAGGAGTTTACTTCTGGAAAAATCTATCTGTATAAACACAAGTGTTCTACTCTGAGGATAAGTGTGCATTTTTATCTCTGACAGTAGAGTAACATGTTTTCCTTATGGTGGGGAAGGAGGAAGTATAAATGGGGCTGTGTATGGTTTGGGATGTGGGTTTTTTTGTTTGTTTTTGTTTTAACAATTCTAGTCCAATATTAGAGGTCTGGGGAAGGAAATGAGGAAGGGAATAAGTATATTCTTCTTGCTGAAATACACTGATTAGACAGTTCTGGTGAATCCCTTAAGACACAATCATCAAATTATTTAGGTGGAAAGGGAAGTGTGGAGTTTTTTAGTCCAACCTCCTTCTTAAGACCTTCAAAGTTTGGGCACATGCTCTGCAGCCTTATACCATAAAGTTTTTAATATCTTCCAAGAATGGAATTTCTGTAGTTTTCCTGACAACCGGTTTCAACATTTGATCATTCTCACTGTGTCTGTGTTTTTTATATCTAACCAGAATTTCCCTTGTTGCAGTTTGACTGTTGCCTCTTGTCCTTCTGGTATGCACCTTTAAGAAAAGTCTGGCTCTGTTTTTATACCCATGCATTAAGGAGTTGAACACAACAGTTAGATCTGTTCTTAGGGGAGGTTTAGGTTGGATATTAGGAAAAGGTTCTTCACCCAGAGGGTGGTTGGGCACTGGAACAGGCTTCCCAGGGAATTGGTCACAGCACCAACCCTGCCAGAGTTCAAGAAGCATTTGGACAACACTTTCAGGTACGTGGTGTGAATCTTTGGGCTGTCCTGTGTGGGACCAGGCATTGGGTTCTGATGATCCTTGTGAGCCCCTTCCAACTCAGGATATTCTATGATTCTGTGATAATTTGTGAACCAGAGTCTGTGCTTCATAACCTGGAGGCTGTCTGGCTGAATTCCTTTGTTCTTTTGACAGTCAGAGTGTTCAATTCTAGAGCTTGAAACAGTGTTGTAGTCAACCCTGAGCAATTAACTTAAACTTTCTTTCTGGATATCCATCTAGAAGCATCAGTCTCAACAATTTTGGACTCTCCGTCTTGCTAAGATCCCATGTGGCAGTAATACTTGCAAATCACTTTTCAGCATTCTGAAATCCTGAACGGTTTTATGTGTGTTGAGATTCCGTTTGTTTAAATGATAATCAAATCTGAAGCACATGGTGTTGACATACAAGGGAAGTGGAACAGGACACCACAGTATTACTAATGGTACTTATCTGTTCCTTCAAATTGCATCCCATCTTACAGTTCTCTGTGAGAGGTAGATAGTATATGGAGAATAAGTGGGGTATTAGGTATCTTAATATGTTCTGTGGTATAAGTCAACTCTACCAGTACAACTGGAAAACTGGTATAGAGGAAATAATGAGATGTTATCTCTCTTCCAAGGTCCTGACTCTGGAGAGTAGCTCTAGTTCTGTTACTAAGCTTCAACTGCCCACTGAGCAATTTCGACTGAAGTGTCAGCTACAGTCAGCCTTGTAGTTGACTGGTTTCACATGATAGGTATAAGCTTATTGCAACCAGTATCTTTAATTACTCTTAAGCTTTTCCCATCTTCTGTGACTGTAGAGTTGATGTGTTCGTGCAGCAAGTGCTGTCCAAGCTCTCTTTGGAGGACAACATTCAAGGTGAGCAGAGGTTGACAAAACATCAGGTGGGCTGTTCTGTATGGCCTCCAGATGGCACTAGTGATCTTTAGCTTTAGCCATTCGGATTTTCCCCATGCTCTAGATTTGCAGATTCATTTGATGAGAGTTAAGGAACCTGGAGCTACTGGATTATGGCTTCCTATTTAGCCTTTTTGCGTTCCATTTGACTGCAAGTTAAGTGCTGGGAGAGACCCTTTTATTGCTCACATGTAATGCTTTGGTTTAAAGCTGGGACAAAACTTAAGTTGTGCATGGAGAGGGAAATGTTTTAACCTTGCAGTGGAAGCTGTTCTTAATTCTTTGTTTAAGAAAAAAAACTTACACTGCTTAAGAGTAGAAGTAATTTTTAGCAGAGAATTGGGAGGTAATATCAGGATCTAGAATCAAAGGTGATATTGAAGCAATCTAAGGTGAAAATCACCAGCAGAACAAAGGAATCTGGTTTTGCAACCTCTGCTAGTGCTTTTGGTGCACTATGGTGACTTCCATGCTTTGAGTTTGCTTTCTTAAGGCAGGTAGTCTCTGAACTGTAGTAAGGGTGACCTTCTCGGTTGTTCTCTTAATTTTTTCTTTTTCTTTTTTCTTAGTCTGTCTGAAAGGTCATGTTCCCCTCCAGTGTTATGCTTTGCATACTCCAAGAGGAACCTGACTGTTTCAGTAAAGTTGGTGACCTTATCAGAAAATAGTAAGAGGTAGTCATCTTTAAAAGGAACAGACTTGGTATAACACACCAAGTTGTGATGTTTGACTAGATACTTCTTTAGACCTAGTTTCTTTTGGCACAGCTAGACATGTCGTGAAATGATCTAGAGTGGAATTTGAGGCTTCAGAGCTGAGGAGAAGTAAGGGATTATGGATCCAACATTTGTACCTTGTATTTCATTTTCCATGTGGAAGAGTGAGAAAAGTTTCCTCTGAAGGAGATGGGAAGGATATGTACCCAGATGTGTATAACAATTCAACTTCAGCTTTTCTTGTGGCACCGGATGACTTAAGATCCTCCTATTGGATTGAAAAACGTGTTGAACGCTTTTCTAGTACATAAAAAAAAAAAGTAGACAGAATGTGCTGCTGTTCAATTGGCAGATATTTAGTAACTTTCCACTGGAAAGGACAAATATAATCTAGATTGGTCGTCTGTGATTCACAGCCTGGAGAATTGTACCTGGGACCTTTGCATCGAAAGTGTAGGTTTGGAAAATGAAATGATCATGGCAAGCTTGGTCCAGATTTGCCTGAAGGTATAATTCAGTCATCTGGTCATACATGCATCTAGGTAGTTTTATTTATTTGAGACTTCCAAACCAGGTGATTTCAATAAATATATTGCATACCTTTTGTATCCTATTTTGAATAAGAGGTACATTGTTAATAAACTGCAGACTTAATTATAAACTTTGACATACTTTTGAAGGTGACTCACCAAGCCCAGTTACAGGGAGTCCCAAGGCAACTCTTAGAGCCAGCTGCTGAATTGGTGGATTATGGTGGTTTTTGGAGGGGCGTTTATGCAAGTAGAGAAGTACAGCTGAAGAGAACATAGGGCCAGGAATAGCTTGTGCTGTTTGTGAGCCTTCCCTGTTTTGTCAACTCTCTCTCCTGTCGAACTTCCCTTCCTTCTGTGTACTTCCTTATGGGACAGAAAGGAGCTTGGTGAACCTGTCTTGCTTGGTACCTCCAGGCATAATGGGGGCTTGACATTTAGTGTGGGGAATTCATAGTGAAATGACTCCTTGTTTGGAAGGGACTTCTCTATAGTCTACTTTTTTTGCTAAACTACCTTGTTTAGGCAGCCCTGTTTCTGAGCTTGAATAACTGTAAGGGTCCTAGCCCAGCAGGAACTTCTCATTCAGATTTACACTGAATCTGAAAAATAGATTAAAGTTAAAAAAAAAAAGCAAAACTGAGCTGAAAACCAAATGTTCTTGCAAAGGGCCCAAGGAGCAGCAGACTGGGGAGATTTTCCAGAGGAACACGAGAGTTCACTCTGGGGTTAGACAGCAGCTGCAACCAGCTGCCATGCTGCCACCTGAGCTCACACCACTCAGCCTTGTGGCACTCCCTCCTTCAGTAGCCTGGCTTCCTAATTAACACTGGCCTCTCTGGGCTATTTGCTTTTTTGTGCTGGATTCTTGTGGTTTCCAAGGAATTCAGGTGTTCACTTTGAGCCAAGGAATTCACATTGCCTCACAGGCTGCACTTAGGCCAGAGCTGGCCAAGCTGGCTGCAGTAGCCCCATCCCCCTTGCAGTAACTCTTGCCCAACAGGCCTCTGCTCCTTAGGGAGTGTAATTCATTTCTACATGGACACCTGGGATTGGGCTATAACCACTTCAGTTGACATTGCCTTGCACAGAAACTGTGGAGCAGTGTTACTTGCTAGATGTACTTGCTGGACTTTGAGCCAGTGGATAGTGCATCAAGCCAGGATGTTGTTTCCTTAGTTTTTAATTAAGGTCTATCTGTCTATGTCTCTTAATAGAAATTTACTGCTTATACAGACACTTGTTACCTGATACATGTTTTTTACCTTGATTTTTCTTCTCTAAAATGGGGTAGTTGTGCCTAAGTCTGCTACTGTTTGAGAGTTGCAACTAAGCTTACTATATATATTTTTATCTATATGGGCAATATAAGTATTTTAATTTTTTTTTAAATTATATTTAAGTCATGACCTTGTTAAATCTGATTCCCATGGTAGATAACTAGGCACTTGTCTGTGGCATAGGATGTGATTCTTGTACAAGAGTTTCATTTTGAACAACGTACTCTTGTTGAGCATGATCAAAACTGCTCTTCTGGTTGAAAGAGTTGTTTAAAAAAAAAGTGGAAAAATGGTTCCTTGAGTCATATTTGTGTATCTTGTAGAGATATAGTACTGACCTAGCATATCCAGTAAAAATATGTGTGCCTTGTCAGCTCCAGCAACCTGTCTTCTTGATGTCATGTTTTAGGAAATTCTGAAGGAAGGGTCGCTAAACACTAACTAGCAAATCATTTTTTTATCTCTTCCATAGACCCCGCCTCATCTTTCATTCCTCATATTACTCCTTCTCTCCCACCGTTCTCTGAGTCTTTGAGTAGTGGACTGGTTTACCCAGACATAACTGGGTGTATATTATATATGTGTATGTATGTATATATATGTATAACTACATGACCCTACTGTTGTGTTTAGCAGACAGGGTACTAAAAATCATAAAGGCTGGTCAACTCTTGGTGACAGTCTGAACTAGAGAATGTTTAACACTGAATCACAGAGTGACTGGGGTTGGAAGGGATGTGATCCAACTCCTTGCTCAATCAGGGCCACCTAGGTCTGGTTGCTCAGAAGCAATGTGCAGATGGCTTTTGAATATCTCCAAGGAGAGAGACACCACAACCTCTCTGGGAAACCTGTACCATACTTTGTCACCCTCATGGTGTTTCCTTACGCTGTATAGGTTCAAAATCCTGCTATGGCAATGCCCAAGTTGGAAACATGCAAATTTGTTGTGAAAAGATAAACGGGGAAAAAAAAAAGTATTTTCTTTTCCTTTTCCTGTAGACATCTGGTAAAACTGCTCCTGGATCTTGCTCTTTAATATAGAACTGTTTGAATAATTTTATTCAGCTTTGTTTAGAGAAACTCTGGCACTCTTTGGTGTCACCAAAACTTCTTTTTATGTTTAGTAATTCCCTTGCAAGCTTTAGTTTCTGTTCATACTCAGTTGCTAGCTGATGTATCAGATGGATGCTGTGAAAGATACTAATGTTGGAGATTTGGAGATAAGGGGATTGTGATGGTCTTTAGACTTCCTTTTTCCATCCTGTACTGTAAGGGAATTGGGTTCCCTAAACAAAGTGGCAGCTAACAGGGAAGCTAAAGTGTGTGGGGGGGACACAAGGGACTGGGAAAGTGACTCCAAGCATGAATTTGTGGAGCATGCTTGTACAAACACTACACTGACTCTTTGCAGGGCATTTATGCAGGAACTCTGTGTGCAGTCATGGAAAAGTTTATCATTTTTGTAGCACTTGTTTGAGAGAAAAGGGATTAACTATTCTTTCCTTCTTCCCACTCTGAGGTCTTTTATCTTCTCCTCCTTTCCTAGGCCCTGACTAGATGCCTCAACTAAGCATTACATAGCTACCAAGCTTCATGTAAAACCATGTCACATCTTCAGTAAATATTTAATGATCCAGTTTACATGTTTTCAAAATTACATGCAAAACTTAGTCTTGTGGTCAATTAATTACCTGAACTAATGCTGGAGATAAGGCAAAGAGTGTTGTACAATCCCTCAGGTAATGTCCTGCCTGAAACTGTGACAGTAAAAGGGTAGGTTCTTTGGGTTAAGGCAGTGTGTGGTGTGGATTAGGGCCAAAGTTTTGTGGGGTGGATTTGGGGATTTTCCAGTGTGAGCTTTGAAGTGTTTTGTAGTTTGCTAGGTGAACAGGGAAAAAGCTTGCATGTCACTTGTGGAGTAGATGGTTTATTGAAGGTGGAGCTTAAGCTTGTTTATTAGGCTTCTAATGAACTCTTACAAGAAGGGGAAGGAGAGCAGTAACCTGTCAGTATCTGAATACCAAAGGTCACACTGAAGCATGACAGGGAGGCAGGGAGTGGGGATATCTACTGTTAGTCTGGAGAGTGAGAGTAGTTCTGGAGCCTGAAGGAATTAATAAGGATTTCTCCCTTGATTTAGTTTTTGTGCTGCCCTGGCTGCCTGCTGCTATTACTGCCACTCTTCTGATTGCTCTGTCTCCCTCTCCAAGAGAAAGTACAACCAGAGGGAAGGCAAATGTGCTATTGTTGAGGGTGAGCTCTGTAGCAGTGTGTAGTTGCTGATATAGAGAATTGGTTCTTGTCTTCATCCAAGCTGGCATATGCCAGTGTGACTTGGCTGTGACCAGCTGAGACATGGGGAGGTGTATCAGAACAATGGAAAGTACGAGTGTCACTTCTCTATTCTAAGTTTTGAATTCAGAAATGAAGGGCATCTCTTCTGTCCTGCTGGGGAGCAAAGCTGCAGTGAGAGAGGCTGCCAGGACTACTCACACAATATGATTGCTGCTACTTCTTCCTGGGAGACTGTATTACTGACAGCAGTTTGTGTGGAAACTGAACAGTGCGCAGTCAACCTCAGTTTAACCTTTCCCATTTCCAGCTGTAGTTTTGGGGTAGAAGCTCTCCTACACTATTTCTGCTTAGAGGCTTTCAGAATCTAATCTCTTCTATGTCATGTTAATACATGTCCTTTAATTTTCTTAACTTATCCATTTCCTCATATTTTAAAAGGACAAGATTCATTACAAGGGGAGGATCTTTGAGCAGTAAGGCCAGGTAAACAAGTTGATGAAAATGAATATCATGTCATTCAGTTTAGACAGTGAATACAAGCAGTACATAATAACAGGACATGGGAAGGTGCTTCCTGTGTTCTTGCTGCTGTAAGCTGTATTATCTCTGAGTAATACATATCATAGAGATGAACCAGGTTGATATCGTGATGGGGCCATTCCTCTTGCATCCTCTGCCTGTTTCTTCTGCACATTCTTTAAGTACATTGGCAGGTTAAAAACAGTTCAGTGATTCATCTTTGAAAACTGGTGGTTAGAACTTGCATTATGGAGAAAGCAAATCTGAATTCAGGCCAAAACAGAGTTGATACCCTTCTCATGGTGGATATAGAACAGACATCCATTCCTTTCTTGGCTACCTGCATAACATTTCATGTTGTTAACAGTAAGATTTTCTGGTTTAGGTGAAGTGGGGTCAGAAGAATGCAGTGAAGTGGCAGAAAACCTTCCTGTCTAATAGTGGAAAACTCCTTTTCCTAATTTTTTTTTTCACTTGACAAGTCCTACTGGAAAATTCTTTGTAAGAATTAAAAGCAATATGAATCCAGTTGTTGAACCATTCAGCCCACACAGATTATCAACAGTACCTGTTAAGTCTGTTTGGGTCTGTGCATTGCAAGGCCTATGGAGTAGTCCATAACTTGGACAGGAACAGATCACAGTGGGGGGAAAATGACAGTTGCTTGAAGCAGAGCAAGAAGTGATGGTATTAGTAAGCAGAAGATAGTGTTTAAAAGAGTTTCACTTGATAAAATAGACTCTTTTGGCTGAAGATGTGCCTACACATGTGGACAATCCAGCCTCTGGTTTAAGAGTACTCTTGGATTCCTGTCTAATTGCAGGCTCCCACATAGCAGCATCCACGAGTAATGCTTTGGCTCAAAACAGTTCTATCCTGGCAGACGATGATCTGGACTCACTTACTTGTGCCTTCATCACTTTGGCTGGATTAAAGCAATATGAGACACCTGGGCATGAAGCCTTTCGTGTTTATGAAAATAGCTCGTGCAGAAATTGCAGCATATGCTTGTGGTAAATTTTGTTACTGGGAAAACATCAAGCTCGCCCTTGATTTTCTGTGCCTAGTTAGCATATAGTTTCTGAATTGCTTTTAGGATCTTGGCCCTTATCTTTTAAGTGACACATATTCTATTCTTAGTAGTGGTCCAGAATAAAATTGGAAAAGAGTAGAGGCCCAGAATGAAATTGGAAAAGAGCATAGCCCTGAAATAGAATCATCTTCTAAAAGATTGCAAGACTTTTCAAGAGTTTATTCTAATCTCAGGTTAACACCTTGAAGCTTTTACAAGCACTGGAGTTTTCCTACCTTTCGTTCTTATTGTAAGGCCTTTTTCTATGACTTTGGTTTCTCCAAAAATAGCATGTAAATTTCTGTTGATGCAAGACATTCCATGGCATGCAAATTCCTTTTTCTTTCCTGGAGAGAGCAAGTGCGGTGGATGAGTAGCCTAGTTACTACAGTGGAAGAAAGGTACAGTAAAGTATAATATGAAAAGCTGTAGAGCTATAGAGTACTGACAGTAATTGTAACTGGTATTTCAGAGGTAGTAACAGTCTTCCATCCAAAGCAAGTGCAGAACACAAGTATAAGGAGTGTGGACTATTGCCAGCGTTGTACTTGTGATCTGTTACCATTCTGACATCCAGAGACTATTGATAGAAGCTCTAGAAATAACTTGTATTTTCTATTTGCAGACTTGCACTTAGTATGAGGCTAGTCAGACTAGCTGTGGGTGAATGTATTAAAGCTGGCATTGAATTCTGTTGTATAAAGCTTGGAGGTTTTTCGATAGTAGATTTGAGTCATTAAATGTTTTGTTTTGGGTTTTTTTGATGCATTGCTGAGGTGGCCCATGATGTCCCTTAAGATGGTAGCATCCTAATAAAAGAGAAAGTTTTTGTACTGAGAACTGTGGAACACAGCAAAATACCTTCTGAATAGTCAGTCCCCATGGAAATGTAAATTCTGTGGGCATGGAGCTTAGGTCCCCTAATAATTAAAGATGGGCTCTGTAGAAGGAAGCTAATACAAGCATTTGCAAGGTACAGAAATAGCATTCTCTAGAGTATTGTCTGTGTCTGCCAGGAAGGATTCATATTCTCATATTTCTGAGTATGAACAATTGAAAACATAAGCTGAAAAGCATGGTAAACCTAAATGTCCTCTGCTTTGAAGTACCGAGGGAGCCATGACTTCCTGTAATGGCTTGCTATTTGTGCTCAGTATCTTCCAGGATCTGGCTGAAAGTATATAATCTGTTGATTATATAGTGAATGCTTTCAGTATGCTTTCAATAACTTATTGTTAAGATGGAGATAATGAAATCATAATTAAGAACAAAATACATGGTAGGACTGTTGTCACTGTTTTCAAAACAGAAGTGCTAAATCTTGGAAACTTTCAGTTAAACTGAGAAGAAATTCAAATACTTTAAGCTGTGGAAATATGTGGAAAGGGGATCCAAACTTCCAAACTCTTTTCTGTTGCCAGATGCTCTGATTTCAAATGTAGTTAAAGTTGAGAAAAATACGGTGCAAAATATTTTTCACTCTTAACTTTGCCACTTAGTTATATCAAGGAGGGTTCCTCCCCCTTGCTTCCGCATTTGTATTTAAGGTTAAGTTTAATCTGATGAGCATCTTCATGGATTTGCTGGTATAGTTCTTGTGGAAAGTTATTTCTCAAAATGGCTACTAAGTAAGGGAAGTAGTGACTTCATTTTCATAGAGAAATAAAGTCTTCGGTTTTTTGACAGTTCTTTCTAAAGGAAGGATTATTTTTTTTTTGGGTGTAACTTGTTAGATGTCTTTGTATAGTTCAGATTCTTCTGAACTATGGAAAATAATAGGAGAAGGATGAAGAGAGATGACTATTAATAAAGCAAATTGGAGATGCATTTTTTTCTGGACATTAACTTCATTTCATAACCAGGTGATCCAAATTTCCCTCCCTCTCTCCATCCTCCATTCTTCTTGAACACTCCTTTTTCCTGCACTGAGGCTTCACCCATATCTACTCCCCTTTTATTGCAGCTAACCCTGCCCTCTGTGGTACATACTTTTGTTCTTGCTGGGGCTTCTTTGGATAGCATGTGTTTGACTTTACCCTTTCTTACTCCCCTTTTTCTCTTTTGAGGCATTAGCACCTGAAGCTGTTGTGGGACAGGAGGATTGTCAGAGTGAAGGTGTTTTTCCTCTCATTAATTTGTTTTGTTTTTTGGTTGCTAGTGGTCGTTTGGGGTTGTTGTTTTGTTTTTTTTTTAACTGGAACATGCTTGCTGTTAGATCTCTGGTGATTATCAGTGTCTTATACTGGTCATTATTCCAACCAGATGCCCTGGATTCTGCTCTCAATTTTTTGTTTTATTTATTTTTCTCTAAAGTCTGAGGCCTAAAATATATATTGAATCAGGATTACATGCAGCATAAGCAAATGATTGCTGTTGGGCTGAATGATCATTGCAGGTCCTTTCCAACTGCATCTATTCTATTACATTATATTCACATTCTATTCCATTACATTTAACTTGATAACATGTCCTTGTCTAGATGTAAGATTTTGCAAATGTCACCACAAATAGTATTATCATGTGCTTAATGTTTGATTTTTTTTTTTAAAGTTGTTTGGTGACCTAATCCTAAATGGAGGCACTTCCCACTTTCTGTTCTGACTCTGTATCCTAACACTGTCCTTTGTTATGTTTGAAAGAGGATGTACCTGCATCTGATTGAAAGTTAATTGGTATCTTTCTGTAATATGCTCAAGTGGTTGTTCAGTCAGATCTATGAAGTGATCTGACTTGCCTGTGGCTACCTAATTTGTGAAGCAGATGAAGTACAGTGTCTGGAGTGTGCAACTTCAGCAGGTGATGAGCTTTCAGCTGCAGTACATCTGTAGACTGACAAAGGCTGATCATGCAACTACAGATTTAGAAAGCAACTTTTGCACAAGATGTAATTTTAAACATTTTAAATTGGCATGGCTATCAAGAGAAACAGTCCTTCCTGAGGACACTTCATGAGAGAAAACTCTTCCAGACTGCTGTTCTCATTCTCATTTTGACCCTTTCCTTTTCTGACACAGGTATATGATCGGTTCTCCTCTGGCTGCAAATGGCAGTGGAGGGGTAGCATGAGCAACTAGCAGTTGGTTGCAGGAAGCTCCTTTTCCTCCCCCAGAAGCTTATATTGTTTCAACATTCATTCAACCTCTTCTTAAAGAGATGTCCTGTTGATAAGATTACTAAATTGTTTCAGTGCAGTTTTGTGCTCTATTCCTGTGCTCTTTTAGAGGCTTGTGGTGTCCACTGTGTTGTGTCAGCACAAGCATTTCTGTACCCATACAGTGACCTGATCTGGTTTAATACATATTTCAGTAAAAATGACTGGCTTTAGATGGCTTGCTGTGCAGCACAGATGCTCTTGTACAGGTAAAATGGAAGTGGATAGCTGAGGAAAGAGTTTGGAGTTTGGATAGCTCCAGTGGCCACTGGAAAAAGAGGAAAAAAATACTTATAAAGTTTTAACTTTGTAACCAGATCAAGGAACATGATCTAGCTTTGTCCCTTGGCATCCTTCTCCCTTTTACATTCTATTCTCTCTGCCTGCACCAAAATCCCCAAAACCTTACAAAACAAAACCCTGGGCTATTTTTCAGTTGAATCAATTATTTGATTCATTTCAACACAAACATCTGTGATGGTAGGGCATGGCTAAGGGAGTGGTGGTGGGGTACTTTGTTACACTATAAGGTAATACCTTTCAATCAGGAGGTTGCCACTGTTTCTACAGTAAACAGGCTGATTTCACTGTGTAATTGTTGGCTGTAGCAGGGTTCATATGGAGCCCAGATAAGCTTGTAGCAATGTCTTGCTCCTCATTGCGATCTTCCCTGTACTCATCTAGGTGACATATTTGAGATATGAAGGGCTGTGTAGTCCCTAAGAATGACAGCATCTTGGAGCAGATGCTGCCTTATTGGACCCATTGGTCTGGCATTTAGGTTGTACCTGGTTTCCTGGATGCCTCTTGAGGAAAATGGATTGGCAGTTGTAGGCTGTGTAGTTGTTGGTGGTAGAAATCTGTTTCCACTCTTTCCTAAGATGTCCATATAGAGTACACAAAAACTGACCTATGAGTATGAGGCTTCAGGAAATACTGGTATGCATATGTAGTGTGATTGCTCTGAACGCGTGTGTTTCCCAGGACCAGTGGATCTTAAGTATTCATGGTAGGTCCTATTGTGACACTTACTGTCTAAAGCAAAGTGACCTGTTTGGCCAGAAAGTCCAGGGACTGCAAATTAAGGAAATAAAAAAAAAATGTCTAGCATGATGTGTAGGCTGTTAAACTGTGAAAGCTCCTAGGGGAAAAAACTTCTTTCTCTAAGACATTGGAAAACAAACTAAATGCACCTGAATGTGTCCCTTGAGGGTGAACTATATTTTTTATGTGGAGAGGTTTCATTTAATGAAGTCTCATTGTATGCCTTCTGTCCCTAGCTGTTGCTGTTGAGTGGTCTGTTGAGTGGTCTGTGGTCTGTAGTGACATGCTTGCTGTACCTAGCAAGCATGCCCCTTTTTTAAGGAAGACTCTTAATCTTTATCCCTCTTTACAGGTTTGCAACAGTGAGGTATGACCAGGCATCCAAGAACATTAAAAACCAGTTCATGCATCTGACCAACTACAGTGTCAACAAGAAGAGTGGAGATTATGTCAGGTACTTGGCTGGAAAATGGAACTTGATCTCTAGAGGTTGGGTCAGTTTACCTAAGTTGGTTTAATGCTGATCCACAGAGGTAGGCCAGTGGTGTTAATCTGCTTCTTTCTTTTATTTTTAGCTGTGATGATCCTGAAGTAGAGGATTATGGAAACAAGTGGAGCATGAGTGCAATGCTGAGGTACTTAAAACAAGAGGGGAGAGACACTGCAGGTCAGTACAGATCTTGTTCTTTTATTCCTTTGTTGGATCTTGATCATCTCACTAGTGTGAATCCTAAAAGGAAGAGCCCCAGTGAGTCCCAATTAGCACCGGAGAAGGGTGGAGGGAAACATTGTTCCTTATTCTAGCATTAGAGCTTTGCATTTATTCCCTATCCCCAGAGATGAGGCCTAACCCCTTCCTTTTTGCAAATAGTATTCTGAGACTTCCTCAGAGTGTGTTTCTTAATGTTTTACCTACATTTCCCGTTTCTTAAGGTCATTCCATTCCTTCTAAAAGCTTCCCTCCCTCTACTGCTCCCATGGCCTGTTCAGTCTGATGAGTGACCAACCTCTGGAGAACTGTGCCAGTTTGAATGACTCTTGGATGTGGTGTCATCTTTCCATGGCTCAGGTTTTTGCTGAGTGTTTTCATTTCAGTCTGTGTTTCATATAAAACAGCTCCCTCTTCCACACCTTTGCCAGGTCTGCTGGGAGTAAATGCATCTGCAGAGCAGAATCCGGGTATATCCTTTCAGGGATAAATTGCCTGTGATACTAAGGCATCAGTTAAACTACTGATAGCAGCTATGGCCCATATTGCAAATGTTGCCAGGGAGCACTTAGATGTTGGATAAAGGGGTTTGAATCTGGCTTTCAGATGGAAGTAGGCTTTTTCCTCCATCATGTGTGTGCATGGCTGTTCAATCACTTGCATGATATGTATGCAGCAAGCCATGAACGCATAGTTATTTATATTGATACATTTCCACACCTCACCCCAAACTGAAGTATAAAATGTGCCCTCCTAATTGTTAAGTAAACTGCTGAGCAATGCAAACAGGTTTCTTTAACTATACATTAAAAGGCTTCTTGCACCTTTCTCTGATGCGTCTGATTCTGGTCATAGGGAGGTAGAATGCTGGCTGGAAAATGCTGACCTTGTCTGGGCTGGCAAGATTTTTGTGCTCTAGAATGTTTATGTGCACTGGGATGTTTCCATGCTATGTTGGCTTCACTTAGTTGTCTTCTAGTACAGAAATTCACATCTAAATTTGCTTGCATGCTCCTTCTGTAATTGTTCAGGTCCCTGCATGTCATCATTTGAGCATGAGAAATAGCAATTGTAGGCCTAAAGCAAACTCTCTAGTCAAGTGGTTTGTAGTAGATGCTCTTTGAAGTAGGGCTTACCTCTGTCTGTGTGGATTTGCTTGTACTCCCTTTGAGAGGTGGGGAAGGCTGTCCTTTCATCCCTACTAACTTTTGAGAGTGGGACTCCAGTATTTGTTCATTCCTTTCTCCTCTCACTTCTCTACTGCTTGTCCTTGAAAACAGAAACTAACTGTGGTGTTCTTTCTATCGCATGACTCATCCCAAGCCCAGTGTAGAATCCAGGTCTGCATCTAATATTCATCTTTTCTTGCCTTTTCCTCCCTCTGTCTGCTTAGGCTCCTGTTCCAGAGCTCTGTTCATAGGCTCATGCAGGAGCTGCAAATGCTTTCTTATTGCAGGTTATCTATAGGTCAGCGGGACTGGAAGCTGTCACCAGTCATATAATTTTGAAAATATTTATGAACAGCTGCTTTAGAGGAAGGTGCAACATCACAGAACAGTTATTTCATGAAAGTCCACAAGAAAAATTTTTATATCTTGGAGACTATGGTTTATTTTCTGTAATTTAAGGGTTTATCTCACTAACCCACTCTGGTTTAATCCTTCCTAATCCTCTGAGTGGGCATTGGTCATACTCCAACTGACTTGTGCTGATGTATTTGCCATATGTTTCTGCTTACCTGCTCTATACATATACTCACATTTATCATTCTCATTTGTGAGTATTTTTGCACTAGCATACTTTTGCATGTATCTATATACTTATGCTTGAATGGATTTCTAAACATCATTGCTTTGTCATCCATAGGCTCTTATGTGCTTTGATTCACAAAGGTATCTATCCATATGCGTATTCTCATGCCTTTCTAGATATTATGTTTTACTTCACAATCTACTTTTTCCTTTTTTTTTCCTCCTCTCCTCCCCTCCTTGCAGCACTGATGGCCAACGTGGAGGACCTGATTATCAAGACTGTAGTTTCTGCTGAACTGTCCATTGCCTCAGCTTGTAAAAGTTTTCTTTCACATCGTGGCAGCTGCTTTGGTAAGGCATTGGGGACATTTTTGTTGATTGCCTCTTGACTACTGTTTGAAACCTCCAGCTTTGTGATGCTAGAGAAATATGCAATTTGTAATGCTAGAAAGCTGGAAACTGTTTTGGTTGTTTTGTTTTGATTTTATTTCTCCTCATTATAGGCCTCTGTGAGGGCAGGGGATGCTGGATCTTAGTTGACCCTGTACCAGTGTCAGTCATCAAAATCTCGTGATAGAAAATGAAAATGGGATGATTAAAAAGGACTTGAAAGGGAACTGGGGAAGCGCTGGAAAGTTGAAGTTACTGACCCACTAGTGCCCACGCAAAGGACTGCTGTGGATGATTAAACACACTTTTAGAGCATTTGATATTTTCAGTTGAGCCACCTGAAACAATGTAGTTCTGCATTTTCCTGCGTACATCTGAGGACTAGGGAGAAACGTGAAGCGTGGTGCCTGGAATGGTGGTGGTGGTGAATGGTTTGTGTTTGTGCGAGACGGCCACAGAGTGGCGTCAGAGCCCATTCCTGGCAGGCACTGGAAGCACAACTATGTGCTGGCAAAGGGATTTGAGAACTCGCTGGCAGCAGCTGCTGGGATGAGGTCCAGAAAGCAGTGGCTGGTACCACAGTGTGCCTTCTCCCACTTTCCAGTGGCTGCTTCCCAGCCTTCCCTAAAGAGGCCTCCTTCTGCTCATAGCCATCCTTTGCTCATGTGGATACATGCACAAAGATGGCGTCCCAGTCAATGCTTAAACCAAAGGCCAAGCTTGGCTTAAGCTATCCGGTGTTTAGGTATCAGGTAAACTAGCTGTGACAGGTAAAGGAAATCCATTTATGTGGTCCTTGCACTGCACTTTAGATATTGACGCTTCTGTAGCTTTCAACACTCCTCTATAAATGCTGTTATCTTTGGATATTTGGGCGTGATGAGACAGATCCTGATGTCTTTGTTCCAAGCTGAAGGACCTTGTCATGCATGGAGATTTATGAGTTAAATAATAGTTTCAATGAAATAGCACTTTATTGGTTACTCCTGAACTATCAACAACTGGATTTAAAAAAAAAGCACAGCAAAGTAACTTCAACTACCTCTTTTTTGGCTTCTCCCTTTTCCTCCCTCAGTTGTGTCTCTCAGTTCCTCTGAGCTGTGTATATGGAAACTAATGTTCCTCGTGTGCTTTCTGCTGGGCCTGGCTCTGAGGTTATCCCACTTCCTGCTGCCTCCCCAGGGCTGCGCTAACCACCCTCTTAGATGCTCCCCCACAAATAAACTGTTTTGTTCCATCTATTTCAGTGTAAACATAAATTAAGAGCTTCCCAGGAAAGAGAGCTTAAGTAGGAGCCATACTGCTTCCCTAGGGAGCCTTAGGCATTTCCAGAGCTCAGTCATTTTTGCCACCTTCCCCCACAGTTAAGTGAGGGTCCTTGTCCCAAGGATTTGAACTGTTGTCATGCTGCACGGCTCATTTGTCACCAGTGTTTCTTATTCTGACACTCTTTGGTTGTGCCACTTTTAACCCTGTTGTAAAAAGACACTTTTTCTAGCTGGAGATGTTCAGAATGGCTCAGTGCATAGCTGTTAATGCGAAGGAGAAAACTGGGAATGAAGATTTCATGTGAGACTCATGCAGAGTCTCACAACTCGTTTAGTTTTTCTTTTTTCATTCTGGGTGTGCACAGTGAGCTGCATGTGTGCCCTGGGAAGGGCCAATCATTTGAAAAGTATCTCAGACTTCAGAAACCTTTATCTGAGATTCAAATGCAGAGGTGGACCTTGTTTGGAAAACTTCTAAAAAATATAACTGTGTATTCTACTCTAGTTTTTGTAAAGCTGTTCTAGGGAATAGGATTCCTGTACAATTGCCACCTTCTTGCTAAAAATTAAATTATAACTATTATTTGTCTAGATGAGGTTGACCACTTCAACTAGTTAGTGGTTTTTCAGTCCTTTTCCAAGTAGATGTTTTTGTGTAATGTACTTGTTTTCTAGATTTAAAGGAAAAGAATTCATTCATACCTTCTTCATTTTCTAAAATAAGACCAGGGAGATAGTCTGATTTCAACTACCAATGCTTGCCTAGAAAGTGAGAGTGGTAGCTTGGGATGATTCTTTTTTAATGTCAAAGTGGAGTGCTGCTGACAGTCTGAAAGACTGTAGTGAGTCCCATTTTGGCTATGTAACATGAGCTGTTTACTGCATTCCAGTAACAATCAGTTTTCAGAAGACTTGGGATGCTCAGTTTTGGTCTTCTGAAGTGCATCACAGGAAGCAGTGCAAGTACTACATGATTTTGTTGCCCTGTTCATGCACTGTTATTAACAAAGTGATCTCAAACCTCTATTTTGTTCTTTGTAATTAGCTAATAATACCTCATGTAAAATTAAACTCCTAATGGAGTAAGTAAACTCTTAATGAGTAAGTAGCTCCAGAGGAGGGTATCCTGCAGGTCTCCAAACCACTGCATTGTCCTGAAGTTGGTAACCAGTTGAGTTGTTGGTTGCCTCTGGAGCCTTCTTTAAGAGAAAGCTAGATTTTGCACTGACATTGAGGGATGTGGTGTCTCAGTGTGAGAACAGGAGGTACAATAGCAATGCGTATGCCCAAGCCAATTAAAGACTGCATTGTTCTCCCTCCTGAAGTAAGCACTTCTGGGTAGGCTAGAAAAGGCAGTGAGGCCTGCTTTCAGACAGTCTGAAAAATCTCCCTGTAGGATGGTTTAGCAGGGCATGAAATGAAGGCAGTTGGGTGCAGCACATATTTTTGCCAGCATCCAGTGTAGCACTGGATTTTCTGCACTCACTGAAATATGAGCCTGAAGAAGCAATAGATTGAAGTCCCCTGATTCATTCACAGTTCTAGTCAAGCCAGCTGTGACGCTGTTGAGCTCTTCTGCAATCAAGAAGGCAGGGTAGGGTAATGGGCATATTGATCCCACCAGAGCAATGAGTTTCTAATTTAGCTGCTTCTGTGTCCTAAGACCAAATTGGTCAGGTTTATGCTTGTAATCCCACCTACATTAAGATGGTATAGAACAAACAAAGTATTGTACTACTTTAGTGGTGCTGACTTGGAGCTAAATGCTTAAAAAAAGTCTTCATTTGTATCTAATCACCAGTTTCTCAAGCACCTATGGTTGCTATTCTTCACGAACATTTTATTTTCTTGATAGTAGCAGTTGACCTATTTGGGGGAAGTCTTTTGTAGGATTGAACAATGCTGACCTGTTCCGTAATGACTTTTGCAGGGCACTAAAAATTTGATATTCTCAAGGAATTTCTGTATACACTTGCTTGACATGAGGTAAATCTCTGTTTAGTGACTTGGGTCAGCCGTACATATACTATGCATATTCCCTATGTCTTTCTGGTTTCTTAGATGACATATCACAGGAAAGCTGAATAGGGATTCCCTTCCCTTCCCTTTTTTTGCAAAGCTTAATTCTTTCTATTTTTATAGCCTTACTATCAGTCTTTACTTTAAAGCTGGTATGTAAAGATGCCATTTGGAATCTGAAAAAGGTTGTCCTTAGAGTCCTCTGGCTACAATCAGATTCAGGAGGCCTGTACCTTTCAAGACAGATATTGTGATTATCTAATGAGCAAAGTAGGTTTTGTCATGTAACTATATCTTCAAATTTAACAAAACTGTCAGCTGTAAAATGTCTTCAAAGGATAGGTCTTTTAGTCATAGGTACTATAGGAATAGGGGGTCTATCCATGCACTGATCTTTCTACTCATCACTTCATGGCTCTAAATGGTACCTAACTGATTGTTGTTGATTTAGCACCCAGAGCTCAGCTGAAAGGTTCAAGATCCCTGTTGCTGCAGAAGCTTTCTGGTTTCTTTAGGAAGCTGTCCTCAGCTTGGTAGCACCAGTTTTCTCTCTCAGGATGCTGGGGCAGACCTAGAAAGAGTTAAATCTTCCAAAAACAGTCATAAAGAAATTACTAGCATTGCCAATTTATCATCAGTGGACTGATGTGTTACCAAAGTCTGAATCGGTCCTGGCTTCTCATTCCATCTTCTACTACCACTGGTTCTTGTAGTGACATTAAGGTCATTGGCAGATAGACAAGAACATGAAAGTAAGGAACACCAGATTATTCTTGTCTCCCGGTTTTCTTGCAGCTAAGCGTCTTGGAGTTTGGGAGGTTAAAATCAGAAGAACTTGGGCTAATAAGGTCAGGAAACATATTCTCTTTCTCCTTCACCTCATGTACCTATCTGTCTATGGAATCAGCTGACTTTTATTGTGATCTACCCGCTACTACATTTTGTTAGTTTAGGCACCTAAGTTTGTGGAGGACCAAGCAGCTGCACGTCTACTCTTATATTCCTCTGTGTCATAAGGACATCATAAGATGTCCAGAAATGGTTTCTGGGATATTAACTTCTTTACTCACTATGATATCACATACTGGGTTGAAAATGTTTCTCTTTCATGGGTGATAATTTATTTACCCAGTAAGATTAGGATTATAAAGGCAGCCCAATTTGCACCAAGACTCCTGTTCTTTGATGTTAGCCTTGAAGGTTGCCTTATTAGCTTTTCTGATTTCAGGGTTGAAGGATGATTCTGAGTCTGATTTTGGTATAGGTGATGAGCTCAACTCAACTGTAATCTTCTCTTCACCAAAGAAAGTAGTGGTTTATGTAGAAGGAGAACAAACAAGATGGTGAAAGGTCTTGTTATCATTTACTTTGGCTGAACACCCTGTGTCCACCGAGACTCTGCCCAACACCCCCCAGAGGGAGAAGAAGGAGGGAAGGGGGAAAGGAAAAAAAACTTGCAAAACCGAGGCTGCTGAGAAAGGTGGTTTTATATTTACACAGAGAAGAAAAAGAAGAACTATAAGCACTATACACACAGGGAAAACTAACAATAAAGACTACTTCCCCAGGAAGGGTGTTTTCCTCCTCCGAAAACAACCGTCTATCCTGCGCAACCATCCCGGAAGAGAAGAAGGAAGTTGTTTCCTTCTTGTCTCTTTATATCTGAGCTGACGTAACATGGTATGGAATAGCTTGTTGGTAAGATATACATCAAGTGACCTATCCTAGTTCCATTTCCCTCCAAGAGAGGGTTACAAACCCACTACAGGTCTTGAGGACAAGACTGACAAGGAGTGGCTGAGGTCATTTGGCTTGTTGATCTTGGGAAAGTCTGAGGTGTGACCTCATTGCAGTCTACAGTTTTCTTAAGGAGGGCAGTGAAGGGGGAGGTGTTGATCTGCCCTCTGGTGACCAGTGATAGGACATAAGAAAATGAAATGAAGCTGTGTCAGGGGAAGTTCACATGGGATGTTAGGAAAAGACTTTTCACTGAGAGGGTGGTCAGTCACTGGAACAGGCTCCTTAGGGAAGTGATCACAGCACAAACCCTGTCAAAGTTCAAGGAGTGTCTGGATGATGCTCCTAGTCATATGGTTTAGACTAAGGTAATCCTGCAAGGAGCAGGGAGTTGGATTCAGTCATCCTTATAGGTTCCTTCCAACTCGAGTTATTCTGTGTCTCTATGTATGTACTATGAAGTTAATCCACTTCTGAAGACTTTTATTTGGAATGTGACTAAGTGTCCTTCAGGCTTCAGTAGAAGGAAAGAAAGTTGAAGTCATCTTATGAGTGATGGGGTTTCTCTGGTTACCTATCGTGCAGAAAAGTAAGGCAATCACACATTTGGCCAAACTAGTATGACGAACTCTGGCAGATGCAGGCTGCATCTCATGGTGCAGACAAGAACACCAACATGTGGAATAATTTTGTTCCCTCTTGCTGGGTCCTTTCCTATAATAACGCTGAGAGATAAAACCTTTATCTGTTAAAATAAAACTCTGTAAGAAAGGGAATTAAGCTGTATTAGTTAGAGAACAAGACAAATTCCTGTGCAAGACTACAGCACTAGTACTTCCCTAAAGCCTTTGGTGTACAGAGTAGAGTCTTCTATTTTATTACTTGATATGATAGTGTGGCCTTTTGCTTATCAAAGCATAAATTATTATGCTGGTCTTTTGTAAGAGTAACAGGAATGATTTGGGACCTGACTGTGATAGCCCCCAACATGTAGATTTGTTCATTTCCCTGTAACTGAATTGAAAGAGGTACTGTACTATCACTAGGTAAAGGGATGAAGTTCATTTACAAAATACTGTGTAGTCTCTGAAGCATTAAGTTTGGCAGCATGTTCAGCAAAGCACTATGACCATCACTATACTCTTGGAAGTCTTTCTTCCTGACACTGACGGGTTGCTGCTTTGGATGAAATTGTAGCACAGTTAACTTTTTTAACAACTTCTTTTTTTTCTAACACCTTTATTCATGTTGTCTGTAAGCACAGTTTGCAGGATACCTTTATATAAGGACAGAAAAAGTAGGAAGGAACAAGGGAAGACTTGAATTTCAGTGACAAAGGTGTAATTCCTTGCATTAGTAATGTCTGTAAATATGCTCCTGCATAAAATCAGATGATCAGATTTTTACTATAAAACCAGAGTAGTTGTGTGCTCCGCAAATTTTTTTTCACTCTGTTTGTGTCCTTTCATAACTTTAGATTGTCTCCATTCAGTTGCCAAATATGTACTTTGCAGTAAAGCTGCTTTTTTCCCTAGGGAAGAAGCTGCAAACAAAGACCAGAATTACAGTGACCCCCTAGGAATTGAGTTTATTCATTCTATGCAAAGTCATGAAAAACTTGTTTGCACTACCATGCTATCACTTGTGACTTACTTTCTAGACTTACAGAGAATAACAAACTCTTTGGGGATATTTTGTGAAAGGGAGTACCAGTGTAGTCTTGGACAGGATTATAAGCTAAACTTGGAATACATGGAAGTTTATCAGAACCAAAAAGCTTGAGACTGTATCTCTAGCCTTCCTCTTAGTCTTAAATTATGTCATTTGCAAAAAAATCTCTGGCTGAACTGTTGTTGTTAGACTTTAGTCTGAAGATAGGCCTTCTTTTGGGAGGATGGGAAGCTCAGTCAGCAATGCCTTCTCTATGGGGATTAGAGGGGAGAGACAGGCTGTTCCTGCTGTGTCTTGGCAACAGCTGGTACCTCCTGATATAATTCCAGTCTCTTTAACAAACTGCAGCGGTGAAACACATTTTGTGGATTGTAGTAGCGAGAGGAGGGGAGCAAGGGAAGGCACAATGGAAACTTCGTATCTTAGTTTCTTTTGTTCTTCTCTTATGAACAACAGTGGCACTTGGTGGGTAGGTGGGATGTCAGGAACGTACTGTTGCCACAGAATGAAGCGTGTTTTTCAGTCATTCTGTTTTCTTTACTCTCTCTGCAGAGGGAAATGGCAGTCCTGCTTAAGTTGGTAATTGCAGAGGATATACTTTCGATCTTGCTATGCTTCTTGTTCTACCTATGTATTTATTTTTAGAAATGATAGTGGAGTTTCACAGTGGAAAGGATACTACTACTTACTTCTGTGTTTAATCTAGGTAGTGTCTTTTCTAAATGTGGAAGAGGGCCAAGGACATATTTCTAGGTAAACTTCTGACTGTTGAGCACATCTTTGTGCTAAGTCCTATGTGGAACCTGTGAGGCTTGATTCTGTTGCCAGAACACGGATATTGCATAGCTCCTGATGCCATGAGGTATCAGAGAGATCTGTCTAGGGGTTGTAGATTTGACCTAGAATACATAAAACTTGGGGCATTATGAAGCGTCAGTGGAGTCTTCTTAGGAGACCGTGAGACATTGCAGATGACATTGGATGTCTGATGAATTGAGTCAACAGGGATACCCGGAAGAGCTTACTGTCCTAATAAACAAGGCAGATACAAGGGAAAGGAATGTAAAGCTCCAGCAGCGTGGATAGGGCTAGCTGAGGTCAAGAGGTTTCCCATGTGTATTTGTAAAAGTGGACAGAGTGAGTAACTGGGTGGGAAAGATGGAAGTTTAAAGAGCAAGTGATTGCAAGAGAATTGTGTGGGAGAGGAGGACCAGGTCAGAGGAGCCAAAATGTAGCAGAGGTCCTTTGAGGGGCAAAGGGAGGGAATGGCCAGCAGCAAAAGAAGCAACAGCTAGTCAAAACAAAATGCGCTGCTTCCCTACTGGGGCTGGGAGGTTGTGGATCAGCAGCTGCTACAGGCCCACTCATTGACTTCTCTGCCTTGGCCATGAGCTGGCTCTCCACTGGAGTTTTCTATGCCATTAAGAGTCATGGGTCTTCATCAAATCTGAGATTATATTTTGAAATAATGTATTAAAGTCATTTGACCATTAGCACTGGTCAAAGTGCTTTGCTAATGTTTACACTTACAGTCCCCACCTCCTCCTTTCCTCTCTACTGCAGCCTTTCCTGTCTGGGGAGCAAGAGAGCCAAATGTAGATTCAACCTCATTTCTTTGGAGTGAACCAACTCTTTAACTCTCTGCTGTTTTGCTTCCCACTCAGTGTCTGGCTACAGAGTCTAGAAAAGTGAGCACGCAATGCTCACTCTGCTGCCATTTCTCCCCCTTCCAAGTCCCCCCCACACCTCATTAACTTCCTGTTATAAGATACATGAGCTTTTGCACAGCTGTCTGCATATGAAGATCTTGTCAAGCAGTCCAACTCCCCAGAGCCAGAATCAATGTCAGGCAGGCAACTAAAGGCCAAGGCCAGAATTCAAGGAAAGCAGTATGGCAAAGAAACTTCTGCTTTTACTCCAGTCACTAGGGAACTGGTTAATTCCATGGAAATCCTCCTATTCTGCCAGTACCCTTTTCTGTGATGTTTTGAAAAAAAAAAAATTGTCTAAGTTGCCCTGGTGATCATTAACTGTATTTCTTAATGCTGGAAGAGGGAATTGCATAAATGGCAACTTCTGATTTATAGTCATTTTTACGTAGCATCCTTCTTGTGACTCTTTCCAAACTAGAGAGAAAGTGTGTATAGAGTGAAATAGTAAAATCAGTCTTGGAATGGGAAGCTGGTTTCAGTCTGACCTGTGTAGAGCAGAACACATCTAGCAGATATAATATGTTGTAGAATGTTTTAGAAACTAAAGAAAAAATATTTCTATCATGGTTTGCTGCAAAGTGGCAAGCTGTCAATAAGCTAACGGGTTGTCCATGGGAGGTTGTCCATGTAGATGGAGCTGCCTAGAAGTCTGTAATCCTATGAGAATATTGCAGAAAATATACAGGAATAATTGAAAAGAAGCTGATGCTTGAAAGAAGCAAATTTTCTCTAGCTGACTGGAACAATGAATATAGGGATTAAAAAGTGAATGGAGTTCTGTTGTTTTCAGGATCCAGTGGAAGAAGTAGATTGAACCTGCTGTGTGTGTCAATTCTGTGTGAAAACAAGTAGGAGAGTTTTGCATTAACTACAGTTTGTGGGCAGCGAATAGTTTATTTTCCTATATAACACTTCCCTAAGACTCCTTTTTTGTTCCCTTCTCTCCCCCACAGACAAAATAGATTTAATCTTGATTCTGAGGAAGTGAAAATTCCCCCTTGTGGAATGTTATTTGTTCAGCTCTAGAGAGTTCACTGGATTTAACATAAATGACTTAGATAGGAATGACTTGATAGAGACTAGTGTTGGACCTTACCTGAATGCTTAAAGACGTAGTAAGATGAACTTAAGAGTGTCTACTGTGTTTTCAGAGCTGTATGGTTTTGATGTCCTTATTGATGACACACTCAAACCCTGGCTGCTGGAAGTGAACCTGTCCCCATCATTGGCCTGGTAAGTGATTTCCAGTTTCATATGAGGACTGTTGCTGGAGATGATTGTCCTTGAAACTTGTGATCCTAGGAGGGCATGATTTCATGATACCTGCAGGTTATTTGTTCCACTGCTGATTGGCAGAGAGGATAATCCTTTGCTTTTTCCTTTACATAAACAAACTCGTTGCAGCAATAGGTTTTGAAAGAGCCCAGTTGGGATTCCATTTTCTTTTTAATTATTTCCTTTTCACAGTCCATCATCGTTAGCACTTCATAATCTCCCATCGTAGATGAATTTTGAAACTTTGCAGACTGTTGTGTGGGATTTCAATCTACTTTAAGGTTGTGGAGTCCAAGCAGAGTTCAGTCATTATGTTGAGTATGTAGATGAATGGTCAGGCTCAAATGTTTGGCCTAGTACTCTCTTTAGCTAAAATCTAAAGAGTGAGTGTTGTCTTGACTCTTATGCCAACCCTCATGCTCTAATGAAAATTGGGGATTTGTTTTTGTAGGTTTCTCAATTATGATTTTTTTGTGAAAGAGGTGTAGTTAATTGTGGTTTTTAAGAATTCTATGACAGTAACTTTTATTTACTTCATGAAATGTAGCATAGAAAATGTCTTTAGCTAAGCAGAGCTAAAACAAAGCTGTACATGTCTGGATTAGGACACTAAAAGCTGTGGAAAAAGGATAAACAGATTAATCTGTTGCTGTTTGATCTTTACCTATACATGTGAAAATTGCCTAGTTTTCTTCTAATGTTGTTTTTGCCTTTGTTAAGAATCAGTACGAAGAAACCGTATTGGGAGATACACTGGATGCTGATGCATTCTTCTCATTTAATGCCAGACAAATAATTTCTCTTGTCCTCTCTTGCATGTGGGGACAGTGATGCTCCTTTGGACCTGAAGATCAAAGCTAGCATGCTCTCAGATATGTTCACTCTTGTAGGTAAGTGTAGCAAAAAGCTCCTTCAATCCTTCCCTTATTTAAGACCAATAAAAGGTAGGTTTAGGAGCTGCATGTTATTAGATGAGTATAATGGAGGCAAACTCCAGTTAAGGAAAGCAGTTGTATTTAGCACTGGGAGGTGGTATGTGTACACTTTAACTTCAGGATAATCTGTCTGATTGTTATGCTTAGATGGTATTAAGAGTCCCCAGTTTCATATTTGAAGACACTGCTCTTTTTAAGTACTTGGTTTTGAAGCAAGCTACAGTTTTTATTATAAAAATGTAATGGAAGGTACAGTTTGGGATTAAACAAAGCAAGGTATGAAAATGGAAAGCGTCCTTATTGGTTCTTGGGCAGGGACAAGAAGATTGTGTACAGACTGAGACTGTGAACAGGAATGCTAGGTTTATATGTCAGGGTTTGCCTCTCTTAAAGTTCTCACGTGGCTCCTGATGCCCCTAGGCTTCGTGTGCCAGGATCCAGGCCAGCGGTCAAACCGGGCCATTTATCATTCAGCTGAATCTGTCAGGAGAAATCCATACCAGAAGATACAGGTAAGTGATTTTAACAAGCCAGAGCTGAGAAGGATAGCAAAAAGTCATTCTCATTGAAGTTGACTCACTGGTGAGAGAGGCAGTGAGCGCGATTATCTGGATTTCTAGCATAACTACAGAAGAAGAAATTTTTAACTGTGTGGGTGGTAAGGCACTGGAACGTGTCCAGAGAGTTTGTGGAATCACCATCCCTGGAGGTGTTCAAGACCAGGCTGGATGGGATGCTGAACACCCTGGTCTAGTGGAAGGTTCCCTGCCCATGGCAGGGGCGTTGGAGCTAGATGATCTTTAAGGTGCCTTCCAACCCAAACCATTCTATGATTCTAAGAGACTCAGGGGATGCACCTCAGTTATGCACCTGAGTTATTCAGCCACTTTCACTTTGTTGTGAAAGCTTCCAGAACCCTAGAACTTTATGAATGTCTCCAAGACCTCCTTCTAGGCAGAAAAAGCTTCTTGCGTTTGAAATATAAGACTTTTTTACCATTCTATCTTGGAGTCTCTCACTTCCTCTCCCATGGATCATTGGACTGAGACCTCATGTGGCTTGCTGTGACTGCCCATTGCCTTTTCTGCTGAGGTAGTGCTTTCTTAACACTGTAATGCTGAATGGCACTTGTTCTCTATCTGTTTTTGGCTATGAAATGGATTCCATAAATATCTGTGGAAATGGAGCGTTCACAAAAGGCAGGGAGATCTGGTACATCGCTTGGACTTTAAACACATTTCTCCTCAGGCAAATAGGCAAATGGTGCACCCTGATAGCTGCTATGAGGGAAATGAACATGGCTGAGTAGCTCAAGTTCAGTTAGGAAATGATAGGTCATTTTTGTTCAGTGACAGTGTACCAATACACTGTCCATTTTGGTACAGGGAAAACTCACAGAAGTTGCAATATTTTTTTTCTTGTAAAACTCAGTCTTTAGTCACTGGGAGAGAGATGAATAACTGGTAAGATGCGATTAAAGTATCTATAGGATGCGTGTCTGAGTCTAAAACTTTTAAGGCAAATTTAATAGGTAGTATTTTAAATACAGATCCATATGACCATAAAGGTGCTCTTTGTAGCAGACTAAAGGTACATCAGATAAATTAGGAACCATTCCAGAAAAAGTACCCCTCTCTCTAAGAGTAATGTGATCAGATCCTGATGATTTGACATCTTTTATCTGAAAAAAATTATACAAGACAGTCTCAGAAAATTACGCTGCTGGGAAGCATTGAATTTTAAGGAGGATTTAAACTTTATTTTGCTTAAAAAAACCCCCCCACAAATAGATGTGAAGCCTGGCCAATTGAAATGTGCAAACATTCATATGAGAGAGCAACGGTTATGAAGTGGGATTAATTTATCTTTTGGGACAGGTGTCCGCATTACCTATGTTTAATAGGAAGAGGCTTATAATCCAGTGATAAAGTTTTATAGCATGTTTTTCTTATGTACCTAAATGGAAATTCCATGGCTAAATAGATGTTTAGATCTTCCCATTGTTCAGAAATGTTTTGGCTTCTTCTTTATCTCAGATTGTTGGATCTTTGATACCTTCTCCCATTTTCAGTTGCAAAGTGTACATTGAACCTCTTTTGTTTTTCTTTCCTCCTTCACGAAATCTTGAGTTTTGATAGTTCACACAGACCGTCTTTAATCACTCTAAAATTGCTGCTTGAGAAAGCAATGCTGATACCAGTGCTCTTGAGAGACTCTCTTGAATAAATATCCTGAGATAGTTATTCTGTTTTCTGGGTTTCACCAGACTGAACTGCAAGTTTCTTGTGCAGTTCCTTTGGTTTGACTGAGCATTTCTCCCTCTAGGGAAATGAACAATTTAGCTTCTTCCTTTGTAATCTTGTTGATTTGGGTTGGAGCTCTTTCAGTTAATTGTAAGCAATAAAGGGGCCTTGACCTGTTTTGTATAGACCAGCTGTAGAGAAGAACTTGTCAGTAGTACAGCTGGAAATTATGGTTAGGTCTCTTGAGAAGCCTTTCTTACACCAGTTGCACCTCTTGGGCATTGGAGAAGAGGAGACAGCCTGAATACCCCTGAAGACGAGAAAAATCTAAACTCTTATGATAAGCATTTCCTTTTGAACCTGCCTCTGTCATTAAACTGGTCTTGCTTGTGGACCTGATGCCAGATCAGTAGTACAGGGTACTTTCTGATATTCTGATGATGTTTCTGCACCTGTTTCAGAATGTTAAATAGTATTTTGTTTCTCCACAAGAACTGTAATATTGTTGAACTATTTAAATAAAATTTCTTGTGGAATTTCAGGATTATTACTTTTTTTTAAATCCTCTTTGTTTTATGAACAATTCTACTAGACAGCATCTGTTTCTGCTTAATAGATAGCTATTAAATATTTTTATCTGAGTGACTATCAATTTTGGTTATCGTAGCGTAGTTCAGAGCTCTTTTCTGTATGCTTTTGAAAATTGCATGTCCAGATACATTCTGTACAGCTGAGCACATCTGAGGTTAGGATTAGTGCTGTGTTTGGAATGGGGATAGCATACGTTTGTGCAGGATATGAGGAAGATCTGAACTGAGGTGGTAGAAGTGGTTAGCTATATCTCTGGACTTCAGTTATCATAGAATCAAAGAATGGTTTAGGTTGGAAGGGACCTTAAACATCATCAAGTTCCAACCCTTATGCTGTGGACCTGGACACCTTCTGCTAGACTAGGTTGCTCCAAGCCCCATCCGGCCTGGCCGTGAACAGTTCAAGGGATGGGTCATCCACAACTTCTCTGGGCAACCTGTTCCAGTGCCTCACCACCCTTCGCTTATATAGTGTTTTGCTTAGGGTACTTGCCACTCCTCTGCTACTCAGGCAAGGATGAGGGTGTCTTCGAGAACACAAGGTTTTTATTCTTTTTGTGTGTTTCTTGCAGCGTCCTGCATCTGCACAGTCACAAACAGCAAACACCAGATTGGTAAGTACCCTTCAGCTCCCAGCACCAATATGAGGGACACAATTTCAAACATTACCTTGTACAATGCTTTGGCACAATTAGTCCCTAACTATATTTTACAACTAGCATAGCCTGGTGTGGGGTGGAGGAAGGTCAACAAGAGAAGATGGACTGACATATGTTTTCATGTGGCAAAAGCAAATGTTGGAAAAATATTTAAAACACTAATAGCAGCTTAAAAAAAAAAAAAGTAGGTGAGTTATGCTGAGAGACTACAAGTATTTCTGAACTGCATTTTAAAGAAATTGTTAGAGATGTTAAAAGATACAACTGTCACTCTGATCATCAAATGATGAAAACACTGGCAGCACAGTAGGTAGGCCATTGAAAAGGAAAGTGCAAAAACCAATGAGAAACTGGTAAAAACAGGAGCAAATAGGAGTGTCACACCAAAAGGGACGAGTAGGAATTTTTGTCTTGTGTACTGTAGGGGATGGAATAAGGAAAGCGCAGGTGAATCTGCACAGACAAAATTCAGGTGGCCCTATGAAAGAAGTAAAAATTTCTGTGAGACAGTCATGTGAAGGACGCTGCAAAAATTTGAGAGTGAACTGGCTTAAAATAGAGATAAGAAGGATTTCTTAAAGTTAATGGAAAGATATGGACTGTTGTTAGCATAAGTCAGACTGGTCTGCCTTTCTAAATGTCATATTTGGCACCCTTCATACAAGCCATATGGACAAATCAATGATAGTTTACAATTCTAAGCACCTGGCTGTGTGGGGACATGGTAGGTATTATTTTGCTGCTGGGCTTCCTGCATGAATGTAATAGGAATTATTTTAATTTGTTTTTTTATAAGGTTTCCCAGCAGGAAGGGAAGGTAGGACAGATGGAATCATCTTGAGAACCTAATTTGTTCTATGCACTGCTATTTATGTCATTCTGTGTAAGTTTAGCTGAGGCTTAGTGGAAAGAGTCTTATTGAATAATGAGGTTTTGTAAAGAATAGGAAGGATCTTTGTGCCAAGTGCTTAGTAAAATTAGAATCATGATGTGGGAACTAGGGATACTTGCAGAATTTGGAGATATACCAGAGCGGTTGGATTTATCTATACTTCTAAAGATAAGCTGGGTTAAAGAGGAAGCAAGTTCTTTGTGAAGCTGGAGACATTTCTGTGCTACAGCCAGAGGGTATTCTGTAGTGAAACACTGAAAAAAGTATTTGTGCAGGAAGCCCAGTAAAGTTAGAGTTTTTCTCTAGCCTTTTGACAGCAGTGTAATTTTGTTCTCAGATAGGAGCCAGAGCTGCCAGTACATAGGCATATATTTTCTGTTTGTAATCAGTGAAATCATCTCTATTGTATTCAAGTGCTCCTTTAGTAAAGTAGCTCATCTAATAGGATGAAAAATTTCTGTAATATTCTCTTTGAGCAGCAGTTCTCACATGATGATGATTGTTATGGTAGTGGCAGGAAATGGTTTTTAAGAGAAGGTTACCTATCAGGAGATTCTAGAGGAAGTGAAGTTGTTGAGCTGTGGATTTGAAATGGAGGAAACCTTAGGAAGAAAGACTAAAGCCTTTCAACTTAGCATCATCTACAGCATCAGGCAAACCTGTTTGATTACTGGCATTTTTATTTCTTCTGCAAATGCTTGTGTCTCCTATCTTCTCTTCCAGATTGTGTAATTTTCTCTTACGTTTTTAAATCAGTTTTAATTAGACTTAACAGTGTTTCAGCTGGCACTCTCTATGTCTGTTTTATCTTTGGATCTTTCTGTACCAGTCACTGCAGTGTAACCTATTCTAGTGCAATGCCTGTTGCTTTTGCTGTTGCTTCATCTATAGATTACATAGCCACTTGCAATATCTAATTACACAGAGAGAATGAAATTCAGTTCCAATAGTCCTTACAAATAAAGATGCAACATGATCTTGCTATGGATTTTATTTGTACCTGAGTAGTATGGAATATTCCCCTGGACTTATCCAGCTTAAGATTTCTGTCATTTTTTTTTTCTGTCTAGATTAAAAGTACCCTCTGTGCATTCTTTGCTCAGTATAGAGCTAAAAAAATTTTAATTTGTTATAAATGCCTGAGACCTTCTCAGCTAGAGTCTCGAAATGCTATTTTTAATGAACTGAGCCTAAGGCTAGTACTTGAGAACAAGTTCAAAGATTTCAGTCTTGCTCAGATTTGAAGATTTTATAATCCTGATAATTTGAAGATATTTTGAATTCCTGTCCTTTTGTTAGAATTGGTCATGACTGCACATCAGGTTAAGAATAAGCATAGTGAAACTGTCTGCAAATTATTGATTTTCTAGTTTAAAAAAATTTGCATAATTATGCAAATTTGCGTGATGTCTATGTACATATACAGGATCTGTCTCTTAAGTGCAAGAAGTAGTAAGCTGACATCCTAGCAGTATAGTAACAAAAGAATAACAGGTGGTGAACTTTTCCCTGCAACATTTATCTCATCAGTGAATTACAGTTCTGTTGTTCTACTGTAGCTACACAATTAGAACAGAGAATCAGGGTTCTGGTACCATTGATGTGTGAATCTAAGTGTATTTGGAGCCTGTGGATGCTGGCTCTAGTGCCTCATGGGTGAGAATTTTTCTGTATGACATCCTGACTTTGCTGCTTTTGGGTATGTCTCATGTTTTCCTGGAAGGGGCCAGGGGTGTAAATGTTGGCGCCAACGCATGAATTGCTGTGCTAAAATCTAAGAATGTGAATGCTCACACTTCGTACTGTCTGGGGTGTGGACTCTTCAACAGCTGGAGTGTGGAATTGTGAATTCTGGCTGTGATACTCTGGAGTGTAGATCCTGTTGGGAATGGAGTCCTGGAATTTGAATGTAACGTTTTTTAATAAGAAAATAGAGATAGGAAAAGAGAAAAATCTGGATTCACACTGTCTCTACAGCGTACCCGTCCTCTGTCTGCCAGCGATGCTGAAATTAAAAGCTCGATGCCCTTAGGCAGGGAAAAAGCAACAGGAAAGCATACCAACTCTGTGGTAGGCCTGTCTATGGAGGAGGTAAGTAGACTATTATTTTGCTTTTATTTACCTTGGCTTTTATTCAGTATGTGGGGTTATTTACTCAACAAAGAGCAAGTACGTGTATATGAAAAACATGACAGAAGATGTATAATTTTAAAACCAGAATTGCTTCCTTTTACTGCTGGTACTGTCCTTGCCCTCAATTATGCCAGGTATAATATATGCTTGAAGCAGTGATAGGCTCCTTTGGAATTTAAACACAAGACAAAATTGCTTAAGGATGTCACATGTTCCCAGCTCGTTGGCTGAAACTCAGAGATTTTTGTAAGGTTCATTTTTGATTTTATCTATTTTGCTGGCTATTTTCTTTCTTTTTTTTTTCCAGATAAAAGTTCTTAGGCGAGTGAAAGAGGAAAATGAACGGAGAGGAGGCTTCATCCGGATATTCCCTACCCCATTAACATGGGACCTTTATGGGTAAAACTAACAGTCCAGTAAGATAGCACTAAAGCTCTGTGTTGGGTATATGTAGATCAGCCATCCTGGTAATCAAAAAGACATATTGAAAGTTTTGGTAGAGCTTATTTTAGTGTTGAGGAAGCTTTTTTCTGATCCCTTGTTTTTATCAGCTGCTGCTTTGCCTAACTACATCCCATGGAAAGCTGTCAAGAATTGCTTCTGGTGTTGCTTTTCTGTTAGAATAAAAGTGTCTTCCCTTCAGATAATCCATTATGGCTATCTACTTTTATGTCCTAGAGCTGCATACTATGTACTCTTGTCATTAGACCCTAAATACCATACAGGACTCACTCACTCTGAAAGTGATACTATGTTAGACTTTTCTAATTTTATTTTTGCAATCTGTAATGTTTTCTGTCTCTTGCATCACCAGGAACTTTAGCTGAAAAACGATAGCTCTCCTCTTTTCCTCTTTTCTCTTATGGTACAGCATGTAGTCTGAATCCAGTTCTGGGATGTTTTTTACAGGTCACTTATTTCTGTGTTATGCTGCCTTTCATTGTGTTGAGCTCTGTCTTGATAATCCTGAATTTTGTTTTTCTAGATCCTTTTTAGAGCACAAGACATCAATGAACTACATGCTGGCTACACGTTTGTTTAAGGACAGGTAGAAAGCTTTTCTGTTTGGGAGCGAGGTAAAGGGCTTGAACATCATGAAAAGGATTGATTCATCACTTATCCAATGTTATAAACATCAGTCTGTGATTTACAGGGGTGGTGATAGTTGCTCATCTTTTTTGTGCGTGTGAGATGGCTGTGGAGGTTTTTCATATTTACGTGTTGTACTTCTGAATCCAGGGGCACAAAGGACAATGCACAAGTCATGGGAATCACTGGAGTACAAAGATTACTATAGACATGAGAAAACTTTAGGCACATAGGTTTCACTATGAAGGGATTATAGGTCTTTGCTTACCTTTTGTGTCAAATTTCAAGTTACATTAGAGCTTGTCCTCATGTAAAGTAAGCACTGAAATTGACTCCTCCAATGGTTTAGTATCCTGTGTCTCGATCTGTGCAAGCATGATTTGATGCATCTTTCTCTGGACTTTGCTTGGGTGGAAAAGACAGTTCATGCCTCTAGCTGAAATTCCATTGAGAGTTGTGCGCAGTATCTTTCACTCTGTTTAATGCCCTTCCTTCTCAATAGTTTTTCTTACCCAAATTTGAGATCCACTATAAAGTAATTACTAGGTAAGGATAAGGAGGCTGCAAAAGGACACAATATTTACAGAAGCTCTTCCTGCATGAGCAGTGTACAATTTTTTTTTCTCTGTGTACATTCAGGGATGCGTCTAAAGAATAGTTCCAAATGACGCCTTCTCCAACTTAAACCTGACAAATGTAAGCATCAGTTCTAGTACAGCTGCTCAGATTTCCTCTTTTGGAGCTCTTTTTTTTTTTTTTTTCTCCTTTAACAGAGAACTCACAAGTGATTCTGTAAATTTGGTCCTTTCTTTGTACATATGAAAGACTATGTAATCCAGGCTGATACACAATGGAAGGTAATTTTTGATCTTTTTCCCTTTATAGGGGCAAGATTAAAAGAGACTTCATCACTGGAAGATCCCGGTAAATGGTGTCTTAATTAAATAACTTGTACTTTGTCGGACTTGTTCTAAATTTAGATTTGCATAACTTCATCCTTCAACCTGTGTGTCAACACCTTTTCTACCTGAAATCCATGGAAATAATTTTAGAAACATAAATACAGTGAGAAAAGAATATACCCATATGTGGAGAGCTCATGTTGGATTGGACCTTAAAATTGCTCTTCTTCCCGCTTTGGTATTCCTGCCATATTTATAAGCCTCATCATTGAGTTCTCTCAAAAGATCCTGTAGTGCATGAGTGTTTTGGGCTTTGTATACCCATATATTCATATACCCATACTTTGTTAGATCTAAAAGATAAATGAAGCAATAAGAATTTTCTGTTGATGTTTACACTTAAATCATAGAGAGCACTTTTCTGGAACTTTGTGTGCTGGCAGAAAGTTGTTACTCTTGTGTGTTTTCCTTAAGAAATCTGGCAGAGCTCCTTGTCCCTTGGTTTAGGCAGAACTTGTAGAAAGTTTGACATTTTCCACTTAGATTATATTAAAATTCTTATTTCTGACCAAACAGTGAAGAACAAGCTATCTACATAAATGGTTCAGATGACTGGACTGAGGTCCATGTGCTCTCTTTCCATTCCCCTCCATTATTTTGTACTCTTGCAATTCAGTTTTCCCTGTTAATTGTGCCTTGTAGTTGCTGCTGATTTCCAGCTGCTGATGGACAGATACTACTCAATCATGAAAGCATGACACTAGATAAGTGCATCCTGGGGCTTTGAGAGATGATGTTCTGTAAAGTACTTGCAAGACTCTGCAAACATTTGTAGGCTTAAATAGAGCAGAGTTAGACTGATGGTAAATATTTCTTCCCTGTATCAGGAAAGAAAGTTTCTTGAAGAAATTTGGTCTACTAAGTCTCTTGTATCATCAGGAAGAGAAATACAAAGAGAGATTGAGGGATGTCTCTGTACTATGCTTCCCAGAGCAGGTCTTAATGGAAGGCTCGATATGAGGATGGAAACTGTGGACTCTCATGCTCTGTTTTATGAGAGAAAACTTGTTTCGTTGGAGTTACGGAAGCGTCGGCGATGTCATGGCAAGGCTAGAGCAGCACAGATGAGATCATCAGGTATGCATGGCTAGGGTTTTAGATGAGCAACTAGTCAAAGGAAAGCAAGTAGGAGACTTACTCATTTGAAATGTGTGTGAATGGAGTTGTTCTGGTTTCAAGTGTTAATAGTTTTCACGTCATTCCTCTTCTGAGCTTCTTGTTTTATAGTGCCTAAAATTTCATTCCCACCTTTCCACATCATGTGTATATGATTAAAGGGAATCAGTACTTGCTTGGAGCTGAGCTTGTGGTTACATTTTGCGTAGAAAATTCAACTGTATATGTGCCTATGTAGTTCTCCAGCTTTTCAGAGAAAGATGGGACCTTGCAGGTTGGTTCTCCTGCATAGCAATGACTCTAAGCTGTTGGAAAGAGAAATCCTTCTTATCCAAGCAGATGTTAAAAAAACTTTAAAGGGTACAGAGGTGAATGATCCTCACAGGTGACTGTTCCTGAAACCAGTATCTAAACTCTTTCTAGCAGCTGTGTGATACTGACTACAGTGGGAGAGATTGTATGTTAGAAAATTATTTTTGCTGCTATTTTGAGGTATATGATCTTTACTGACATGTGGAAGTTTAGATTTGTAGCTTTGGTTTATTTGATACATAAAATACAAAAAATGAGTGTATATATATATTAAGTATGGGCCAGTACATGTCAGTAAACATGTAAGAACCAGGATAAAATACAGGAAAATACCTTTGTCTCTTTGATTTTGTGGTTTTGTTTTTTTTTTTCATTTGTAAAGTTAAAACAAAAGTCTTGGTCTGTCTTCTCTGATATTGGGAAAATGGGCTCTTCAGCTGTTCAGTGCACAAGCAGAAAGACAGAAAGGATAATATAGGGCAGTATATTTAAGATTATGTTCTATAATGGTGGTGTTCTGTCCTTCTAGCAGAAAAGAGTGTTAGGGGTAAACCAAAGGAAAGTCCTTTCCACTTTTTTTTTTTTTTTTTTAACTAGCATAGGTGATTTCTCCTCTACTACAGGCACATCAGAATCAACAAAGCTGTCCCTCAAGTCAGACACAGAAGGTGAGGAGGAAGAGGAGATGGATGCAGATGAAGATGAAGAGCTAGATAGAACCGTTTACTCTGTTTCGGACACCCAGGTGAAAAACAAGCCAAAGCTCTCTGACTCAGTGAAAACTGCTTGTAAGGAGAGGTTGCCAAAAAAACTTGACAAGAAAGCTGGAGATGGCGAAGAGCTGTTTCTGCAAAAACTACACTCAGAATCTCAGTTTAACTTGCTTCAGATTCTTCAAAAGCATGGAAACCTGAGGTGAGAGGTAGCTGCATTTTGCCTTTAGCTTTGACTTGCAGCTAATACTGTTTAAAATACAGAGTATGTACATTTAGTACCACGTTTTAACTCTGAAGTGTTAAGGTGTTAGAAAAGGGGCCTGGATTTTTGTCTTACTGTGGGCTGCCTTAACAAGTTGTTGGCACAGAAGGGAGATTGTTGCCAAGTCTGACAGTTTACCTAAATGCCTGACCTGCTGGATCAGTAGAAAGCATAACTCATAGTTTCCATTGCTATTCTTTAGTCTGGTGATGTAACCTGGATTTTTTTGTCAATTCAGACTTCTGAAATGCCTCTGTCTTAATGCAAGATGCCTGCTACTGAATTCTAAAATTTGTCTTCTCATTCTTTGCATTTGCCATGAAGTGGATATAGATATATGTTAAATTTTCCAAGAACACTTGGGTAAGAATATGTCAGTTCTGATCTCAGTGCTTTCTCTCCATAAAATTAGTTTTCTCATTTTTGTTTTTGATAGAATTTTTACCTCTGATAGTAATTTCTGCTCAAGGTCATTGCCTGCTTGAGAGCAAGATTAGGAGGTCATTTGAGAGTGACTAATTACTCATTGCATGTTGTTGAATATGACGTTGTGGAACAGAGTATATTCTGATGCCTGGCTCTGTTGCTTGGAGAAAAGAGAGGTACTGGAGGAGATTTTGTGGAGTAACACCAACCAGGGTCCTGCTAGATGTTTTGAAGTTTGATCCTCCACTTTAATGTGGATAGAAGAACTGTCTAATTGCAGATGGACAGAAAGGCTAACAAGAAAGACTGATCATGTATATCTGTGTAAGAGGATGTAAGACAAGAAGCAGTATTATGTTTTCTGTGAAAAATGTCCAAAAGTAGAGCAAATAAATGCATTTTGTTGTTGCTTTCTCAGTTTAGTTTCTGATAGAAATCATGGATTATCCAGTGGATTTGGGGATTATTCTGATGTCTTATTGTGCAAGGGCATTTGTTCTTCTGACAGGGAAAACTCTTGAAACCTGTTTTGAGGATGAACATAGCAATGCTGTGTCTATATCTACATATATATAGAAGTGACTCCTGCCAAGAATGTCTGATGTTCCTGGCAGAATCTTGCTCAGCACCCAGCACTGTTGGGATTCCCCACAGAGATGTGTAAGGCTTGTGGTTGACCTCATGTTCCAAGATTGTGCTGGGCTTGGCCCCATCTGATCTGTCATTGATGAAAGCTCTGCTTGTGGATTCAACAGAGGAGCTGAAGTAATGAAATTTTTATTCAAGAGAAACCAGGCCTGTTTTGGTCAGTTTTTGTAAGTGGTAGGACTTCCTTCTCCTTTAGTCAGCCTGATGAGGAAATTTCTCCATCTTCCACACGTGGGGTGTTACTGATAAAGAGGTGACGGTCAAATGAAACTTGTTCCCCCAACTGTGCCATTTCCAAAAGAATAAAATGAAAAGGGATTTATATATTTCTGCATTTAAGACCTCAGGTTTCAATATCCCACACTTGATAGGAGATGCCCTGTTATACAAGGACCTTCTTCAGTTTTTAGTCATAGAAGTATCAGGTGCAGGCAAAGAACTGTATCATTGTGCTGATGCTGATAACAGAGGCTCCTTAATTTCTAATTGAACTCCTGATCATGAGATGATTGAGTTGCACCTAAAACAAACCTGGCAACCCTACGGACCTCTGAGAGGAAGAGCCTTTTCTGATATAGTGTGACCTGATGTAGACAGTGTTGGTTCTTAGCTAGGATTCAGAGTGTTCTCCTCATGTTCCACACATGGGGAAAAAGAAGGTATGTGTGGTGACTAGCAGCATACGGAGTTCAGATGTGTTACAAGGCCTGCTGTGCATTCTGGAGTTCACTGAAGTTCCTGGAAGGCAGGAATTGTAACCAGGTATTTTCATCAGGTTTTAGTTGTTAGTACAGGTACAGCTATCCACAGAGGATGTTAGTTTGAGACTCTTGTGAACTTATCATTTGCTTAGCCTCTCTTTGGCCTGGTAGGGTGTTCCAGAAGCATCAAAAGTTGGTGATTAAGCAGATGTATGGATACTTCCAACGTATTTTATTTTAACTTCAATTCTTACCAAAAGTGATGCATTGATCACTCTCAGTGCTACTATTTTGTATGATTTCTGTGGAACACTGTAAACCAGAAAGGCTAAATTGCTGCACAGTTTTTAGTGCTATTTGAGAGACTCAGGTACATGGAGTTATGAGGATCATGTGTGAATATTCCTAAGAAGCAGAGAACAAGTAGAGAAAATATGGTGAGGTTCCTCAGGAATCAGTCTGAACCTGATTTTAATAATCAAGACAAGAATGACACAAAATGTAGAAATGTGCTAATGAAATTTGATGATGGAAAAGATTTGGGAGTTATTACCATGAGAGAAAAGTAATGGAATAAATATGAGAAAAACTGGATGGCCTTGAGGATAGGAATAATATAACTTGAATGAAATTCAGTAGCATCAAGTTGCAAGGGCATGCTTTTAAGAACTAATAATTTGCAGCAAAAATTCTGTCGACTGGATGTTCATCAACTGGAAATTAATTATAAGGAAAAATATCTCGGATGCTGGTTGATCACAGGACGTTTGCAGAGCTCTAGCTCACACATAAAACCACCAAATGTGGTTTAGGGTATATCACTTGACATACTTCTGAGACTTCCTGTGGAGTATTGTATACAGACACTATCACTCATATTCCTGGAAGGTAAATTGTGACTGGAGCAGGCAGGGGTGAGCTGTTAATCTCATCGTGCCACCAGTGTGGGTGCTTTGTTAGAAGACACTGAAAGGTGTGGATAGTTCACCCTAATAAAAATGAAAACTATGAAGGGATGTAATTGCTGTGCATAAATACATTGAAAGTGGAGAAAGAATATAAACTGCTCATGAATGAAACTGGGCTGGGTAGTAAAAGAAGGTTCCTAATTACAAAACCAGTAAGTTCTGGAGTGGGTAGAGGCCTTTCCCAAATCTTCATTCGCGAAGCCCAGCCATGAATTACAAAACTAGTAAGTTCTGGAGTAATATTCCAGGAAAGTAATGGATGAAAAAGTCTAGTTTATTTTGAGATGAAACTCGATAATTTATTAGAAAATGTTAGGACATTGCCGGTGATAGAAAGAGGAATGAATCTGTCACTGACACTAAAACTGCTACATCCTTATGAAAAGCTTCTAGCAACTATGGGGAAAACTATGAGGAAGAGCAGAGGCTGCGAGAGGAGAATGCTTGAGGATAGGGTTTAGACCATGATGACAATGAACAGAATTAGGTAAAGCTTTCAGCAATTTCTCTCACAACAAATGCGTATGCTAAAATGACTGCCATTGTGAGGGAATGAGAAGTGATGTGTCACTCCCAGTTCTTTCCTCAGTTCATGCTCACAGCTTCCCAACATGTTCGGCCAGCTGCACAGCACATTTTGCTGATGTTCTTTCATTCTTCAGTGGTGCCTTGCTCAATGAAATTTGGCTTGTGTCCCTAGGCCAGCAGGGGAGGAGCTCACTTTCACAGATTTAATTCTTTCATTTCTGATGGGAATTACAGGGCCTTTGTTATAACTCTGGCACCAGTACCAAGCCCTTTGTTTATTTTATGGTCTGTTGTTGTGGTGTTCAAAATGTTTGTGAAGACAGAGGCCCAGCAGAGCCTTGAATTTGGTTTAAAAATACACAGTTTTGCTGATGTTCATGTTACTGCCTTTTGGAGAAGAGTAACTAAGGCTGTAAAAGGCAGGAAGAGCATTCCATTTTTAGAAATGATCTTAGAACTTAAGAGTGTCTGCTGTCTTTTATATCTCCTGCAATACCTATCCCACCTTAGTGAAGGTCTGCTTGAAAATGCTGGTGGGGGTGAAGGGGTCCCCCTTTGTTTGAGCATCAGCATTAGTGCACCTAGGAGGTCCTTGCTGACTGCACTTTGGACCATAAGCTGTGCCTGACTGCTGTAATTCTTCCCATTCCTACTCTGAACACAGCTGATTGATCCTTTCGGCCCACAGCAAAGTGCAAGCCCGTACGGCTTTCTCTGCCTATCTACAGCATGTTCAGTTCCGACTGATGAAGGAGGCTGGTGACCAGATCCAGAATCCTGCCTGGGCTGCCAAAGAGGATGAGCAAATGGTAAGAAGCTTTGTGTTGGCCAGATTGAAAAGCCAAGCTGAAATCTGCCTTGAGGATTTTGAGGTCTGTTCCCCTCGTTGCAAGAAGTCCAACTGAGATGGTGGTTGTCTATCTTTGTCCAGCTACCAGTGCTGTATTTTTAATGTACAGATAAGGAAGGACTGCTGACTGACCTCAGAGCAATGATAGAGTACACAGCTCTTAGTGACTGGAGTGTGATTGGCGTTCACACTGCTCAGATCTTTTACTAGTTCTCCTCCATTGGAGCTTACCTGCTCTTGAATTCTTCTTTTAAAAATTCTTTAAGATGACTTGTCAGGATCTGGTTTCTACTGCAATAAGCAAAATATACATCTACTCAAATGGAACAGGTACCCAGTTAAACTTTTTCTCCTATGCAATGTTTTACTGTATCCAGACATCTGCCCTTAGGAATCTTCCTTGCATTCTAGGTAGAGGAAATTAAAGTAAAAGCCACTGAGAAGAGAAAATAAAAGTGATTAATTTTTTTAGGCAGTGTTTTAAGGCCCTATATTTGATGTGTATGCATTTTAAAGAGTGCAGCAAGCCCAGATACACTCACAAACCTTCCTAAAAGAGCTTTGTACAATAGGCTCTTGAGCTTTCTGCATATTCAAGTGTACTTTCACTGAGTGCATGTTGTAGGGAAACAGCCAGTGCAGTTCAGAGATAAAATTGCATGTCAAGAATAATCAGTCAACTCAGTGGAAAATGTTACCTCTGCTCTTTCCAAGTGGAAATTAAAACTGGATTTTGAGAGTCACTTTGTCTGCTGTACTGTGAAAAATAATGTTTAAAATAACAGATCAAACCAGCCTGGAGTAATGGCAGTGAGAGGCGAGCTGTGAAATCCAATAGTTTGGCTGTGAGGCTGCTCATTTATGCATTAATAGAGCTCCTAAGCAAAAGCAAATCCAGAGGGGAGACAGAAAGGGTTCAAAACACCCACAAGATGCATCTTGACTTAGGATCTGCCTTGCCATATGTTTTCCCCACCAGAGATCAAATAGACATGGTGAGGGATTGGAATTACACAGCTGTAAATGTAGTCATATATTACTGTGGAGAGGATGTGGCAATAGTATATATGGTTTTGTAGAGCTATACTAAAAACATGTATTGCAGAATGCTTTTGTCTGCCAGTTTTCTCAGGACGATATCTTTTGTTCTTGCCACTCATTAGCTGCTGTAGTACCTCTATTCTCTTCTCCCCACATCTTGCAGATGGTCCATTGTTAACTCCATCTCTCTTGCTTACAGGAGCTGGTGATCCGCTTTCTGAAGCGAGCTGCCAGCAATCTCCGTCAGTCCTTGAGGTTGCTGCTCCCCAGCCGTCGTTTAGGACTAAATGATCGTCGTCGTATCCTGGCTCGCCAGCTGGGCGAGTTCATAATCTGTTATAACAAGGTGACTAATTTTTTTCTTAATTTTTCTTTTGGTAGATCTTTTGGTTTCTGTTCTCTTCTTCTAAAGTGTCTCCTGAAAGCTGTATCAAAGGCACTGTTCTGTCATTTACATGGCCTGCTTGCAGCTGTGCATCCAGTAATGGTACTTTGCTGTTCAAATTGTCAGGTAGACAACAGTATTAGTACATTATATATGCAGTCCAGTAATCATATGCATAAAAAGAGGTGCAGAAATGAAGGCGAATTTAATCGACAGTTTGCTCTTTCTTTGCCTTGTCTTCGATTCTAGTGCTTTGTAATGGCTCTTCCCACTTCCTATTTGTATGGTGTTTCTTTAGAGATAATTTTTTTGTACAGAACATTATGAAATATATATTTTACTATTTGTTTGATATATGGAGGGACTGCTACCTATCTGTAGTGAGGGGACTACTACCTATCTGTAGTAAGGGACTCTGTGTGCTCAGTGTTAAGGACACATAGGTCATAATTTAAATAATTTGCACATCTTTAGATGTAGAAGATGCTGTTCTTAGCATAGTGGTCTCATGTTACTCCTTGCTTTACAAGAGCAACTTCCCCTTTCCTTTGCCCCCTAGCATTTCTTTAGTGTTAGAACAAGTGTAATTGAAATTTTGCTTTGAGGCCTCCAAGCTTCTACTCATTAGGAGAGAGGATGTTCACTTACATTAGCTAGTCAGAATTGACATCTGGTAACTTGATCTGTCTAAGCAAGGTTGGTATGGAACCAAATCTGTTCCAGGGAGTGCCTTGTATGCCTAATGCTCACTGAATTACTGTGTTAGGAGTAACCACAAAACACTTGGGTGGCTCTGTGGTCAGTGAAGAATGCAGCTGCTTTGAATATAATTTCCCCTCAAATTGCATTTAAACATTAGGATTTTCTGCTAACTCTTGAGTAAATTCACAAAATAAAGCTGTGCAACTGGTAATAAATCAGTACGTAAACATATTTTCTCAGAACAAGTGAGAACATATCACTTGATGTTTTGGGGTATACACGCTTAAGCCACTGAGAGACTGTTAGGCTGTGAGGTTTTTTGATGTCTGATTCCAACATACAGACTTCTTTCATTGACTTGTAACTTCAGATTTAGTAGGGACTCCTACTAGCCACTATGTATCTTCTGTAATGACACTGAAGAAAAAAATGCTACTTCCAGCAAACTAAGTAAAAAGTATCACATATTGTCCAGAGAGTTACTTAAGTAGTGAAGGGTAGAGATATGTTCCATATTGTTTTTTTCTTCCCTGTCTTGAGTTATCTTTCAAAAGATGTATCTGACTTTTGTTCTGGGAATGCTCAGGGTACCAACAGGCAGAAATGAAGTGGAGATCTGGTCAGAGATAGCTTTTAAACTGGTATTGGTATTTTAGACAGGCCTGAAGCTTTTTTTTAACGAATAAAAATATTTGTATCAATACAACCACTAGTGTCAGCCAGTTCTACTGGTGTAAAAAAGATCATTTGTATCTGACAGCTTGCTCTCATTTTCACGTGCAAAGGCTTACCACTTACTCCAGTATATTTTAGTGTATAAGTGCATGTTTACCACAGGCTGTACAGTTTTACTTTCTTAGTTTTTGCTAAAGCAGGGTGGTTTTGGTATGTATATAAGCCCTCAGCAATTGGCTGCGTGACAAAAGAGATTAACTCAAGAGAAATACTAGTTTACAGTGGAAAATGTGGATGTCATCAATAGACATCCTTGATTCAGTTTCTTTATTATAATTTTATATTTTTTCCCTCCTTCCTGAATATCTGTCTACTTTTGGGGCAAATGCTCAAATAAAAGCTGTTTTGAGGAACTCTATTTGTGACATAAACAACAAAAGTAGAGAGGGGACCTAATATCTGTAAATAATTTTAATTTTTTTTTCTCCTCCTTATTTCCTTATGTCTCAGCAAAGAGTGTATTTGAAGGAACAGCATGTATTTATGAAGGCTCGATCTTTTCTCAGCAAATAAATTACGTCAGGTGGAAGAATTAAGAGTTTAGTGTATGCTTAGGATGCTGTCGCTGGGGCTCTCTTTATTTATTCATGCTCTTGCACATAGTGAAATACTTATAATTTGGCTCTTTGGAGTTGATGTTCTTTTTTTTTTAGATCCCATGGAAATGTTTTTTGTATTCTTGGAGCTGTAGATATGTCATGGAACATAGAGACACTTACTGATACTGCTTTTAACAGGAAACGGAGCAGATGGTTCAGAAAAGATCAAAAAAGAAACAGGAAGAGGAGGAGGAGGGAGTGAATCCTGAAGGTTTTCAGAACTTTATTACCAAAGCAAGGTAAGAATAGATTTTATTTGCTTTGATAAAGGATCTCCAAGCCCTGAAGGCGATGAGGTTATTCTAAAGATGATTTGATGGATCTAAAGGCCTTTAGATACCTTTACTGACTGTAGGACCTCTTCCTGCTGAGGAATAGAGAACTTGTCTTTTCTCTTGTCTTCCTTCCAGCAACCTAACCTCACTTGTAACATCAGCGTCTGGTGCATAGAGAAGGACACACAATAGATGTTTTGACCATTAAGTAGCTTCCCAAAGGACAGCAGTGGTTGCCCTGACCTGTGTAAATTTCAAATGGATGCTGGTGAACTAATGGTTTCCTTTTCTGTGATGCTGGAGTAAATATACGGCAATACTTTGGAAGGAGAATGAAACTGGAATTGCTGCTCAGATGATCTTGAGCTGCTGAGGCCAAACAGTAGTTATGGCTCTGATGCTTAAGTTTCTTCTCTTGTGCTTGCTCCCTCTCTTCAGGAAGTCTCCAGGTCTGGACTTTGAGATGAGCAAGGATGGGAGTTAGGCCTCTTATTTAGCCTGCTAAGGCAGTTCAGTGCAAACAGTTACTTTCACAATGAAAAAGCAGCATTTTCTGTCTCTGAGCTTTGTCTGCCTTAAAAGAGTCTAGTAGGAAGCACATTTTGAAAATAGTTAAGTATTGGAGAAGAGACTGAGGGGACACTTTGTTGCAGTGTACAACTTTCTCATGATGGGAAGAGGAGGGGCAGGCACTGATCTCTTCTCTGTGGTGACCAGTGACAGAATCCGAGGGAATGACCTGAAGTTGTGTCAGGGGAGATTTAGGTTGGGTATTAGAAAGGGTTTCTTCACCAAGAGGATGGTTGAGTGCTGGAACAGGCTCCCCAGGGAAGTGATCACAGCACCAAGCCTGACAGAGTTCAAGAAGTGTTTGGATGATACTCTCAGGCACATGGTGTGACTCTTAGGAATAGTCCTGTGCAGGACCAAGAGTTGGAGTCAATGATCCTTTTGAGTCGCTCTTAAATCAGCATTATCTGTGATTCTGTGAAGTATTCCTTAAGGCTTATAGCACTGCATAAAAACCAAGCGTTATTACAACCATCTGACTATGGAAAGGTCTGAAATTGTTCAGTGAACTGGAATTACTTTTCCTAAGTCTCTGATTCTTGAGCACAAAAAGTAATTCCTCTTGACTCCATTCTTTAACCCATGTATTACATACTTATATGGGCAATGACCCCTGTCAATATCTGGACAGGTAGAGTTTACCTGCCTTTTTGTGCCCATCTGTTTTCTCTTGGAAGATTGATGGTCAGTGCTACTTTTTCATGACCAGTTATGAAACCATTCTTTCTTCTTCTATGTTCAGATAGCGCTCTTGGTGAATGATTAGAAGTGGGTGATATCTGAGATGTTTTAACTAAGTTCAGGAGGTTTCACAGTCTCTCTTGATGATACGTTCTCATGAAAACAAGTAATTTTACCTTTTGCTAATATAATTGATGGAGTCATTACTGTAACAGATTTATAGGCTCCCAGAAAAATCTTGTTGATTTTCAGATGAAGATGTCTGACTACCGCACACCACAGGATCTACTCCTCTAGCTAGAAATGCATATTGCATAGGCCTATGGCATACTCTTGCTTCTCTGACCTTTCTGGCCATTAAAATGTCTACTGTGTCCTAGTGCAGGTCATTTTCCTTTTTGTCAGAAAAGCTAAGAGGTGGCTGTATGGGACAGAACTGCATACTCTTCTCCTTCCATGTTATTGGCTGTCATGCCATTGTGGCCTGATGACAGTCTAGGATGATGATGGAGATTTTTGCTGGATCATTTGCCTGAATGATAAAGAATGGTTTGCCAATGATCAGACAATTTCTGGTGATGATCTCTCTGTTTCTTATTAAGTATCAGGTATGTTTGAAAGCTCTGGTATCTGACAGAACTTGGCACTGTGCTTGAAGCTTAAATCAGTGAGCTAGTCATTTGGAGCAAAGAAGAGGGGATGGATTTCCACTTTGAGTGTTTGTTCTGCAGTACAGTGGAGAAAACGGGTGAACAATGTTGCTTCTTAATTGAGATTGTCTCATTGACTCTCTAACTTTGATACCACATGGATGGGATTGTGTTTAGTTACACATATGCTACGACCATTGATTCTAAATGTCCTTAGTGTATTGTAAAAGCATATACTTATACTGCTAACTTCACTTTAAAAGCTTACAGCACCTTTTCACCAACAACTTCTCATTCTTACATTTCCTTTTCACCTCTGTTCTCATTGGTTTGGGAGAAAAGGTGAACTTCGCAGCATGCCCTGAAGGTCCAAACTCCAATGTATTAGCTTTAGACATTGCTTTTACCAAAGCTCAGGCTAGCTAAGACTGGTTATATGTGTGATATACAGAGGATATTTTGAAGGATTCTAACTGCTGCTATTCTAATTTATATTCCTGTTTTATGTTTTCTTGTAGTGTTACTGGCACTATACTTTCTGCTTTTGGTGTTTGCTCTGCCATATAGCCATTCACTAGTGTTGAGGCAACACTATAAAGCAAAAGGAAAGCAAATCAAAACAATTAGAATTACAACTTGCATAAGCTCTAATAAGAATGGTCAAGTAAATGATACTGGTTTGGGACCAATAGATGTTTAGAATACTGGGGCAGTTGTACTTTCTTCTTGTAAAGAAAATGAGAAACATATGCAAGTTTTCTAAGTTTCACAGAAATATTGCCTGCTCTGTTCGTCCTGCAGTTTTGGCTTATTATCAAGCTTTTTCCTTCTCTTTCCTCTTCTTCCCCCACTGCTGAGTAGAAACTACTAATGATGACTATAAAACAGAGGCTGAGCTGAGTTCTCTTGTGAAAAGATAGCTGCTTGTTCTAAAGAGCACCTGGGGAAGATTCACAAATTTAACCGTGAATGGAATCTCTCGTGTTGACCTGATCTCCCCAAATGTGTTTGGAGTGTTCACTTGCTCTTTATTTATCCTGGGAAGGCTTGAATTTTCTACTGCATAAGAAGATGGCATTTCAGTGGGATTCTCAGGTTTAGCCAAGGCATGTTGCTTTCCTTCCGCTCTTACCCTGCGGAACTAAGCAAGGCATAAGCTTGTCTGGTCTCACCTTTTCTTTCCACTCACCTCTTGAGTCTCGTTATCACTTCTTGTCTTTTACATGAATGCAAAAAAGCTTAGCATTCTCACTCTACATCCATTCTTTTCTCTTTATTGTAGTGAAAGTGACCTGGAGGAAGTACTGACATTTTACACACACAAAAACAAATCAGCAAGTATCTTCCTAGGAGCAAAATCCACAAGCACAAAACACAGGAACAGCAGTCGCCAGACAGAGAAGCAGCCTCGAGGTGGTAAGTTTTGCAGGCAGTTCTGAGATGATGTTGCCAAGACAAATCCAGTTTAACTTCAGTCTGTGAAAAAAGAACAACCCCTCCATAATGTTATTCAGTTTTGAGGTTGCATATCTTTTTATTTTTAACTCACTGTTATGTGAAGACTAGCATAACTGCACTCCTAACTTTGTTGCCTGAAGTGAAATGGAATGAGTCTCGACTGGCAATTATAAGGAACTAGATATGGTGGGTCATGACTGAAATGAGAATGTGCAAAATGAAGCCTATAAGAATTAAAATGAACAGAGAATCCTGAAATCAAAGTAAAGGATGAAAGAAATCAAGGCCTGAATTGTGCTGCCTACAGTGAGCATACTGACTGGAGGGCTGAAACTGTATATTTGAGCCTGATTAGGCATTTCATGGAAGCAGGAACAGTGCCAGACATATATCCAGTAGTCCACACTACTGTACTTGACAGCTCAATTGTCATCAATAAAGCTGCATGATCTACAGGAAATATTAGCAAAAAAGTCTATTATGGCAAGGTTAATGCTGTAGTCTTGTTCTGATGATACCACAGTTTTCAATGTTCTACATCCTAACTCCTTGATTTTGTTATAGAGCATCCTGAGGTGGTGGCAAAAATAAAAGGTGATCATCCCAAAAGTTCAGTTGCAGATCTGCCTGCAGAAGGAGCACTAAAAGGCTATAAACACAAAGAAGTTAAATCAACCTGTAAGTGAACTGGCTTAAATCATCATCAAGAAAAAAAAATCAAAGACATATAGTGTTTTTAATACAGTTTTAGACAAAGGTTGGAACCTTTGGGTTCAAACTGAGAGATTCAAATGCCCAGTTTTGGGGAAGATTCTTCAGGTTTTACTTTTAAATGCAGTAGAAGATACTGTAAAGTGGGCACTAGGAAAGAGTTAGCTGCCCCTCTGTTGGGGGAAGATCTAGATATGGCAGGCCTTGAAAGAGGATATTTATTATGTAGAGCCTTTTCTTGTCTGCTGGTAGATAAGGTTATTTTGGCTTCAGTGTGTCTGAATAGAGGCATATGTGTGTTGGTATTATCGAAGGATTTAAAAAGCAGCTTTTTCTCATATAGTGCATTCATTATCTTTCTGTAGTTCCAGAAGGACCCACCTTCTCTTTAAATGCTGAAGTGAAATTACCTCGATGCAGCCGTTCTAGTGCTTCTTCCTCTGTTTCTGGTGCAACATTCCAGAGAAGTACCAGTTCCTGGGTACCGTCTCAGCCTGCAGCCTCTGAAAATTCGCAGGTGGATGGTCACCATTCATTGCCGGCTCCTCCAGTTGCTCCCAGGCTGACTCAGTCCCCACCCCCACTACCCTCCTTGCAGAGCACAGCTCCTGACAGCTCTTCTGTCTTCACAAACCCAGTGTCCAGTGAGACTTGTAGCCTTGCAGGGTTACATCGTTGTCGTCCCGGTAGTTACACCATTGGCCCATTCTCGTCTTTTCAGAGAGCTGCTCAGATCTACAGCCAAAGATTGTCCCGACCATCCTCTGCAAAAGTCGGTGAGTGTTCTGGGATGCATAATAACCTGCTAGTTGAGTACAGAGATGTTCTGGAGTAGGTAAAAATTTTATGTTTCCAGAATTGAATTTTGTTGAATGGTGCTAAATTTCTCACAGGAAGTAGGATTGCAGGATGCAGCCCTTGTTTTGCCAGAGATACCCTTTTATTGACCAGATGAACAGGAGATCATAGAATCATTTAGGTTGGAAGAGACCTTTAAGATCATTAAGTCCAACAATTCCTTCATCAAGTCTTACCAAGTCCCCCACTAAACCATGTCCGTAAAAGCCCCATCTGCTTGTCTTAAATACCTCCCTGGATGGTGACTCAGCCGCTTCCCTGTGCAGCTTGTTCCAGTACTTGACGACCCTTTTGGTGAAGAAATTTTTCCTAGTATCCAATCTAAACCTTACCCAGTGCAACTTGAGGCCATTTCCTCTTGTCGTGTTGCTTGTCATTTGGGAGAAGAGGCCAACACCTATCTCACTACAACCTCCTTTCAGGTAGTTGTAGAGAGTGATAAGGTCTTCCCTCAGTCTTGTGCTTTGAACTCAGCCTTTGAACTTGTTCAGAAAGAGCTGAGAAATTAAATATTGTCTGTTTTCTTTATTATATTACTGAAATAATTTCACTTTAGTGATTTTAAATGATTTTAGTGATTTTAATATTTTTTTTATTAGCAGAAGCCCTGTCCGCTCTATGTGCTGTTCTTAGTTCTTTGCCTGTCTATCAAGCAGAAATCTTGTAATGAAAACTTGTAGGTGTTGAATACTTAAAGGCGTGTCAAGACCTCCAAAAAAGAAAGATCTGAATGACTCGTTACTGAAACTCATTCTCTAGGATGTTTCAGCACTGCCATATCCAAGAGTATCCTAAAACCACGATTTAGAGACTTCTCATCTATCATGCTGGGGTAGAACACAGTTGAGCAATGGAAATTTAGAGTGTAAGGAATCTGAAGGGTAGAAGAAATTGTAGGAATTTGGGTGCAGACTATAATCTATTTGGAAAGTTTTGGGAACCACACGTAGGCTTAGAACTTGGTCCTGATAATACCTAATTTTTTGAATTTTGAATGATGGTATGTATTTGTTTTAGGTTGTGTGTCAGGGTCAGCGCATGTTCACTAGAGTTGCTATATATAATAACAACAGAATCACAGAATATGTAGAGTTGGGAGGGACCCTCAAGGATCATCGAGTCCAACTCTTGGTCCTGCACAGGACCAACCCTGAGAGTCACACCACGTGCCTGAGAGTATCATCCAAACACTTCTTGAACTCTGTCAGGCTTGGTGCTGTGATCACTTCCCTGGGGAGCCTGTTCCAGCATTCAGCTACCCTCTTGGTGAAGAACCTTTTTCTAATATCTAACCTAAACCTCCCCTGATACAACTTCAGGCCATTCCCTCAGGTCCTGTCACTGGTCACCACAGAGAAGAGATCAGTGCCTGTCCCTCCTCTTCCCCTCAGGAGGAAGTTGAAGACTGTGAGCTTTCTGGCATTAAAATAAATCTTACTTCCCAGCTGAACAGCTTACTTGAAGAGATCCATTTGCCTTTAGGAAAAATGTTATAGATTTAACTTAGGTAACACCAGCCAGTGTTCTCTGGAATTGGTTGCCACTAGATATATTATAATAAAGGGGATACAGGTCTGAAGTTGATAACTGCTCATAGAGGCAATACCCATGAAGAACAGAGGTATTCTGTGTTCTTCCTAGTGGCATATCTGCTTTTGTGTCTCTGTGATCAGCAAGCTGAATCTGACATACCACTGGGTAAGCATATCAGAATGTTTGTTTGATAGGTTTGTGCCATCGCAGTTCAAGTGGGCAGCGTGTGGGCTCAGCCAGGATGCAAAAAGAAGCCGAATATACTTCCCAGAGCAAATGTCATGGCCCCAGTATGGCAGCAGCAGAACTGCAGCAGCTGATGGAAAAGCAAGCAACCTGTCAGTATTCCCCACCAAGCCACGTCAGTCTCCTTACACAGCAGGTACGTAAGCACTAAAGCTGGAGTCCCTGTGCAAGAGAGAAGTTTGTTGCAGGCTTCTGTGTCAGCACTGGACTGGGATGAGACATGCTGTAAGGAGTAAATCTCATGAAAATTGGTTTCTGTCATCTTGTTGTTTTGAAGTGTTTACAGTAACCAAAATTTCAGTTTTCTGTGAGATTACAAGAATGTTGCTGAAGTCCTTTTATAGGAGAAAGTGAGACTGAGCAGAGAATTAGAAAATATGTTATAAAAATGAAATCCATGCCTTGTCTTGTTAAACAGGAAAACCAAGACTTTTCAGATTTGGGCTTCCATGCAATTTGCTTCCTCATTACCTCAACGTCATCACAGTGCTGGGAGTGAAAGTCTGCGGAATGGGTTCTGATGTAAATTCTATATTCCAATAACATTTTAAAGACATAATGAAGTACTTACTAACATGGGAAATGATAATCCTTTTGTTAAACATGGTGATATATATCAAACTTACATTGAGTTCTGGTAGAATTCCACTTAGTTTCATATTTCTTTTTGAGTTATGTCCTAAATGGCTACACACATAGACTTTTTTTTCTTTGTAATATACTGTAGTTGTGCTCATCATAGGTGTTCAAGTTGGACATTTCTTAGTTAATTAAGCTGCCAACTGGAGATGCCTTGGAAAATAATTTTTTTTCTCTTTATCTGCTAGAGAAAAACAATTTAAATGTCTTTGTTCTAGTTCTTTGGTTTTGGAAGTATTGTTTTAAATTTATGTTTTGCTAAGTTTTCTGAGGCATGTTTGATAGTTGCAACAGCTGCTGCTATTTGCTTCTTTTTGCTTCTTTCAATTTTATTGATATATGTTTGGATTTTTAATATCTGGTTACATAATTGCCGGTATGTTTATTTCAAAATGTTTATTTATAACTCTAGGAAGCTGAATGATTTTTCTTTGCAGATAGGTCTTCACCTTTTAACGGATAAGTCACAAAAGCACAGCCCCTTCATGTTGATGGACTCAGCAGAGAATATGAGCACTGAATTGATGCTAGTGATACTAGTGATGCTGAGGACTGATCTTGTACCAGGCCAGATCCTATTTAGGCAAATTGTTCTTGTTCGGTTGTCCGGTAATACTCAGAGCTGTCAGTCTGGTTCTCAGCTGGTTTTAAGTTAAACTTTGTTGATAAAACTATTCAAAGAAACTTGATAGTGAAACATTTTCATTCAGGAAATGCTGATTTGTTGAAAGCTAAATATATGATGGAAACTGCCTCCTCGGGTAAAAGTTAGTATCTAAACAAATATTTGGGAAAAAATTTGAAATTTGTCTGTTTTGTTTTAGTCTTTTCAGAAAGGAACTTTTAAAAATAAATTCATGGACTTTTTCCCTAAAACCATTAATTACCCGTTCTGCTCTTACTGCTTTGGTTTCTTAGGTCTATCTGGAGAAACCAAGGTGTCTTCTCGCAGCCATTTGTGTTGCTATTAAATGATTTTTAAACTTCTCTATTCCTACTATGGCTAATTACTTCTAGTTAAATTAGAAAGAATAGAAAGGGGAATTCAGAGAGGAATTCACAAAGCTCTGCATGGGAAGGGCGGTGTAGCTTCCTGGTCACAGCTGTTTTGAGTGACAAAGGAGCATATCCCAGTGGCAACTGAAACCTGTTTAGCCGTCAGTCAGTCAGTGTAGGTATACTATCGGTGGAGGGGATAGAGACAGATTGTGCGAAGACCAATATGATCGACAAAATGTCCGTTTATTACAAGAAGGATACTCATTATATACTGCTTCTACATCCTGTCGCATGATCAGCTCTTCTACAGTATTGGGTACATAAGAAAAACATACTTTGTTGTCCAGTGCTAATTGGACTACAACAGGTGTCCATATGATCTTGAGGGCACACGTTTACCCTCTTGAAACTCCACCTTCACCTTGGCACTGATCCTCCTTTGTTCCAGCTTCAAGGGCTGAAACCATGTTAGCTACGCAGTGTCTTTTACTGTTTGTGCTTTAGCTATGCCAAGGCAAGGCCTACAGAAATGCACAGGAAATTGTTCACACACAGTCTTTGTTCTCCCAACAGTATACTCAAGTCTGAAACAGGCTATGAAGTACAGGGATATCTCTGGAAATATGTTGGTCATAGTAAATGTGTCTGCATTACTTTTTGCTTGTAAGTTCTTCCAAGATATTAACCACAGAAGAAGTGGGAAATGTGTAGTAGGAGAATGGAGGTGCTAATTCCCTTCTTTGTGACATGCAAACAATAGACACCTCAGCTCCTACTAGACATTGTAGGTTTTCTGACTGATATATTTTGTGTTTGGGTATGCAGTGTTTTTACATGCTTTGGTTCAGTAGTGAAATATAGAAACATGGCTTGGATTGCGTTTGTCATCTTCTGTCATCATGAAAAAGATCCATGTAGAAAGGAATTCATGAGTCAATGAAAAGTTTAGAGCTGGAGTTCTATCTGACAATGAGTTTCCTTCCTGAGCCTGTGTCCTTTCAGTTGAGGGCTAAAATCAAGTACAGTTCAACATATCTTCTCTGGGCTGCTGCTTAGCCAGTTAGAATGCGTATATTAATTAGCAGTGAACAAGAGTCTAATTTGGAACTAGCTGCAATGTGTACGGCTTCTTGCTTGTAAGTTAGGAGGATGTGGGGAGGAAAGATCGTGAAGATATCATAGGCAGCAGACTTGTGAATGATGTGGTTACTTGCCAGGGAGACATGTGGCAGTGCCACAGGAAATCAGATTTCTTTAAATATGCCATTGATAGATTAATTTATTATTGCAGTGAGAATACAGTCTAGGTCTATAGAAAAATAAATTTGGAGGATGGGGGCATTAGAGGTACTAAATAATTTCTTTTGCATTATTTTTCACTATAGTAGGTAAAGAGGAGATACATTTTCTTGCCAGGTAATGAAATTAAGCTCCTAGTAAAAAAAAAAAAAAACCCACGAAAAAATGCTTTGTGAAACTTCTGTGGCTGGTTGGTATACATTCAGGAGTTCAGAAACACAATAGTGAAGTGGCAAAGTTTCTACTGAAAGGTATAATCAGTCGTAAAGCTGGTATATAGGACAGAAAGGCCACATGTGCCTTTCTGTAATAAGGATCCTAAAGTTTCCTATAAATTAAAGTAATGAGTCTTGCTCCACTAGGAGATCTATATTAAATAGAAATAGAATTTTAATTCAGAGATAAATGTAAGTTGGGGAAAAAACCCCAAACAAAACAAACAAAAAAACCCTAACCCAAAACACCCAACCCATGTCTTATCTATTAGAATTCTTTGAACTGAGAAAAATAACATCCAGTGGAACTATTGCAAGTTTTTAAAAAGTTTTTTACAAGTTTTTAGCAAGGACTGTTAAGCCAGCAAGTTGTCTGGAAAGTTTTATTACAGATCAAAAAAAACCCCAGAAAAAGAGTAACTAGTCAGTTTGCTACACTGCACGTGGCTAACTGAAGATACAGAATACAGAATGTACATGGAGTGTAAAATTAAATGTTTGAAAGGAAGAGGTTCACAAGGACTGGCATTTTATAAAGAATGAAAATAAAAACAAGTTGTTGCAAGGTAATATGGAGTGTGACTTTACAGTAGATTAACTATTCTATAGTGTTCATCTGTGTGAACACGTGCTTGTGCAGCTCATGTTTGCTACACGAGATAACTCGTCCTTCGTTATAATGTGGGCTGCAAGAGTCCTGTGTTCAATGACTGTGAAGTTAGGGGTGTGCTGTAAACTCAGACTTGAGCCTATCTCCTGGTAATATATTAGTACATCTGTGTTCTTTTGTTGATTATTATTAGTAAAACTAAGAGAAATTTAATAGCTTCATTAATTGGACAAGACACTGGCAGATGAAGTTCAATGTTTACAAATAGTAGGGCAATCAATAATTTTAACCACTTAAATGACTAATTTAAAGCTTATTTCTTTAGGAAAGAAAAAAATGAATTTTATTTTGGAAAGCTCAGTGGAGATACCTGTTCTAAGTCAAGCAGTAAAGGCAGCAAATAAAAGGTTTTAATTGTTTAAGGAACAGGATAAGAAATAGTATGTAATTATGTAAGCATGAATTACATAACCTCCCTTTAAAAACTGTTTTCAATTCTGGTTGCCATTCTTTAAGTGAATTCGGGGAAAAATAACTGGGATTCACAGATGAATGACCGCAACAATCAACGCAAAATGAAATTTTAATGAGGAAGTGAAAATATTAAATTTGTTTAGGGAGGAGATGGGCATGAAGGACTTATACAGAGCAGTGGAAGGCAAGGTAAATAAAGTTGATTTTATTCATGTTTCTTATAATAAGAAGGGGATATTCAGTTTAGTAGGAAGATACTGGAATAAAAAATGATAATAAAAGTGAATAGTTATTGTCACAGAATATACTTACCTTCTGAAACTCCCTGCAACAGGATACCATTGAGGCTGAAAACTTAACAGGCTGTAGTTACCTCAGACAGAATAATGAGCATTTTGCAAATGATAGATCCCTAGGTTTTAACATACAGAAATAACAAATTAATTTCCCTTATCAATAAAATATTTCAGTTAAATGCATGGAAGCTTAAATTTCTTCCATCTTCTGAGATATGTCAGATGGGATAGCGAGTTTGCTGGGCTGTTGCTCTGAACTGACCTTTTATCTTGTATAATGAAGAATGTGGGCTATGTTGCTGCTGCCATATTTGAGATTTTTTTTTGCTGCATTGCTTTAGTGTAGTCAAGCTAAATATTTTCTTTATGGCAAGTGGGTTACTGAGACACTTGTGATGAAATCAGTATCTGAAATTAGTGATTTCCCTAGTTATGTCAATCAAATGATTGCTAATTATTTTTACAGAGTGCTGATGTGTTTGTCAGTATGTGTAGTGATTCACCCACAGTGTTGTCAGCATGTTAACAATACAATTTTTCAATTGTCCTGAAATTTTGTTGCTCAGTTTGCCCGTTGCTCTGCATGAGCCTAAGATGGCAACAGTACAGTTGGAGAATCAAGGCAGGTACATTGGTGTTGAGCTGGGGAATGAGACCTGAAGATACAGTTTCGTAAGCCCCTTTCATTGGATAGGGACTTAATTGCCTTTCTTGCCTTGATTTGTGATCTAGGGATCTTACTGGCTACTGTGTGACTTCTGGACAGCTGAACTATGAGGGTTTTTTTTACTTGCACTTACTGTTAGCTGCTGGCCTTTCATGGTGGATAGATGGATGAAGACTGTGACCAAAATAATCCAGGCTACTTTTCTCTCTGCTGTGTTTCTTACCAAGCCTTAATTCTAACGTCTAAATTTTAAATTTCATGTATGTTTAGCATAAAATATTTCCATGTGCTTGCACTGCAGGACTTTCTACAGAGAGGACATTAAAATGCACAGCATGTGTGTAGATCTAGAGCCAGGTGGCTGGATCCTGGATACCTATGGGTTTTTTCTTTGTGAATAGCATGCTACTTCTCTCTGAAGTATGCTGTAAGGTAAAAAGAAGGTTTTCTTCTGCAATGCTGTATCTGTGTGAGGTCTGTATCACTTCCTGGTGGGGAGGGCTACAGTTGATATCTACCAGGCTATACTACTTTGTAGTTATTAATGCTAGTGAACTGAAGAATGTGTTGAATTGGCCAGCTTCACCAGGAGGAGGAGGAAGAGAAGGAGGGGAAACGTGGTAGGAGCTCTGACCCTCTCTGTGAGGGAGAGTGTGAGATTTCACGTCCCAGCTATCATCAGGAATAGCTCCAGTTCTTGCAGTTGAGGAGTTTAATCACAGGGATAACATCAGACCACCCAGGCAAAGGCTATACAGAGCTGCCTCCATTTCTGCTATGCAGTCAGTACCCAAGATCCAGCAGCCAGGATTTCTGCAAACATACTGACAGATCCATAGGAGGATGGTGCTTTTCTTATTGTATGGTTTTTATTTAGACAAAAGGTTGAAATTAGCAAGAAGCGGATGAGTTTACTAAACCTTAGGACCAGGGAGAGGGAGTGAGGAAGAATTGAACGCTTTATGGTGTCTTGTGGAAATGTGCCACAGGAATCCCAAAATATCGAGCTTCATCATGTTAAACATCAGCTACGACAATATTGGAAGCCACACCACTCCTCATTTACCTGTCTTTGCACAGTGTGGTACCCTGGCCTGCCTCATCCTGAACAGAAGAAAAGTACCACAAAGCAAACTACCAGTCTGCCAAAACACACTGTACAGGACCCAGTGGATATCAGCTCTTTCATGTCTAGAGCTGAACAGCACAAGGTGGTGACTGCAACAAGACCGATAAACTCAGCGTGCAGCAAATACTTACAGGAATTTGGTGGGGGTGCTTTCCCACTGAGGTGCTGTGTTTTGAGTTTTTTTCAGTGATAAGCCTTTGCTTTGACTCAACCCACTTTATCTGAATCTTAATCAGATTATTTTCCTTATGTAACCATTTCATTGGTTTTTGCCCTTCCACTGATGGAGAGGAAGGGAAATGTAAAGAAAAAAGGCATCTTACTGTAGGAAGAGGAGCAAGAGGCAGGAGATAAGTCTGAGGGGCATTCTTCTCCTCTTGTACACACACCTCTGTACTGGTGTAGGGCCCCATCCCCTTCTCACCCCGGCTGTTCACACAGAAGCTGGAATTACTTTTAGTACTACTAATTTGTAGCATCAGCAGTAATGTAACCATCTCAGCAGAGGCTGTAGGAAGTGAAAATATCAGTGTAGTTTCTGCAGTGCTCAAATTGAACCCCTTTTGCTCTGAGGCTCCAAAGGGAATAGGAGGAGAGGGTTTTGTTATTATGCAGCAACATCTGTAGATAGTCACCAAACAGGCCAGGCTGAGCAGCTAGAACTCATGTTGGGAAAGATTACACCCTGATCATCAAACTTCTGGCAGGATTGTGCCTTATAAAAATCACTCCCACTGGGAGGTTCTGAGGCAGAGAGTGTCTAAATGAAAGCCTGACTTTTTCAGGAGAAGGAAGAGGAGAGTTCAGCCATCCACAGCAGCAGCACTAACTTGGGTTTTCTTTTTTCATTGTTAAATGGATGCATATGCTGGAGACACTACAAAGGAATTTGCAAGTTTGTCAGGTTTCCCAGGAATGTCTCTGGCAGGTCTTTGTCTGGAACATTTTCTGGAGACTGGAACACTTGTGCTCTGTATGCATATGTATATCCTGTAAGCTGGTAGGCTCAGAGAGCAGAGAAGGAATGTCACAGGCCTTTGGCCAGATCAGCCTTGGTAAACACACAGATTTCACACTTCCTAGCCTGCTAGCCCCAGTTCTTCTCTTCTGGCTGGTTCCTCCTGCAAATTTAAGTCTGTACGTAAAATGAGGGTGCTTTAGTAAGGGGTACGGTCAGCAAGATGGTCTGGGTAACAAAAAGGTGATTCTAGAAAGATCTGTATTGCGTGGTTTCTTCACAGAATTTGTAGTGGGATATTTTGTGCCACTATTCAGACAGTGATTTTGTGTGTGTTTTATTTATGGTTTGGGGTTTCCTTTGCCTCTTAAGAGAGAGTGGTATTTATTTCCCGTACTGGGATGGCCTTCAGTGTCTTGTTGCATTAAGGAAGGCAAGGCAGCTGGACTGTTTCCAGTAGTACTGGCAGACCTGTGTGCTGTGTTAGACCAAGTCATGCTAGCCTGCGCTAGATCACAGATGTACATAGGAGCTCTGTGGTAAAGCCAAGAAAATACAACATACAGTGGGGAGAGAAGAGATTAACAGTGAGTATTTATAGTTATAGCATCTAGTCATAGTCATCTCTGAAGGCAGAAAAATATAACTGAAAGAATAAAGCAAAATTCTCTCTTTTTTTTTTTTTTTTTTTTTTTTTTACAAATGGCAAGTTCTTAGCTCTTCCCCTTTGTTCAAAATTTTACTGATCTTGAAAGCCTTAGATGTATCTGTCTGAGAAAGGCTTGACTATAGTGATAAGGAAGTGACTATCAACTACAGTGATAAGGAAGCCAGGTAATGAAAGAAAAAACACATTTCATTTACAAGCTATTGGATAAAGATGGCATTGCTGGACGAAAAATAAGTAATAAAATGGAGAATTAGGGATTTACTGAAGGGTTCTTGAGGGAGTCAGACTGGGTAAACATGTGGATACATATGCAGAGAGAGCACATGGGTAGAAATAGATCAAAGGGCTAAGGAGAACACATTATAAATGTTGAGACATTTTTGCACATTTTCAGTTTTCAGGTAGAATGGTTCCCTCTTTGAGCTTATGATGCAGTGTCATCTTGTCCTGTCTGACACATCAAAACTTTAAGATTCTGGTCTGGTCATAAGGTAGAGTAGCAGTGATCTTATGTGCATCTTACCATGATCCTTGTCTAATCTTTCTTTAAACAAAAAAGTTTCTTAATAAACTGTTCATTTATATGTACCTTTGAAACTTGTTGATAGATTACATTGTGCTGAAAACTTTGTCTTCTCCCATTTCTGACTGTGAACTTTTTATCATTTTGAAGGTTTTTTTGGAAGAGAGAAAGTAGGCCTATGATTACTGCATTCTTTTGGCATACCTCTTAGCCTTGGTGTTTGAGATATGGTTTGAACTCTGGAAATCTTATCCTCCTCACTAGTCAGAAAGATCCAAATGGAAATGTGAGATGCGTGAACTGGAGGGGATGCAAGTGTGTCTCCAAGTAAGAGAAATGATTTTAAACTTTGTAGATTTTTGTAGATCTCCAGTCCCCAGCACTTTATAGGCATATGATTGGCTTCTGCCAGAAAAATGCTAAACCTGCCAACTGGGGAGGGTCAAGTAAGCAATTTTTGTAGTGTACTGCTTGCTCAGTGTTGTAACACATAGTCCAGTCAAACTCAGGATCTGCTGTTCAGGATGTTGGTAATGAAAATTTAAGTAACTTTTTCACTACCTGCCAATAGGGACAGAGTAACAACTTCTAGTGATGATGTGTCAACCTATTCATCCTGGTTGACTCCTTTAAACTAGCAAGAGAAACACGCAGGCTTTCAGGGGGCTTATCCTGAATCTATGGAGGCTGATCTGTAGCACTGGCTATTGGTTGTGGGGTTTTTTTGGTCATTGTTATAATTCACTGATTTAGCTTCTTTGAACCATTAGAGAAGATCAAAAAGAAAATACTAACTTTATTATAGAAACAAGATTATTGAATATGATCATGGAAACTCTGGAAGGACTAGTAAATGTAGATCAGAAAAGTTAAAGATATTAAGCTCTTCTTCTGACTCTTCCTTGTGATTGCAGTCATTAACTTACCTTGTAACACTTAAAAGTAAATGTAAAAAGGTGTCTTGGTTTGAGACAGGTTGGAGAGGCAGAGACCTCATACAGAAGTCTCCTCTCTCAGATTCAATACCTCCGGTTTCTCCAATACAGAGAGAGAGATACCAAATATACCCAGGTGTAAGTGAAAAAATAACTCTGTACCAGGATTAATGCTAATAACAATATTGATAAAACTGAGTTAAACCAACTGATGAGGAGGAACTTCCCGAGCCCCACCCACCAGACCAAATCAAGATGGTGGCTGGTCTCCTCCACCTGGAAAAAAACCGCAGCCACAGGACAGAGACAAGATGGCTTCCCTTCTATGTGGTTTGCCTCCCCCATGCTTGGGAATCCTGTCAGGAAAGTTGGAGAGTCAGTGTTGGCAGGAAATGGCAGATAGTGGGATTTGATACTGGCAGATGCTTGCGTGGCACTGTAGTGAGGCTGCAGTGCTGGTACAGGCAGTCGGGGCAGGACTGCGGACCCCCCAGGCGACTGGAAGGACCCGCAAGACACCTGTTGGATCCACGACACGACTTGGTTGTTGCAATTTCGATATTTGTTGGTTGAAGTGGTGGTTGCAGTCTGGATCCGTCAAGGTGATGGTAGAAGCCTCAAAACTCAGTTGTATACGCTCAAGTTCAGGTGGGAATGCCTCCAATACCTCCCCTGGAGCAGGGAGTTTTGCACTGGATGATGTAATACTGTGAGTCGTGGGATACTAGGGAGTCTTTGACGCTTTCTAAGATTTTGCAGCTGAGTCCATTATGGCTTGTCAACAAGAGATGAATACCTTCAGGCTTGGCGTGAATGTTTGGGGGAGTTATCACAGCTGAGTAATCTATGTAAGGAAAAAGAAACACTACCCCACCTCTTAGGGTTTGCTTCTTTCCTTATCTTGTTTAACACCCAGCTTGTAGGCTGAGGTGTTGGATGGGCACGTCTTCAGCCCCTGGCCTGGGTGGCCACTCTGGACACTGTTAGCAAAGCACACTGCTGATTGAGCCATGAACACCAATAGTCCAGTCTCTTACAGCACCTGGGCGGTCACTGCAGGTGATCCACAGGTGATCCAATGGTCGAGTGAGTGAATCACTAGCAGTTCAGTCTCTTAAAGAAGGCAAAACAGCGAAAAGGCATATTAGGAGGAAAAAGAAAAGGTGGATACCAGAATTTTTGTGTAATCCAGGACAAAAAGTATTTTAGCATTATGCAATAATTTGTCTTTTGGCTTATTAGCATTCTACTGAAGTAAGTATAACAGTGCATATATGTGCTGTTTCTAACACAGGGCTCTATTTATCAATATGGCTGTGACAACCCACATGTTCTTCCCTCCCCTGTTTCTTTGTGTTATATGTTAAATAGAAGTACATTAAGTGGGCTTTTCTCCTTCCAGGAGAGCTCTTTGGTATTTACTGTTTACTATCCCATGATGTTCTTTTGTCAGCATGTTCCTTTCAGCTTCTGATGTTTTTGCTGTCCCAGACAGTTTAAAAATTGTGGCAAAACTTTATGAATCTTTCTGTCTTGAGAAGTGTTAGCTATGTATTATCTTACCTTTTATAGACTCCATGAAGAATGCATTCATGTGAGATGTTTGAAAATAGGGATGCTTGAAGTGTGCATTACAGCATACACAGGTCTCCTGTCATACTGTCATTGTCAGGAAAAATACTCTGAAGTCCATTGCTGCTAATGAGGAACAGAAGTCTTAGCAAGCAGGAGAGTTTGAACCCATCTTGTTGCAACTCAGTGTGAAAAATAACTTTATTCTTGTAGATCCACACTAACAACCACCTTCTCTGTTGAGCCCACTAGCCTGACTTTCTAGGGTTTAGGGGTATTTTTTTAATTCGTTTGTTTTTTGCTCCATTGTTACAATTTCTGAAGCTACAAGCTCTTCTTTATGGCTCTTTCGGTCCAGGTGCTATACATTACCTTCTTTTACACCAAAATACCAACTGATTTGTTGCTAAGTATTTGCCTCTGTGAAGGGAATAATGCAGTTCCATCAGGTGCACAGGAAGACTAGAAAATGAAGCCCCTGCTGACCACGGATGTGTTGGGGGTGTCTCAGCAATACTTCAATGCAACATCCTGTCAAGCTAGTTATAGCAGCTGAAATGTTTCAGTGCATGGCATAGTAACAAGCAGTAACACCCATCTGGTGTGACTGGCTGCACTGGCCGCAGCTAAACCTTGCTGGTATTTGCTCTCTCATTCTGAATCCCTTGCCTGTGTTTAATCTGCTGTACTTTAAACACCTGTCTAACTGGAATGTGTGAAATGACCCTACTACCCATGCAAAGCTATTTGCTCACCTGCTTTGCTTAGAGAGACAGCTTTCAAATAAACAATGATACAATGTTAGAGAGGAAAGCATGTAAGCATGTCACAATAATAGAGCAGGATTGAGGCCGTAATTCATCAGACTAAATGCATCTTAGTATCAAGATGATGAGAAGAGAAAATGTGTTAGCAAAGTTGTGATCGTTGTTGCTGACAAGCTAAGAATTGTATATAACCTGTTTCATTTACCATGTTGCCCTCTGTGTTTGCATCATTACCATTCTTGTTTCTTTTCAGACAATAAAGTCTTTGTAGCCAGCAACTGTCATTGTTAGGTATTTGTATAGTGCCTGGCACAATCAGAACTAAACCTAAATTGAAGCTTTCTGTTATTGCAATGAAGAAACGTAAAATTTTAATTAAATTCTACAGAACACAACAACATTTAAGGGTGAGGTATGGGCACCAAAATGACACCTAATGCTGTTTTCCATATAAGGTGGATAGCACTGCCCATTACTAAGCTTGCCTGATATGTCCCACTGTAAGGTCTTGTCTTAAATTAATTGTAGTGCTCTGAAACATCATCTATTTGGATTCATATTTTCTGTGTTTATTGTTCAGTGTTCAGAACACTTCAGGCAAGATGAAGTATTCCAGACAAAACCAAGGCTGGATTAAAAAAAATATTGTGTGCATTTTAATATCTGCAGAACTTTTAGTTTAAATCTCTGGATCTCCCATGCTTTGAAATAGCAATTTGGAATTTAAAATTTTGTCCGAGCTTGATTGCACAGTAGTTGTTTGAAAAGCTTCAAGTGAAATATACTCAGCAATACCTGAAGGTTCCCTCCACAGTGAGCATGCTAAACTGAATTTCTCTGTATCCCTAGTGTACTCCTTTTCTCCTGTGTTCTCAGTGACCTGGTCCTTGATGGTTTGGGGACTTGTCTGACTTCAGTACAGAAGGAGTGGGAATTCTGCCAAGGTGTGGAGAACAGCTAGGACAAGGAGGCTGTGAAATTTGTGCCTGGACATAATTTGGGAGAAGACACTGAGAACCATTCAGATGAAAGAACAGTTAGCAAAAGGAGTGGACTAGGGAGGGGAATAGAACTAGAACCACTTGTATAATAGGATATGTGAAGAATTAATAATGGAAGTGTGGAAAAACAGATCAAGTAACTACTCCTGTGGAAAGTTTCAGGCCTCAAATGGTGTGTCTCATAAGCCAGAACTAGTAGGGAGGCCAGTGCTGCAAATCTGTTAGAACAAAACTGTACTGAGAAAAACAAGGAGAATGACACCTGACATGCAGAAGCTGGAACTGACTAGGTGAGAATAGTGACACACAGATGAGAAGCAAGAATGAGAAAAGAATAGAGCTGAGAAGGGATGAGATGAAGTGGATGGCTGCTTTTGGAGAAGTGGGCAAAAGCCAAGTGTGTAACCACTAGAATTTAATTCTGTCCAGAACTTGATGTAGGAATTAAAGATTTCTGAACTTACAAAATGCTTAGGTGCCTTGTACTACTAAACCACAAAAGGAGTGACGACCTACTTCAGTGGCAATGTTAGTTCACGTTCTGGAGTTCATTGAGAGGATATGAGGTCTGTAATCCTGAACAAGCCCATTTTAAGTATGAGTGTAGTTATTTAATGAAGCTGGTTTGTACTCGTTCAAGTAATTGTGCACAAATTCTGGTAAAAGAGCGTTGTTAAGCTATGCTTAAGTTAACCCTTTAAGTGACCTAATAACAATCACCTTTGAGATCTGGAGCAGGTGCAGGGCTAGTTGTTAGACTCTTCTGTCTGTGTCCAATGTTTCATTGGCTATATGCCTTTCAGTTGCCACCAAAGTGAGGAGGGCCAACATAGGTAAATTTTGTTTGGTGTTTGATCCTAGTCTTGGTGCAGAACTGGGTGTTTTCACTGCTAGAAAGTAACACTTGATCATGTAATTAAAGGGAGTCATAAACTTAATTCTGGCAGGGCTTGACTGGGAGGCCTTTGCAAAGTTAGCTTTTCAATGTTTGTAGTGTTTTGTGACCTTCATTTTTTTTTCCCCCAAGTGTAAACCATTACACTGCTGTAGTAGATCCATTGTGTTGTGTATTTAGGCTTTCTTCAATACATTAACAGATAGCATCTACCTGCAGTTTGGTCTTTCAAGAAGATATGTAACTCAAGAAGAATGCTCAGAGAAAGAAACAGATACATATTATACGCTTAAAAACTCACAGATAACTTCTTTAGAGCTTGATCTAGCAAACATACACCTAACATGATTTTAGTACGTTTACTTGTGTGAACAGTTTGCAGGTGGTTGTGTGGGGAGCTTCTTTTGTGTGTTGGTTTTGAATTTTATATCCAAGGTACATATGCTTTTGTGTTGTGCCTGTATGTATGTATGTATGTATAGAGAGGGTAGGGAGAGGACAGGTGCATGTTGTTGGCTTAGTTACACAGCTCATGATGACTGGAGAGATAGTCTGGTCTCTGCTCAATGTAATATGAGTTTCTAGCTTTTGATTAGTGCACGTGGATTTAATTTTTTCACATGGCAGGAACATGATGTTGCTTTCTTACTTTGGGATTTTTCTCCCCTCTTTGTTCTTCTGTGAATGGAAGGGTTGAATTTTCATGCTAGCATTTGAATTCATTACAAGCACAGTGTCTGTTGGTGTCATCTCTTCCACTGCTTTATGCAACTAGCACAGGTTTTTTGCGTCTGAAGATTTCCCTTTTCTAGCAGTTTCACTTTTCTTAGTAAGTGTTCTATCCCATTTACATAGTGATACCTTTTGCTCTTTTCTTGGCTTTTAATTGTTTCTGATAGTTTGTTTGGGTTTGTTTTTGTTTTGTTTTTTTTGCCTCTTTAGTTAACAAACCTGAACTTGGCAAGTGGAGCTATAAGCAAGGGGAATGCAGCTGCCCCACAGAGCTACCGGTCACCACTCAACAAAAGAGGGTCACTGTGGGCTGTTCAGTCAGACACTCATAGAGCTGACAAAAGATCTGTCTCTTCAGCAGTCAGGTAAGTTAAAATTGCTGCTCTAGCTTTTGGAAGAAGAATGCAATGCACTCAGGAGCTCATTTGTAATTTGTGTTTGGCTTCTTGCTTAGATGCTGGAGTGCATCCAGAGAAGAGCAGTGGAGCTGGTGAAGGGTCTAGAGCACAAGTTTGAGGAGTGGCTGAGGAAGATGGGGTTGTTTAGCCTGGAGAAAAGGGGTCTTGGGGGCAACTCAATATTGCTCTGTACAGCTGCCTGCAAGGAGGTTGTAGCAAGGTGTATGTTGGTCTCTTCTCCCAAATAACAAGCAATAGGACAAGAGGCTTCAAGTTCCACCAGGAGAAGTTTGGATTAGATACTAGAAAAGATTTCTTCACCAAAAAGGTTGTCAAACATTGGAATGGGCTGCCCAGGAGATGGTGGAGCCACTTGGAAGTGTTTAAAAAATGTGTAGATGTGGCACTTAGGGACATGGTTTAGTGGTGGACTTGGTAGTGTTAAGGTTAACAGTTGGATTTGAGGATCTTAAAGGTATTTTCCAGCATAAACAGTTCCATGATTCTGTCTAAGAGCTTAGTAATCGTTCTTCTCAGATCTGGAAACTAGGCCTATGATAATAGTTATGTTCCCAGAGCTGTCAGGTTCATGGTGAAATAAGGGCCTGGATGAACATGTAGGCTGAGAGGGAAATGTCTATCTTTGACTTCTCTGCATCTGTAAGTTCAAGTTTGCAGGTGTTGAGACATATATGCAGAATGGTGCAAAAATCTCCACTATGTCCTCATCTTCATGCATTTCCTGTGAATATCAAGTTTAGATTGTTCAAAGATAGAACAGCATAGATAGAGCAGTGTTTATTAGATTTTCTTTTCCAGATGGCTTCTTTATACTCCATATGAATTTTGGATGTTGGAATTTATATTTATAGCTAATATGCTCATGGGCAGAGGACTGTGATTCTGCAATAAAACCCTTCTTCCTGGGATTGAAAGAGTAGCAAGATTGACTCACAGGAGTCTAGATCTTGTAGACTAGGAGCAAGTCAAGCTTGCTGCGGTAACTAGGCTGAATACAAGCCTGGAACTGCTGGAGATTTGAGTTCTTCCTTTGCCACTCCAGTAAATATTATTTATTCCTTTGCTTAAGCTTTCATTTTTGTCTTTTAAAACAGAATAATGAAGCAGAGCTTCTCCAGCACATGAGTTTAGGACTGGAAAGCACCGTACACATGAAAACACTGGTTCTTGTCATTGGCATCTGAATACTGCTGGAAAATGGAGGGAGGTGAGAGAGGGAGACACACAGTGCAGAAGGAATGTGACCGGAGTGGTCATCCTTTCCCACAAGGGTCCTTCAGTAGGAGAATTGTAATGGGATTTGGAAAGCTCGAGTAAAATTGTTCTTATTCCATCAGTCACTGCTTTTCACCCTGCCTAAAGAAGAAGAATGTGAGAAATGAATTCCTGACCTGTTTCTGTTCCAGGACAATGTTTGCCTCTGGGATTTAAAGTTATTGAGAGAGGTGGTAGTGATTCTGCTCTTGGAGCCCAGCCAGGCAAACTATTACCTAATCCAAATAAAGAACTTATCCAATAGGTGTAAACTGCATTTTCTTCTTATACAGCTTAGGAGAGCAGCAGCATGCAGGATGTCCTAGAGCTTCTGTTCTTTTTTTTTGACTCTGCTTGCACCTTTTCATGGGCTCACAGATATAGCTGCAAACCCCACCATTTAATGCCCAGAACTCTGCTCTGAATGACTTCCAGGGCTGTACCTCATCTAGCATTGTGTGCATGTAGTTAAAATTTCTGTTTTATTTTCTACAACAATCTGAAAATGCTTCAGAATTTTCCCATCACAACAGAAAAAAGATTCCATCTTCAAACCTTTTATGAGTCATTTAGTCTTTCAGTACTTCAGTTGCTCTGTTTTTTGTCCTCAGAGAAAGTGACAGAAAGATGTCTTAAGACTCTTTATTGAATTGTTTTATCTTTATGGATGCTTTTATTTAATGGCCAGAATACTGGGAGTTGAAAGTGTTTTGTAACTCTCGAAATGAAAAAAAAAAAAAAGAGATTCTTGAGGCAGTGCTGGATTACTTGGTCTGTGAACTTTTATTTTATGAGAGAATTCCAAAAAGGAATATCAAGGTCATGATATATGGAGATTACTATCTTGTATTGTAAATGCCTTTTTGCTACTTGATTAGTTACATTGGAGCAAGCAGTTCACAGAGGGTCATGTGATGGGTGTCAGCCTGTGCTCAGTGCTGGATAGCTGAAGAAAAGCTTTCTGTTTTGTTCCATTAAGGTTCTGGTCTATCACTTGCAGAATTCCGCAAGGATGAAAATGTTTTGTAGGTGGGTCTCTTATCTGGCTTGCACTTGGCTCCAGTTCAAATATCTGCCTCTGAAATGCAGTCCTTACAGTTTTTGTATGGCTCTGTGGTAAATCTAAGCCGTTTTAGTGCTGCTGAGGTTTGTTTGAAAATTTTGGTTTGATGTTTGCAATCTGTAGGATTTGGACTATTCTTGTTGACAAATCTTTCTCCCCTTTAATACTCACTCTCCGAGTACTGACTTATCTAAATGTTTTTCAGAAGGACTCTTTCTTTTGTTGAATTCTTTTGGCTGTATGAGGTGAGGTGCCAAATTAGTAGTCTGCTTACCAAAAGGCAAAGGAGATCTTGGGTTTGTAATATGGAGACAGAGGACAGTTCTGAATATGCTAAAATGTTATTTTATAAATCTACACTGCTGTGCATTTTGAGATTTTTTTTGTCACTTTCTGTAAGCGGTGCTATTCCCACTCAAATGATGGCTTAGCCTTTTGCTGCACCTCAAACAAAGAAACCTGCAGAGCTCCACAACAGGTGGGATGTTCCAAGTTGTATGTGGGCTTACTTTTGACTACTGTAACATGGCTGTCAGCATCTGCCACATTTACTGCAGACCTGCCTTTGTTACCCTCTGTACATCATTGAATTTATGTCAAATCTGTTTTCTCCCACTCTAATCCTAGTGCTGTGCCCTATTTCAGTTCTGTCTCAATTGAGTTCTCACTCAGTTATTTGGGTAGGGTTGTCACCCCCTCACATTGTGCTGTAAAGGCACTAAACGGGATTACATGTTTGGTAGTAGAATTATTTAAGGTTGCCATATATTATTTTTATCACAATTTTAATAATGTAATCTAAGGACCACAAATATGGAAGTAATTCCTCATTATCTAGTGAAACTACCAGTCACTGAAGCAAAGACTGTACTAGAACTGCTTTTGATAAAGCATTATCTTGAATGCATAATAAAGGTAAAAAATCAGCTGTTTAACAGAGTGAAGCTTGTTGATTCAGAACATAAACTAACTTTCAAGTACCTGTTGGCGAAGTGCTGCATAACCCCTAGTAGTGGGGGCAGCAGTCAGAGGTTACTTGAAGCTTCTGGCACTGGAATTTGCAGCTGCTATGCCACTTGTTTTTTGAAAAAGACAGTGGATTTCTCCTCCAAGAATTACTTCATTTACTGCTATGGGTACATGTACGACACGTTCTAGGTTTCAGATGTTCTGTTCTGATCATACTAAGTATATATCCTTTGGACTTGTGAGGAAGAATCCCAGATGTCTTCTGAGAGTTTTTTCTGCAATGGTGTATTTGGCTTCTCTAGTTTCATTGAATCTTTGAGTTTTGCCAGAAAGACCCCAGACAGCAATCACAGGCTAAGTGTGTTACATATGTGTTCCCTTGTAGTTCTGGGTTGATAATGACTTTTATTCTCTTCCAAATCATTTGTTTTGAGCTCCCTGCAGTTTATTGCAAAGTCGAGGCTGCCTGACTGCTGTCCTGTGCTGCATTTGCCAAGTGTTCAGAGCCTATTTGTTTGCACAGCATCTAGGTGTAAGGTAACTTGGAGGCTGTGCTGCAGTGATGCCTCTGGAGGAAATGAAGGGGGAAAGCAGCAAGCACTGAAGGATACACAGTAAGCCCTCAGTTCAGTTTGAGCAAACTGCGTTGACCGTAACACCTCCCTGACTAAGCAGTACAGAAGTGCCAGAGCAGCAGCAGCCCAACAGCACTGAGTCCAGCCCTCTACTAGCATAGCCACATGTCTGTTCCTGTCTCCCCATAGTGCTTGTTCTTTTCCCTTTTCGCTTACCTTAATGCCTAAAGTAATTCAATTTCTTTAGTTGCAGCAGAGGAGTAATTGAGGGTGGGTGCAGTGATTTTTCTGTGACCTCTGTCTGCATCGCCTCCGCAGCTCTGTCACGGTGATACTACCTGTGGTCCTTGAGAGGCAGCACTTCTGAGAGCTCTGAATTTGGAGTGTTCTGTTGTTACCTTCTGCTCAGAGGAGGTTTGAGGAGGGCAGGCAAAAAATAGAACTACTGCCTGTATATTCTTGCAACTCATCCTATTTCTAGTTTGTGCATGTTCTTCCTCTACGAATATTTGTGCCTGTAACAGCCTTCTCCTTCCACAACAGCCTCTTATCTTTTTTTTTATTTTATTTCTACACACATATTCCAGGGTCACCAGTGACAACTTGTTAACTGTGGAAGTGAATTGACTGACTTAAACTTTAGAAATACATGACTTGCCTTGTATTTTTTTTTCTATATATATTTTGGTCACACTAAGGAAACTTGTGATGTCAGGGCCAATTGCTCTCCATCCTGCTTGGAAATCGCCCCGAGCCTCAGCACCATGGATTGGCACAGTCCTGCAGGATCCCTGCTTCCCACAGCTAGGCCTTGGCTCTGACTGTCTGGAGCCTCCAGGAGAGGAAAGGCAGAAAGCTCGTGACTTGCCCAGACAGTCTGAGGCCTGGCCCTGCAGCCTCAGCTCCCCAGACGCGTTGAGTCGGACTTGGCTGGCAGCCGCTGCACTGTTACTTTTCCGAGGTAATAAGTGAGATTAATCACAGGACCCTTTCCAGAGGCAGAGGGGGTTTGTGCTGCCTGGAGGGAGACTATAGGAGCCAGTGCTGGGGCTGTGAGCTGGAGGCGAGTACTGGGGCCTCGCAGCAGGGCAGAACAGGGCACCAGTGGAGTTGTGTGAGTGTGGACTCTGCTCAACTGCTTCTGGGAGGCTTCACTGGAGCTGGAGCCTGGTGCCTCCCTTGGATGGGCTGTGGCTGAGCACAGAGGCCACGGTGTCTGCATTACCTGTATCTGCTGGCCTTGGACAATTACGATTTTTGCAAATAAAAATTTGAGGGGGGGCAGGTTTCTTTTTGACTGCATGACTTCCTTTCAGAGAAGAGATGAGGATCTTTCCTACTGTTCCAAGCAAACAGCCCATATTGACAGGTGGATGGGAGTGATGGGGGTCTTGTACCTTCCCCCAAGCCAGTACTGCAAAATGGTTTTGGGTTTTCTCATTACAGCTGCCTCCACAAATTTACCTTATTCTGGTCATCCTGGACTAGGTTACTAGTCTCTCTAGTTCTCATATCCCGTGCTTCAGAGCAACTATCACCAGCATCTTCAGTAGAAGTACAGAGAACGTTCTGATGGGCAGCAGGGAAATTCCCTGTCTGGAGGAGAACTTGATTTTGCCCTCCAATGGCTAGCAGCTGGCTGGTAGTTCTCACAATACTTTGTTCTATGTAGTCTAGTGTGGATATTGTTGTTAATCATATATTTTTACTTTCTGCAAAAAATATAGTCCTGTTAAACTGTAACAGTGAGTTTCACAGGTGAATTTCATATTATGTAAAAGTTTCCATTTTTAATTTTCTTCCAAAATTTGCTGAAAGTCTCTGTACCTATAATAAGATTACATGAAGGCAAACAGAAATGCTTGATTTATTTTCTGCACTATTTATCCTCTGTCTTTCTATCATCTCCCTTCTTGTTTGTCTCTCCTAAACTAAACAGTCCCATTCTTTTCAAATTCTAAATGGAATCTTTCCCGGCTCTCTAGTAATTGTCTGGCTATCTTTATAGAGATGACAAGAAATGAAAATAGTACATCAAGTAGGAGTAAAACATTAATTTCATGTAAGTAACACTAGTGTATCTTTATTTTCTAACTGAACTTACATATGCCAGTATCTTATTGGCTTCTGCCCATGCTAAACACTGAAATTTTTATTAATATGCACTTGTTTCTCTTTGATTATTGCAGTAAATGTCAAACTGAGCAACAGGTATAGGCAGTTCATTTTTGCAGGTTTTTTTTTCTTTTTTTCCATTTCTTCAGTAGCGAACTCTCCTTTTCCTGCTTCCAGCTGCCACGGGTGGATTTTGTTGGCTGTGATGAGTTACTTGCAGTTTTCTGTTCTATTAAATACCTAATTCAATATAGAACAAGTTGAAACTTTTTAGTGTCTTGCACTACTTGACTCATAATCTCCTCCTGTTATCCCTGTTTTCTAATGTCTCTGAAATATGCTGTGTAGGTTCTAGGTATTTCGTGTTGCAAAGTGACCAGCAGATCTGCTTTTCCTCTGCATTTATTTAAACCTCCAATTCACCATTAAAATAGTTGTTTTCCAGAGCGGTATTCAGAGGGTTAATGTACCTGTAGCTCTTGTGGGGGAGATCTACTCTGCTGCTTATGGCCTTCTAGGAATGAGGGGACCCTGTAGTCTGGTGCTCTGTGGGAGTGGCTCTGGCTTCAGCAGCCTTCCTCTCTAGAGGAGTTCTGAAAGGGTTACAAGGGAGCCTTGGCTGTTTCTTTGAGCTATTTGGAAAGGACGGGCCTCAGACAGCTTGGCAGGAACCTGGGGCCCTGTTTTTTCCAGCCCAGCCCTTCCTTCTGCACAGAGCAGGGAATCCCACGACTGTCTGGTTTTTCCCCTTTTTAAAATCTTTTTCTAATAATATTTTTATCCATCTGTGACTCTTCCCCACACAAGGATCTCAAACTTTATCCATTGTTTGGCCTTACAGGTAGTGAGGTGTAAATGAAAGCTGTGCTACCATGCCATAGCTGTTGGAATTAGTTCACACTGTGCAGCTGAGAAGGGCATTGGGAAGGTTCCCAGAAGAGTGTCCTTTCTGGCATTGATCTTAGGGCAGGTCCATCTGGCCTAAGTACAGAGGGATTGAATGGGCCCATCTTTGAACTGTGCTATTCCCGTGGGTCACAGTTCGAAATCTCAGAGCTGCATGTTCCATATCCTCCCTACCAGGCATACAGAATGCTGCTTTGTAAAAATGGAAGTTCCCTTTGTAAGCCAGGCTTATGAAAGGCAAGATGGGGTTAGCAACTCTTCCTTCATTTGCCTCATGCTCTCCAGTACTGTACTGAAGTTGAACTTATTGTGAATATTTTGAAGGTTTGCAGGTCTGCCCTGTACCTTTTCACCTCAAGAAAATGGAGGTGTCTATAGGCTAGTGTTAAAGGGAAGTTTGATTACTGGTGAGAGCAAAGTTCTTAAACAGCTGTGTTGAAGACATCGGTGTTGTGCAGCCGAGAAAGAGAAATTAGATCAGGATTATGTTGCTATCTCGGTAAGCCTGTCAGATGCTGTAAGTAGGGTGTGATCTGAGATCCATGTAGAAAGCCTGTCCAGAAGACAGCCCTCTTGTGGGGCAGTTCCTGGACAACCCTCTGAAGTCAGTAGCCAAAGGGCCTGGAATCAAGCTCAGCTGAGTTAAGGGTTTCAGTGACCAAGTACAAATGCCACAGCAGGAGGTAGCAAAAAGGGCCAAAGGGGTTTCCTTCCTGCTAGGATTTGTTTTGGAGCTACCTTCCATTGTACAATGGAGTTTCCACCACCAGTGCACATTTGTATTTTCCATCCAGGCCGAGGTCATGCTTTAGCTTGACTTGCTCAGGATGAGCATGGCATTCTTTCTGGTGTTTTATACTGTGATATAAATGGGAATTCCCTGCAAAAGCACAAAGAAACCCCTTTCCTATCCCTGAAAGTATTAGTGGGCCTTTCCTGCGAAGATCCTGCTTTTACCTTATTTTCCCCAGCTTTCAGGCTGGTGAAGTTTTGTAGCTGACACCAGAGTTTCTGAATTGCATTTTGTTGGCTCCATGTCAGTCTGTTATTCTCCAGGGTTTCTCTGGGCTGCAGGTATCAAGAAGCAGCTGTTTGTGAACCGTGCAGGGATCCACTGTTTAACAAAAACCTCTTTTGAAAAAAGGGGAGGGGAAAATGTAAAAAAGTCAGGATTATTTCAGTTTCCCTATGTATTTGGTGACAACTCTGCTTGGTGATCCTTTTTACTATCTCATAGGTTTATGTATATTGTGTAATCTGAAGATGGGTCAACCAGAACTCCACTGTGGAACACCAACTTTTTGTTTAGGGAATAGCGTGACTTATAATAATGAGTACTGTTTGTGGTTAGTAGTACTTTCTGAGTCTTTACCCAACGCTGGATACTATCAGCCATTGAGTAATTTGACCAAAGTGCTCTGAATAAGAGAACTTTTGTTGGTAATGAGCAAAAAAGCATTTTGGTCACTTAGAAAAACTTGTTATTGGATCGTCCAGAACCAGTGCCAATTACAAAGATTTTGGAGTGCACTGTTAAAGCTAGGCTATGCAATGTCAGGATGGAATACCAAGAATCCTTTATCAAAAGCAGGAAAGTGATTTCTAGGATTTCATTCTGTAACAGTAGGTGAAAGATACCCTCTTTAAAAAAAAAAGGGAGGGGAGAAGGAGAAAAAAAAAAAAAAAGATAGTGCTCCTATTCACACACTGCATTTTTATTAACATTTCTTATCCAAGTACTGTTCACAGCAAACCAGGTGGGGGGCTACCAAACCAGCCTGGCTAATCCAAATCTACTTAAAACTGACACTGAGACAACAACCTTTAGCAGAAGGAGTTTCAAAGTAAGAGAACGTTATCAAAGACATTTTTTGTGTTCCAGCTGCTGGGTGGTTGAGCACTGGAACAGGCTCCCCAGGGAAGTGGTCACAGCACCAAACCTGACAGAGTTCAAGAAGCGTTTGGACAACACTCTCAGGCACATGGTGTGACTCTTGGGGCCATCCTGTGCAGGGCCAGGAGTTGGTCTCGATGATCCTTCCTTTGGAGCAAAAGGGCTGTGACTTATGTGGTCCAAACCTTTTGTATGCGTAAAGAATTATTTATTTGCTTATTGTTGGAAAAAAAAATTAGAATCTTCTCTGTGAAGAATGTAACCAAGGTGGGCCATGAATGTCTTCAGTGTTGAAAATATGAGATTTCTTCAAAATTCAGCTCAGAAAACTTTCATGTTTGGTAGAGCATGTGAAAAGGAGGAGGAAACCTCAAGTCTTGGACCATCTATTTCTTTTTTGATACTGGAATCAAGATGCTGATGAGTAAAATGAAGATAAGCTGACATGTCTTAGCATTTTGAAAAGTTGGAGATGCTGAGACTTGAAAATGAGTAAGTTTAGGAATTTTTTTTCTTGCTACTGGTACTTAGATCAGAAAAACTTTTCACAGTCATATTCTGAATTTGAAATGAGAATTTTTCGTTACTCATTAAAGACAACATACTCCTTAGTGTAGTGACTTCTACCTCCCATGACTGTTTCCTAAAAGATCCCAAACTGTGGTGTTAGAAAAAGCTTGAAATAACTTGTTAGAAAGTGTTCTGTTCAATAAATTTCTCATCTTGGCTCCACTAGACTCTTGGGTGTAAGATTCTTTGACAGTCTCATGATGCTAAAGATTTTGACTTCTCTGTAAATATCTCCTGGTGGATGATCATTTGAACAACAATGAAAGGCTTTCCAATTCAGACAGACAGCATGGCAAAGAGAACACAGTCTCATCTTCTGTGAAGAAATCAACAAAGAAAACCATGTTTGTGGAACATCTAAGCACAGGCTCTTGAAATTCTCAGCCCAGAAGTGATTCTTCATGGACTCCACTGCTCTTAAAATGTGGTGCCTTGATAAACACATCTCTTTCCAATAAAGAACTTCATATGATATATCCAGAATATTTTCCAAGAGAATGAGATTTTGGTTTCTACTGACAGTGATCCCACTAGCCTTCTGTTTTCAAAATTCCTTACTAAAAAATCAAGGAAGCTTAGAGTTATCCCTTATGAACAGTTCCAAAAAAGGATTTCTATTAAGATTTTTTGGAAAAGCTGCCTTTCATAGAGTTTGGTTTTGAATATTGACAAGTTGCTTATCTTTCTTCAAAGTTGAAAAGCCTCAAGAAGGAGCTGTGTTTTAATGTAGAATTAGTTTCATTAAAAATCCACAGAAATAATAACTTTATCTGTTATCCAAGGTCACAAATATTTTATTTTTTAATTTTTATTTGTATAGATATACACATATAATACATTTCTAAGTATTAAATAAAATAATAGGTACTAGTAAAATAATTTTGAAAACCCAGTTTTAATAATTGGATTATTCTGGTATATTTCAAGAAACTTGGATCCAATACATTTTTACCCATTTAAATATTTTGTTTTTCTGTTCAGGACGTTTGCATAATTGATTTTGTTTTTTTTCAAAGGTCAGAGTCATGTTTTTTGTTTCTGAAATTCCACTTTCCTGCTGCTGATAGTAACCTGAATGATTTAAATATGAAAGTATCCTCTACTATCTGTGTAAAAAGAACAAAATTTATGCACCAATTTGTAGGTTGTTTTGAGGTGCAAGAGACAGAATGTGATTCGTGTAGTGCAATGATTTTCTTTATTGACATTTTCTAAATAGGAAAAAAAAAGTTAACACGTTAGGATTTCTGAAGCATTGCAGAACCTGAATATGAGTGCAGCAAACATTGTGTTGCTGAGAAGCATTTCTGTGAAAGGGAAAAGAAATGTGGTGCTGGATATTTTGCTGTTTGCATGTCTCCCTCTGAAATTATCTAAACTCTTGATATCATGTAACTTCAATTGTGAATTGTCCTGATTGTTGCTACAAAATGCATAGTTGTCTGGGTATTGTTTGTCAGAATCTCACTCTGGTGTTTATGGTGTGTATTGTCAGGTAGCAAAACTAGGTAACAACTACTCTTGTAATTTAGTTTCAGGTTTTTACTAACACTATTACTTTTATGTGAGAGCTTGCTTACTGTCTTCTACTCCAACTAGTCTCAAGAGCCTTAAATACAGTACATAACATGAAACCTCTTAGCAAATGTTACTTGAGCCTTCTGGAGACCATGTTTGGATTCTATTTTCTGTACTACGGATCAATTTTTCTGTGAAATGTACCAGCTGTGGCCTTTGAGAAAAGTCTACTCTATTTAGAGTATTTGCTAAAACATGAAAGGCATCACGTATAAAGAAACAGTGTATAAGGTAGATTTCTCGGTGGACACTGTTGTTATTGTCCTCTCTTGATGTGCCTTATCTATGCTAGGAGGGGAGTCTTGAAAGTACATTATTCCACAAGTGGCTGGAACATTTTAGTCTGTCCTTTTAAGGGTTTAGCATCTGCATCTTTGATGTGCTCAGGCTCAGAATTACATGCAATCACTTGATGAAATTCCTGAGGTAGTGATTCCATGGTTCCCATCTGTGTTCCTGAGTCTGGGAGTTTCTGACTATTTATACAATTTTCTCTGTACTCATAGGAAACAATTCCATTTTGGCTCCAGAAAAAGGGATTGGGTTGGACTGGAATATAGGATTGCGTAATTTTTTTTCATGTTTAACCACAAATTCCTGTGAAAGCTATTGCACTTCCTCTGAAGATACCTACTCTTGGCTTTTGGCTTCTGGAGTCAGTAGAAATATTCAACACCCATATACAGTCCAAAAGACCTAGCAATTGAAAGGCTTACCCAAAATCAGTCATTAATGAATCCAGCAAAGTTGAATCCCTAAGGAAACAGCACCATCCCTGCATTCATATTCTTCTCCAGCCTCAATGAGAAAAGATGGATATCATATGCAGTTGGGATTACCATCCAGACTGGCACAACTGCATCATAGACTCTTCTGTCCATACTGGAGGAGGAAATGTGACAGATATGGGTGCCTGTTCAAATGGAGAGAATATAAAAGCTTTTTCTAGGTGCTGCAAATAAAACTAGTGCTTATAGTCTCTACCTCCTAGCCTGCAGTTGTAGGCAGATAGAAATGTCATGTAAAAGACTTCAGGCACCGGGTGATCCAAGTAAGTTTTGTGCAACTTGAACATCTTCTGCAGACAAGGTCTGACAGAGAGGGATCTTTTAACAAATACTAGACAAGTCTGGGAACTGTCTTTTAGAGTATGCTATCTCATCTCTTGATACTATAAAATATAATTATGGGAACATCCTTTTACTCATCTTCCTCTAATGACAGACTTTGTCTGTCATCAGATTTATCAGTTTCCTGAAGAAAGATTTTATTGACTCAGTTTACTGAGGTCACACAAACTTCATGTTCTCTGTGTTTAATTGTGTTCTGTCAGCTGGTCTGCTTGGTCAGCACGTGTGTTGCTGCCTGCTGGGGAAAGAGGAGAGAACTGAGTGATTTGGGACTCTCCCATGATTTTCCACTGCACCACCTGCCTCAGAAGTGCCTGCAGAACTGCCAAACATGCTGAAGTGGTTAAGTGTACCAGCTCCTACAGAAGCTGAAGGGGAGGAGGGATTCTTGCCTGATGGGTGTTCAAAGGGAGCTGAGACTGTTTTAGCAGCTGCCAGGTATGCTGCCTTCAGCCCTGTGCAGCACTTGTGCCCCCAGCCTTCATGCAGTGTATTCTTCTTTACACTGCCAGAATGGAGAGAAGGGAAGGAAATAAAATAAATTTAATTAAACCAAGAACGTGGGCATTAGCAATAGTGTTGTTTTGTTATATTTTACACTTTGAGTTGTAGTGCCTGGTGCCACGTGTTAGTGAAGCACCTTGCACTTGCTTGGGCCTATTAGAATAATGAATTTATTTCACTTCAGTTTTCTTTGCCTTTCTCATTGCTGCTTTCTTACCTCTTCTGCTTTGTCTACTCCCCAAATAATCATAGTAATTTTAATCTTTTGTTCTGTAATGCCCACATAAAATGGGCAGAGATTCACATCTGTGGTGTCCCAGAACTCCTTGCTGAGTCTAGAGGGACTAGATCATCTTTCCAATGGGGATTGAGAGAGAGAGAAATGTGGCTAAACTAAGGCTTCATATAAAGTCTCTGTTAAAGCAGGGACAGACATCACTCTGCTATATCTCATGGAGGCAGATAGCTGGGAAGTCCCTTTATTCCCTTAACTCTTCTCTGCCAGAAATAAGATGCTGTAACTCAGTTTATTCCACTAATATTGAATTTCTTTATGATAATATGAACTTTCCTGTGATTTTTCTTGTTGAAACATTGGATTACTGGAAATGCTGGAAAGTGAGCTTTGTTTTCAGGTGTAGAGGTAGATAGATCCCAATAGTAGGAGTGCAACGGGGACTATATGTGTATAGCTTAAAACAAAAGACCAGCAAAGAGGCCAAAATCATGGTAATCTGGAATGGTCTTTTCTGGCAAGGCAGTATGCTTCTATGGTATTAATCCTTGGAGGACAAAGTGTCAAAAAATGGGGAGATTCTTGCTCTGCGGTACTAGCTTTTCCAGGTAGGGCTTTATAAAAATAGAAGTCTTTGCACTCTTTTCTTGCAGTTCTTTATAATCGAAATTTGGTATGTCACACCCATTTCTGGAAGCAATAGAGGCAGACAGATGCATAGGAAGTTTTGGGAAGGAGACGGCACCATTTATTTTCCTTTTTTGTAGCAGTGCTGACTATAGAATTTCTAAAATATTTTGTCTTTCCATGTTAAAAATCTATAACATCTAAATCAAGCTTGAACCTGCCATTCAGCTCTGAAGTTAATTTTTAGGCTAGATTTTAGCTATCATCAAAATACAGCATACTTGTTCTTTTCTGAAGAGCAGTTTTCTGCAAGTAGGGGATCTGTGGAAGATTCTTAGAAGGAACACTACAGACCTGAAAGACTTCTGACAGTTTTAGCTTGAGAAAAGCATTGCTAGTAATTCATGCTACCTTGGTCAAAATAATGAAGTGACCTTCAGCTCTTGTTTTATATTTTTGTCTTATTTGACATCTAAGCTAGACTTTATACAGCTTTAATTGGTTATTGAATGGTAATGCAGCAGATGTATCTTATTGGTGTCATGCTGCTACTCTACCTCCTTTACCTGGAACATTTATCTTAATATGACTGTGTCCAGCTAGCTCTCAGATGACTCTTTCCACAATCTAGGATTAAGTCAATTTGTAGATGCTTTCTCTAGAACTGCTGAACAGATTCTAGCCTTTCCTTTAGGTATATATTATAAATGTAGAGCTGTTGCTTCCTTTTATGAAGTTCTGTTGTCTGGGGCTTGAAATGTACAGACATGGTGTCAGGGAACTGTATATTCAGCATGCATTGTTCCTGTAGACAGACCATCTAAGCTGCCAGATTTATCAAGTCTTCTCTAAGAGACTCTCATAAGAGGGTCTTCATCTACCACATAAGAAGGTGATAGGTCTACTGGATGTCAAGCAAAGTTGGTTGCTTTCATGAATTTCAGTGTAAATTTTTTGTAATCTAGAGGCTTGACACGTTCTTTAGAGGTTTCTCTGTGTACTCATATTTAATGTTTAGACAATGAACGCCCAGAGTTAGGTGCATGAAATGTCTCTACTGTGTGGTTGTATGGAACTAAAACATTCATTTGGGCCTCCAGTGGTGTGAGACCTGGACAGCACAACCCTGGGGGTCTCCTTAAGGCCCTGTGGTGTGTCTTTTGGGAGGCTGATGGTGGCAGGGGTATCTAGCTCTGGGCAGGGGCAGTGCTTTACGTACTATCCCCCATCTCAGGAATCCTAACCCTGCAAAACTCAACAGCCTTTTTTTTGTTTGTTTGTTTATTCTTCTCAAGTGCTCTAGATTTCACCAGTTTAGCCCAATTGTAACTTTCCACTTGCCTCTCGGGACTTGGAGAAGGAGCCCGAGTTGCTTTCTTTATTCCTCATTTTCTTATTCATTGGGATCTTGCAGCTGCTGCTTGAGCACAGATAGCAAGGAGCACCACACTCTGGGAAAGCCTGTGCTGGAGGAAACTTAATGGAAAATATGAAAGAGAAAAAATGTGTTTGATGGACTTTTAATATAAAAAGGGTGAAAAAAAAGAAAAGAAAAGGAGGAGGGGGAGATTTATTCACTGTAATAGGAACCAAATGTTGTCTGGGACAGCAGCTATGCTCTCACTCTTTCCCTGTAAACTTTGGCTTTTCAAAGGAGTCATTACAGGGTGCAGGGCTAATTTAGTGGTCCTGAATTAACCCCTGCCTCTCTAGGCAGAGGTAAGGAATATGAATTTTCAAGAGAGATTAGTGATTTTAATTACAGACCTGATCATGAGCATATTCTAGACAGATAGCAGTGACCATTTACTGTTTTTATCCTCATGTGCTACTGCTGCTATCCACCCGTAAAAAGCAAAGTCTGCTTGCATAAAGCACTAAAAAAGGCATTAAGTCTAGAAATAAATAGAACACATAAGTCTGTTCCAGTTTGATTTTCAGTATACTTGTCTACAGTGAAAAAGTAGGAGAACATAATTACAAATCATGTTCATCAAGTTGATCTGCTTGAATCGTGTTAAAGTTTTACAGTGGAACCTCTTTAGTGAGGAATACCTTTCCCATTTCTAAGTGGTGCAATACTGCATCTAAGTTTCTGGTACTTTGAATTCTGTGGCGTGTGTATATTCACCCCAGAAAGTCTGCCTGGGCTAGGACAAGTGATCAAATTTAAGATGGCACTTAGCACATGTTCTAAGTTGAATGACTTACCGTAATCAAAAAGGATCTAGCCAATCATCATATCATGGCTGGGCTTCGCGAACGAAGATTTGGGAAAGGCTCTATATGCATTTGTTACAAGCACATTGATGGCTAATAAGGCCAATACAAGACAGACATGTCCGGTTGCAAAAGGCACAACAGAAAGACTCCTTAGGTGGTATATTCTGCAAGGCATGATTCTTTCTGCGTTGTCTTTTCTCCTTGAGAGTGATCCTGTGTGCTTTCTCAAAGGAAACAGCAGCGTTATAGATGGTGTGTCTCCAGGACTCCCGATTGGAGGCCAGAGTAGACCAGTTATGTTGATCAATGTGGCCAAGGCTGAGATGTTGTTTCAGGGAGTCTTTGTATCTTTTCTTTGGGGCTCCTCTCATGCGGCAGCCGGTGGCAAGTTCACCATAAAGCAAGATCTTAGGGAGGCAGTGGTCCTTCATCCTGGAGACATGCTCTGCCCAACACAGTTGTGTTCTCAGCAACGTGGCCTCAATACTTGTGACTGCTGCCTGTTCTAGAACAGATGTATTGGTCACATAATCTGACCAGTGGATGTTTAAGATTGTACGGAGACAGCGTTGATGGAAGCGTTCTAGGAGTTGCAGGTGGTGGTGGTAGATGACCCATGATTCGGATCCATATAAAAGAGTAGACAGCACTATGGCTCTGTAAACACTGATCTTGGTACTTTCCTTCAAGTGTTTATTATGCCAGACTCTCTTATGGAGTTTTCCGAAGGCACTATATGCCTTTGGTAACCTGTTGTCTATCTGTCCGTCAATCTTACCGTCCGAGGAGATGAGGCTGCCTAGGTAATTAAACTGCTGGACTGATTTGAGCTCTGATTGGCCAATGGTGATATGGGGATGATGGAAGACTTCCTGAGGTGCAGGTTGATAGAGAACTTCTATCTTCTTTAAGCTGACTTCCAGCCCAAAGAGCTCAGCAGCCTCTGCAAAGCAGGATGTTAAACGCTGCAGAGCTGCTTCTGTGTGAGCGACAGATGATGTCATCAGCATAAAGCAGCTCCCGGACAAGATGATTTACAGTGAGGTAAATTCATTGAGTCCACCTGCTTTGTCTGAACTTAATTAATTAATTAGTACTTTAAGATTGGGGGTGGAGTGGGGTGTGCATGTCAGAGTTAAGCAGGTAATCTTCCCCAAAACTTCCTTATGAGAGCAAAATGATACCAGATCTCTGTTTTAGTCTTATTATGTCTTGCTGTTAAAATATTTTTGCAGGCTCTGACTGTATTTGCAGGTGTGGAAATATATACAAGAAACATGAAGTCAAAACCACCTTCCACTCAGTAAAGCTCACCCCTGTGTTTGCACTAATTGAAGGTAGAAAGGGTATGTGATTTTGTTTAGATCACTTGGCAGAGATATGCTCAGTTGCCTTCATTGCTTCTCCACTGACCTGATGAGCCACAGTAGGACAAAGACACTGAAGTTTGCAGCCAGCTGGCTGTTATTTATCTTCTTGATTTAGCCTTTCTGCTAGTGAATTTCAAAGCTGCCATGTGTAAAGAGAAGAAAAAAAAATACAATGTTTACCTGCCAAGTATTCCTCAAATTACAGAGACTGACAGTGTTTTGTAACTGGCATGGTGCCAAGGATGGTGGGCCTGACAAAAATTGGCTCCACTAAAGTGTAAATATTTCATTTAATTTGCTGAGACTGGCAAATTTAGTGCTTCTGAAAGTAAGACGTTGATAATGCCAGCTAAATCCAGGAATGGTAGAGATAGGTTAGGTCTTGCCTGCAGAGGTTTTTCAGTGCTCTATAATTTCTCACCCTGCCCTTCCCCTGCTAGACTGTCACAAGGCTGTTTTGATGCACCTCATTTCTAACCTAGCACGTTAGACATGAACATTCATGACCTTGTCTGTATATGGAGACCTAAGATGTAAAATGCACTAAATTCCTGATCTGCATTGCCTTGGTTATAAGAAAATACTTTTGTTCCAAAACCCAGGTTTTTCAATGGCAGGAAAACAGCAAGTCATTTTCAGAAGCCAGGGAGCAGGAAATAAATTGTACAGCAACATATACAGAAAAGAAGGAAGCCCATGAACTTTGATAGTACTCATAGAATAAAGTGAAGGAGCAAGAAGGCAGTGGGCTTTCCTTGTATAGCCATGGTGCATGCACATCTGGAATAATAAAGTGGAAAAACTTCACAGAAAAGCAATATGCAATCAAGGCCAGAAGGGACTGAGCTGAGGAAAGAGAAGGGAGTTAAGTGTGCCAAGGCTGGCTGAGCTCAAAGGAGGCATAGCTCTGGTAGTGAAGGTTTAGTCCTGAAATAAGAAGCATGTCACACAATGAAACAGAGAAAATAAAAGTTTTATTGGGAATCTCAGGGAAAATTCTTGACACTGAATGCGTACCTGCCTATGGAGTTGTGCAGCTGAGTGTGACACATGGACTCCTGCAGCCACTGAAATATATGCTAATCCTGCACCACAAGGAGATGAGTTGGATGCCTTTGCTTACATCTTTGTTTCTGAATAAAATTCTTGTAACAATATCAATTCTCAGAGCTGAAAGGGGGAATTGTAAGAATAGCAGAGGGGGACTCCTGACATTTGCTAGATATTATGCGTATTAAAATGTGCTAGGACGCTTGAATTGTGCCTCTGGTAGCTATTACAGTTAAGCTGTGAATGGATCTGGAAATTATAGTTAAATCCACAAAACTTCTCATGTTCTTTGCCTAAACCAACTCAGTCCCAAGGCTTTTCACGTGGACTTTGTACATCTTCTGTTGTCTCATGGCACAAAGATACTGATGGTAAGAGCCCGTGGTGTAGGTAGAAATAGCCTGAGCTGCTGGGAAAGTGGGGAGCTGAAAAACTAAGGCTGAAACTGTTTCAAGATGCCTCATCACTAAGAAGGGAAAGTTTAATTGATGGTCTGGAACAGAAACTCTCGTACATCTCTGCAGCTCTTCTGCTATGGAAGACTGTACTTGTCACTTTGAACTGGATTTGAACCCAGAATGCAGTTCCACAAGTTTATAGTGCCAATGCAGCCTTAAAAGACTGCTCATTAACTTTAAAAGCTTTTCCTTGGCTTCTCTTGCAGAGCACAAAAGCAGATTGTGGGGTCAGGTGCTGGCATCCTCATTTTATACAGGCCAGCTGCCTCCTGCCCCTTCCCTGTCTCTAAGGACCTGCACCATGGCAAGTTCTGGACAGCTCCCTCCCCGTGCCTAAGATCTCCAAAGTCCCAGGCTGAGCTCTTTTAGGAATATTCAAAATGCTTTGTTTGCCCCTGGTGTTTTGGAAAGCTATTTTCTTTACCTTTGTTACATAACTCCTGCTATGTTACAGACTCCTGCTGACTAAACTGCACCAAAGTCACTCTTCCATAGACACTCCTGATAACAGTAGAGGCCAGGAGCAAACCATTCTCAAAGACTTGTTGCACTGGTTTTCAATTTTTAATTTATTGCTTTGGAAGCTGAGGGAGGGAAAGAGGGAGAAAGACAAAGAAAGGCCTGGAGGCAAGTGGCCCTGTGAGAGGCCCAACGGTCCTGCATCCCAGCCAGGCCCCCAGCATCCTGGGCTTTATCCCACTCTGTTTATCATTGCTCCATAGCCAAGCCCCAATCTAGGGCCTATTGTTAGGGATGGAAGAAGCATGTGGTGTGCCAAAGAAAATGTTCTGTGTTTTTCTGAGTGCCTGAGCATAAGTCAGCAGGATCCTGGGAGCTACCACACTAGACAGAATCATTAGTTACTATGCCAACTACTTTCTAGCAGCTGGTGCTCACAGAGGATTTGTACTGAAAGCTTTCTAGACTGGTCATGCCACCTGAATGCCCTCTGGGAAAGAAACTGCTGCCCCGGATTGTCTGACATTCCATGGCAAGGTGGGAGCAGTGATTTATAAATGCATGGGGTTCCCTTATTGTCAGCAATGGCCCTTGTTCATCCTAAGCTCCAGCCTTTACGGGAAAAGATGCAAAAGACTTTCATTGTCAGCTTGTTTCCTTGTTTAAAAGGAAGATAATTCTTTTCTGAGTTTGCTAGACCTGCAGCTATACTGATTCCTGCTGTGATCCTATCAGTTCACAGAAACTAAGCAGGTTTAAGCATAGAGGAATATTCTTCAAGAATGCTGAAGCTTCATTTACACAAGTAATTTAAACCTAGTTTGCACTGCCTTTCAATGGAGTGTAGGCACTTTTCAAATACTTCAAAAGTGCCTGCTTAGTGAGTGCTATATGGGGAACACCAGTGTACTTCACAAATTGGTATTTTTGCCTGCCACACAGGAGCTGGTATCAAACAAGTGCCCAGCTGTATCACTGGAAGAAGGTTTCAGTCAAAATATAAATGGAAGGCCAATTTGTAGTATTTATGAGACTTAAAAATCCTTAATTTTTGAGGGGACCATTGGAAGCTTTAAACCCAACTCGTATGTAAATTGTGCATTAAAAGTTGTATTCTAAATCCTTCTATTCTTGCACTGCTGTCTGCTCTCCTGATTATTTTCTCATAGTTTCACATATTTTTCTTTGTACTGTTCTCTACTGTTGTCTTTTAATATCTGGTATTACTCATCCCAGCAGTGCTTGTGTTATAGTAAACCCTGCTTTGTCAGATGTTTGAATAAGTTCCTTAGGAGTGATGGGTGCTGGAAGTGTGGGTTATTGTTGCTGGTTACCAGTGTCATTCTTTTAGTACAGACTTGCTCTATGTCCTATAGTTCTTTGCAACTATGAGATTTTCAGTAGCTGGTGTTCTGGGCTTTAGTCTTGTCTACAACTTCAGTCCTTGGAATTCCCTTCAAATCTTTTTGAATTGGAAACAGAAGCCAGCTCTCTCCTTTCTTGTAAGAGCTGATAACCACATCCCTTCTGTATGGAGACTGGATTTCGTAGAGACTTTTTTTTTCTGTAGTCAATGAATAAATCTATTAGCATTTTGTTAGTATATAGTATTTTAGTGCACTGGCATTAGTAGCTAGTATGGGTGTAGGTAGTTGATTGCATAAGGGTTGCTTGTATTAGAATAGAACTAATGAATTGGAAAAGGGAACTAGAACAGAACAATAATTTGGAACCAGAAAATCTAGAAATGAATGTATGGCATTCTAACACTTGTAGACTGGGTTCCAGTCATAACTGCATGGAGATGTGTTGACATATCCATGAAAATGGTTTCAGAAGCAAACCTGTATCTTTTGTGATGCAGAAAACTGCAGCAGGGAGGTTTTGCTGTCAGTGAAGAGGAAGAGGGAATGCTGGCCCAGCCTTTCTGAAAACTACTGTTGAAAGAAAGGAACACAGTGGATTTCTTGCCAAAAACACTGAGTAGCCTGAAGAGCTGCTGGAAGGACAGAATCTTGCTTACAAAGGATGGGCCATAATGCCAAAAGCTGTGATTTCCTGTACACAGTGAAGACCTGAATCCTGGCCAGGTCTCTAAACTAAGCAACTCAAAAATAATCCTGAGCAAGCTGTCAGAAGATTGCTCACAACCAGCCTGGCTGACAGAATGAAACCAAATCTTTTCTGGTGCCACAGGCAGGAATTTCTGTTTCCCATTTGCGTGTGTGTGCGCCTCTGCCTAGCTCTGTTGTCTGTACATGTGAAGAACTGAATAATCAGTCAATCATTAGTTCAAGCAATAATCCTGAATTATTGACTCTACAATCCTTATTTCCATTGGGAGCGTGGAGAGGTTTTTTCGCTATTTTTGGCTTTGCATAAAACAGTGTGAATTGTGAAAAAGCTTATAATTCAGTTTGAGGTATTTATATACTCTCCCTAACATGTGCACTCTTTAGTATCTATTAAAATGTGAGGTCCTCTACAGCTTTTTTCCAGCCTTCATTATGGTGCTGAGCCAGCTGGCAGAAGAGCCAACTTCTCCTTAGGGGTGCAAAGGTGTCATGCTTCCATAAATCATCCGACAGGCAGAGACAGAGAATAGGAGATGCTCCATGGTGTGTTCCTGTGAACATGGGAAATAGATTGAGAGCTGGAGTGTTTCTCTGGCAGCAGTGTATTGAGTCTCAGATCCTAAGCCCCATTCACTGCCAGGGCAAACATTTGCCTTAGATGTAATATCAGCATTTGATAACATGTTATGTGAGGACTTCCCAAAATTGCAGATGAAACATTTCTTTACAAAAGTGACCTTAAGACTGGCAAATGCACTGGCCTTCTATTGTCAAGTATTGAATGTTTATATTATAGAAGGTTGAAGTTACGTTTTGCAACATAATCCATAAATGCAACATAATGTGTTTATGTCAGTTTCTGTCTATAAAGAAGCAAAACCCCTAGAAGCCAACAGAAGCATATTTAATCCAGAAGGATTCTGCTGGCCATGAGGGTAAAATCTATTTAGGCAAGCAACAGCATTTTCAATATGGTATCTAGAAAAAAAGTAAGTTCTCTTGTGTTTTGTCATGTGGAGAGAAGGTATTGGAACTGCGGGGAGTTGTGTACAAGACTGTGCTGCAAGAATATGTTAGCCAAAGTTATTGTAGTTTTATTTGATCTTTTTAAAGGTAGTTCTTTGTGAAGATTTAATAACATAGTTTCAATGGTGCTTTCCTGGGTAATTTAAGCTAAGCTTATCTGGGCAATATTACGTCTTAAAGAATTTATTTTGGGGTATATAGATCATATATTGGTTAAAACAGAAAAAGTGGGTTAAACCAGGTTAGAAACCAAATGAAAACATTGAGATTCATTGAACAAAGGACAAAAGTTGGAGAAAGGCAGGAACGTTGGTGCATTTTTAAAAATCAGTCTTCAGGTTTTTGTAATTGCATAACAGTTCATCCTTTGCCAGATATCTCAAAACAAAAGAACTGAGGATCAGAGAAATGTTAATAAAGTTCTGCCATTTAAGTAGTGGCCCTCACATTGCAATCACTATATGTCGTACGTGTGGCACAAAGCCAGTTTGGCTATCAGCAGGTCTGATTTTAGTGGAGTTTCATTTACATCAGTTTTGCCTCCTTTATTTTGTCTTGACTTTTACATTTTAGAGATAATCACTCAATCTTTAGCTTCCCAAGCATTCTTTTGGATCAAAGGATGAATTTTATGTATTGCAAGTTCTGAGCTGGAGGTAGATATGAGAGCAGTTGGAATAGACATTACCTTCTAGAATTAATCATTTAATTTGAATGAATACCTTAAAGTGTGCTTGACTGAATTCTCTAACTTCTTTCTTAGACCTGAAACAGGTTTAGTTTCAGAACCCTGATGCATGAACAACACTGGCTGCATTTTTGCAGAGCAGATGACTACCTGGTTCAGTGTCTTGCTCAGACAGAGCCCATGGAAGATTCTGTGGGAAGAGCACTGGGTGATGCTACAGAATGGTCATACTTCCTCAGTATTCTCTGGGACTTGATAATCAGTGATTTTCTGGCCAGGAGGTGATATCTTTTTATATAAATAGTGTTAGTGGCTCTTGCTTCTGCGAGTTGTCTAATCATTTTTGAAACCCTTTAAATTTTTGGCATCCTTAACTTCCCATAGTGAGAAGGCATCCATAGTTTAATTATGTGTTATGAGAAAAACTACCTCCTTTTGTTTGTTTTAACCTGCCCACCTGATGACTTCATTCAGTTTTTCCTATGTTTTGTAGTATGAGAGGTGAGTGATTGTTCCATCTTCTCCTTCTCCCTGAAGCTTGTGATTTTATAGATGTATTTCCTATTTTTTTCAGTTGTCATTTTTCCAAGCTGAAGAATCCCTATTTATTTAGTCATTCCTCAATATATAAGTTGTTCCTTACCTTTGATCATCTCTACAGCATTTCTGTGTACTTTTTCCAGTTCTACTGTGTGCTTTTTGAGAAGGGAGAAGGGACAGGAGTTAGAACCATCCTCAGTGTGCAAGAGATGTATGCAATTTTGGTTTATATGGTAGCATGGTAGTGTTAGTGTTTTTGTTCTCTATACCTTTCCTTGTAAATCCTTACACTGAATTTGCTTTTTGAGAGGATTTAAGTGATGTTTTCATAGAAAAAAATCTGTTATAGCTATAGTTATAAGGTTTCCTTCCTGAATAAAATAAGTAGTTGTAGTGGGTTGACCCTGGCTGGATGCCAGGTACCCACCAAAGCCACTCTTTCACTTCCCTCTGCAACTTGACAGGGAAGAGAAAATATACCGAAGGTTTCACGAGTTAAGAAACAGGAGAGATCACTCACAGATTTCTGTCATGGGCAAAACAGGCTTGAAGTGGGGGTATTAATTAAATTTATTACTAGCAGAATCAGAACAGGATAGTGAGAAGTAAAATAAATCTTAAAAACACCTTCCCCCCACCCCTCTCTCCTTCCAAGTTCTACCTCCCCTCCCCCAGCAGTGCAGGGAGACAGGGAATGAGGGTTATGGGCAGTTGTTGTTTCTGCCACTGCTCAGAGAGAGGAGTCCTTCCCTGTTCCCGTGGGGTCCCTCCCAGGGAGACATTCCTTCACGAACTTCTCCAGCATGAGTCCATCCCACAGGCAACAGTTCTTCAGAAACCGTTGCAACGTGGATCACTTTTCCATGGGGTGCAGTCCTTCAGGCACAGGCTGCTCCAGTCTGGATTCCCCCACAGGGCCCCAAGTCGTACCAGGAAAACCTCCTTAAGCGTGGGCTCCTTTCTCCATGGGTCAGCAGGTCCCTGCCAGGCCCCTGTTCCGACATGGGTCTTCTCCATGGGCTGCAGGGCAATCTCTGCACCTCCATGATCCCCCATGGGCTGCATCTCTGCACCTCCATGATCCCCCATGGGCTGCATCTCTGCACCTCCATGATCCCCCATGGGCTGCATCTCTGCACCTCCATGATCCCCCATGGGCTGCAGGGGCACAGCTGCTTCACCATGGTCTGCACCACGGGCTGCAGGGGAACCTCAGCTCTGGTGGCTGGAGCACCTCCTCCCCCTCCTTCTCCACTGACCTTGGTGTCTGCATTGTTGTTCACGTTCTCACTCCACTCTTCTCTAGCTGCAATTTTCATCTGCACAATAACTTTTTTCTCCTTCTTAAATATGTTACTATCATTCCTGACTGGCTCAGCCTTAGTCAGCAGTGGGTCCATCCTGGAGCCGGCTGGCATTGGCTCCTCAGGACATGGGGGAAGCTTCCAGCAGCTTCTCACAGAAGCCTCCCCTCTAGCCCCCTGCTAGAGGGGCCACAGAAACCTGGCCACAGAAACCTGGCCACAGAAACCTGGCCACAGAAACCCAATACACTAGTTCAAAGTCTGTCACTGTGTAAAACTAGGATTGTGTTTCCCTGGGTACATGACTTCATAGTTATTAAAATGAATGCCATCTACCTTTTTAATCTGATTATTCAGTAAGGTGATTTTTTTTCACACTTCTTAGTGACTTTCAGTTTTTCACCAGCAGATTTTTTTTTTATTATTTCACTCTTTTTTCCACCAGATCACTTAAAAATCTTTGAAAAGTAGAGATCATTGCACAGGTTCTTTTTGGAACCTCAGTGGTAATTGTGGAAACTGTCCATTTATTCTAGCTCTGGTTTAATGTGTTTTAACTAGTTACAAAATCCAGAAGAGTTACCCCTTAATCCTGTGTTGGCTTACTTTATTTAGGAGTGTTGTAACTGAATTTAACCTAATTTTCTCAACTGAGAAAAGCTGGTGTGAAAAAGTTATTCTAGGCAAACAGACAAATACAGTTGTTGTTTAGTTCAAAACAGAGGTATTGAAGATCATAATCTCTCATAAATTCTGATGAGGAATTAATCAGGTCATTTACTGACCACTAACATGACTTCGATGGGGCTCCTGAATGCTCTTCAGCTTTGTATCTGGTGTAATGTTTGTTTCAAAGGCTGATCTGCAGTAATCCCCAGCCATCTCCCAAAGACCACATCCCAGTCTGAGCACAGTCCTTTGTGCATTTCACCTGTCAGCGTGACCTGGCTTTACTGGAAGGGTAACAGAGAGTCCAGCTGCTTCACATAAGGGTAAAGTCCAATGAGCTTTAACATCAGGGTGGATGGTGGAGTCCGTATTTATGCAGTGGAAGGAGCAGATATGACCCTTGGGATGAGTCCAGGTGACAGCAACCTGCTGATAACCCAGCAGGTGAGCTGGTGGGACTGGGGAGGAGACAGCTGGGGATCATTTCAAAGATTCTTTGTTCCTTGTCCTTTAAAGTTGTGCATTTTGTGGCATCCTGTGCCTAGTAGGCAGCAGTGTTGGGGCGCCAGCACCACACACACATCCATGGATCCAGAGCTGAGCAACTGCAGGTAAAATCACAGTAGGAGAGAGAGGATCATGACTTCATTACTGGGGCAGAAAAGAGGGAGGTGGGTTCAGAAGAGGGAAGCAGCTCTTCCAAGGTTAACCACAAAGCCAGCTTCAGACCTTGAGTTTCAAGACCTCAGTACTGTCAGCAACATTACAGTTGTCAGTTTTCCAAGTACTGGTGAAAGGAAAAGAACTGAAAGACTGAGAATCTTCTAGCAAAAGGTAGCAGGGAGCAAGAGTCGTTTATCCAGTGCTGCACTGGGGTACAGTGCAAGCAAAGGAATGAAGAAACATAGGTTGGATCCCTTGAACAGGTAAGTCTAGAGAAAGCTGTCTACAGCTCGTGGCCTGTAAGAGCAAAAGTAGTAGTGGTGCTCCAAGCAGGGGAGAGGCCCAGAGGGTGGAAGGTAAAGATGCTGCTGAACTCCTTTTCTCTTGGATTATCATACTCTTCTGTTGCTGAGGAGCTGAGTATGGAGAGTGACCCTTTAGTGTTTAGAGTCCTTGTCCTCGGTTTACTTTGAAAGGTTATTTTTGAGGAAGAGTAAATAGGGCTGGCACTTGTCTCTGGTCTCGTTTGAAACATTCTTCTGAATATTTTAAGGGTTTGCAGTGATGAAAAAATTTGTGGAGGAAGGAGCAACAGATTCAAGGGAAGCTGTGACATGTTCACAGAATGTAGGTTGTAAGTTTTAATAAGATCCTGAAGCAAAGAGATTGCAGTTAACTTCCTTGCCAAAACCATGACCTACACTCCAAATCATGGCATAAAAGACACCAATTATCTTTTACATCCTAGTTATTTGTGATGAGGATAGGAAATATAAGGGAAATCTGCCCTGAGAATCCAAAGGAAATACTTGGAAGGAGTGGCTGAGAGATGAATGACAGAGATAACAGAAATTTGGGAAGCTCAGGCATTGAGGATTGAGGGTTTTATTAGCCAGTGTCAGGATTTGGGAGGTCATATGGCATCCTGTCTTGTGAGCACAGAATGTGTGAGTTGCTGGGCCATTGTAGCCTCTTCAGGACACCTTGTGGTCCTGTCAGTCGGCCACCTGCTCTCTGCAAAGCCCCTCAGCCTTATGTGTTGCTGCTGCCTTCTCACCAAGGCTTACAAACTTCAAAGCAAGCCAGTGAGCTCCTTTTGATATTTATCATGTTGCAGGCCACAGCTGAACTCCCACCGTGTAAGCCTGGGTTGTAAGAGCTCCTGTCTCTTTGCAGGAGACCTTTTGTCCTCTGGGAAAGGCTTGCATTAGTCTGATGATAAAAGAAATGAACCTATCTTAACTCATCCCATGTCTTTTGGATTGTAACTGTATGGAGTCAGTACGTACCCTAGTTGCAACCTCACTCAGCCAGTCATTTATCCTCTGTGGGTATTGTACTGTGTGTCTTTCTTCTATTCCACTCTCACTGCAGCATGTGTGTGCTTAGTGTAAGCCTTGTGTTAGTATATTAAAATTTCTACAAATCCAAATAAATAGTGGTCTCATTAGTGATGGGAATCCTTAGCTCTTTTCCTGCTGCAACTCTGCCTCTCATCAATGCTAATCAGCCACAGAAATGCTCCAGTTTAGAGTTCTTACTCTCTTTTTCTTGGTTCTCTTCAAGAGAATGTCCAGTAAAATAGTCCCAGACTGGAATTCATTAAAGTGTTTAGCAAGACTGCCCTTGGCACATGGCACCTCTAGCAGGTGTTGTGCTTGCTAAAACCACTTACTGCAAATTCATAGCTGCCTAAGTATTAAGGGATTTTTTTGAAGCAGCAGTGCCTTATAGGCGGAGTCCTTATATGGAGAGTGGTGAAAACATGATGGCTCTTCTTTTCTCAGGGCTCCAGAGAATCATCATTTTGCCTGTGACGGAGAGATGGAGAACAGTGTCTACAACAGGGTGACAGAGAGTCCACTGGCACATCCCAACTATCAGCTTCACTTTGCTGTGCAGCAACTTCAGCAGCAGAAACTTCAATCACGACAACTGTTAGAGCAAAACCAAGCACGGCAACAGGTAACTAAGAAAAAATCCTACCTGGGATGTAGCAGTGCTGACTGAGTCTTAGATGTGCAGAACAAACCCAGAGACGGTACATGTGGCACAACTTTTGTGAAGAAAGTAGCTTTTAAAGTGTGTTTCAAAGAAATTAATATTACCTGCAGTGATTTTAATAGCATTTTGATGCTGTAGTTCCCAATAGCTTCTTCAATTGCATTAGCATCTTAAGAGCTAGAGGAAATATGAAAAAGGACTTGTATTAATGATGTTCTAGATGACACCTAGATGCCAAAGGTGGACCACTGTGTTTTGAACAGCATTTCCATCCTTCCTGTGGAATCTTCCAAGGTTACAGTGACTTCTTTGATACACTTGTTACCTTACTTTGTTATTATGGAGAGAGAGAGATATTCTGAGTGATGTCCAAAAGGCTTCCCTGCTAAAGTGAGGGAAGTCTTTGGGTGAACAAACCTTCACTCAAAAGAGTTTGGTCTCCCTTAGTAAGGAGCTGTTTGCTGGGCAGTCTGGTATGACTGGACTCCTGTGAACAGAGTTAACACATGGAGGTTCAAACACCCACTCTCCTTCCTGTGAAGCAGGTGAGTCATTAGTCAGGGTCTTTGAGAAAGGTTATAGGCAAATTGCCCTCATCCTTTTCTGGGAGCATCTTGAAGGAGAGGCCCTTCTGCTTTTGCCCCTTGCACTCCTTCTTTTAAGGCCCTTACTTAGCCATGCAGTTTCCACCTCAGCTTTCCTCACCTAGAATCTTCTTGTTCCTCCTTCAAGCAGGAGGTCTTCCTTTCATCTTAATCTGTGGGTGGGCACTTGTGGCTGCTCATGAGCTCAGGAAAGGGCTGTAAAATGGCTTGTGCCTGTGAAGAGGCTGGAGCCGGCCATGGGGCCTGGCTGAGCCCTCTTCTAATTGCTGACATGGAGCTGATGTTATTCTTGGCTCGGAGAGAGCCATTACTCAGGAGTTTCTGTTAAAGTAATTCTTTGTTAAACCTCCTCTTACACCCACAACGTCCCCCTCCTTTCTGTCCTTTCCTTCTCCTTCAGAGCCAAGCAGTTTGGAGAGGCTATTGCCATGCTCAAGGGCTCAGGCTGCACTGAATTTGCCATTAATGAAAAAAGGTAAACTTGGGGGCTTTCAGACTTTCTGTCAGGAAAACCACATCTTAATAAAATGATTGTCTCTTGGATGCTTCCTCTCCCAGTTGACATTGTATGGAGCCAGCCAGCCAGCCCTCCTCTTCCAGTCAGTTGTATTGATCCTCTGATGCCCCTTCCAGTCACGGCACTATCCTCATCTTCATCTATCACCTGCACCCTCTCTATCTTCCTGTCACTGACCTTTTACTTTGTCGACTTAGGTTCTCAGATTTCAGTCCTTTGACTTGGCTTTTCCAAGAACTACCTTCTCTTTTCTGCTGCTTTTATGTTCCCTGCCGTATATCTTCCCACTCAGACTGCTTTGACTTCTGCCCCACCATTCATGCTGGCCCTCATTTGTCCTCTCTTTTTAGCCACAGTTGATGTAGTTTATCCTAGGCTGCATGGCTTTACACATTTCCTAGTCAGTGTCACCTAAGCTACCTACCTCCCATTGCCTGCTGTTTCCCTTCTGTTCCTTCCTATGTATTGAGATCTACTTCATCCTTGTTGTCTTGCCTGCTGTATTCAAGTTCATCAGCCTCCTCTCAACAGAAGAAATATATCCCCCGAGATGGAAAGGCCTATCACTTGAAAGAGTGTCATGATCTCTCTGCTTTGGGAAATGCATCCGAAGTATCTCCGGGCCTGTTTCATCTGATTGTTGAAGTTCTTGTTATGATTAGAAGGCAAGATAGCCATTTGTCAGTTGCTGAAGTACATCTATTAATTAATGTATCTCGAGGCACACCCTGAGTGTGACATGACCATGCAACATGACTAGATGCCATTCTTTCTTTCTGTCTGTGAAAAAAGGATTAGTCATATGTATGACTGTATATATATATATATGAACAAATAACAGAAGCACCATGATTAATAATACAGGCAAATGCTTCCTCTTGTACATTAACCAATTCAATATGCTGGAAGTGAGATGGATGCATTAGAAAGCACAGGCTTTTCTAGTCAAGTATTTGTGTAATACAAATAGACCCATCTACCATGCAGTGGATGTATCTTACCGTGAAGGCTTGTTGTGTACTTCTTTGTTCCAGCACCCACTCTTGGTTGACCACTTTCCAGACACTTAAGAATGATGATGATTTCTCCAGGCATTTAACAATTTGCAGAGTAGCAGATACTGTGTAGGTGGAAAAAGAGGAATAACAACCAACAGTTTTCACTCATTGTATGGGGAAGTTAGTTCATACAGTGTAATACGGTTGAAATAGACCTTTGATGACAGAATAGGTACTTCATTCACTGGACAAAAAGAAAAACACCAAACAGACCAGATGAGAATCTGACAAATAGGTAGAGTGACATGGACCAGGAACAGAGACAGTAGACACTCTGAGAAAAGAGAAAAAGATAGAAAGGGGAAGAGTTTGAACGTGAAGACAAGAAGCTTAAATTGGATATCAATAAAATCAAGGAAAAAGAATTACAAAATCAAACCAAAAGACAAGAAAAACAGGCTTATAGCAGTATTTTTAATGTTTAAAGGAGACTTCATGTGACATGTTATGACCTAGATGTTAGTATCACCACTGCAGTTGGCAAGACAGTTAATACACCCTCATTGTTTACTCTCTAATTGTTTCCTGTACTGGAAAGATGCCATTAGCTGTGAGGGAGTTTCCTTTTTCTGTGTGGCTATGTTCTGTCTGCTTAGCCTAGCATCTACTGGGTTTAGAATTTTATGCCAAACATTTCACATGGGAAAAAAGCTAAATTAAAACAAGAAAAGTACAATCATATGGTGGAATGATCCCCATCAGTCCTGCTTACATCAAAAAGGCTTATGCTAAACAAGACATGAATCATGTTAGTCAGTTGTGTGGGCAGTTATGTGACTACATTTTCAATGAGAAGTTTAAGTAGATTTTATGCTGTAGAACATTGGGCTAAGTTAATCTTAAATAATTCTGCTCTGTCATTTAAAAATAGTATGTTCTCTGAAATATTCCTCATTTTATGGAGTTCAGCAAATTTTTTTCTTTCGATGTTTGTGACTCTCTTCTGAAATCCTTAGAGTTTATTTAGATCTGACTGGGAATGTTGAGTACTCAGAATAATATTCCTAGTATTCCTAGAACTACATTATTCCTGTTTGAAGACACAGGGCTTCTTTGAATGCTGCCTTAAACATCATGAAACTGTTTTCTAAGCTGTTATATATTGAACTGCTGTCAGATTTGCAGTATCTCTTTCCCTTCAATTTCATGTTCATTCTTGTTTTGCAGCTTTCTCCCTCAGATTGTTTTCCCACTAAATGTGCTAACTGCCATTTTTCCTATTTGAGTCTTGTGATGCTGATGAGTCAAAGTCTCAGTCTAAGTAAAACAGAACAACCATCCTAAAAGCAGTAGTCTGTGCTGATTTATACCAGCTGAAATTTTGTCTCCATGTTTCTGATCCTGTCAGTATTATTAGAATTATGGTAATGCCCAGATGTATTAGCTGTCTTTCCAATACAATGATATAGTCCAATCCTTGCCCCAGAGAGCTATCAGTACCAAGAGAGAGATAAAGGAGAAGGCACCAAGTCAATTTATTTTAGTGTATTTTATCCTTACTCTGAAGAATTTACTAAGGAGGACATGCATCAGGACAGTCTATACATACCTTGAGTTTGCTCTTCTTTAAATTTCCTAATGACCCCAAGATACTCCTCTTACTGCAGTTTAACACAATGGCAGTGTACATTTCAAGTCTGTTCTTTATCGTCACTCTGTGAATTTTCAACTCCACTGATTGTTCCATTCAAACTAATTTAACTGAATGCATTAATATGTATTCAAAAGAATTTTCACTAAACCGTTTATATGACTGGAAAGGTCTTCCAAGCCTATTAATTCTCTGTATTTTTGCAATGTTATCTGAAACACAATTGCTTTTCTAAAAGTGGTGGGGTTTATTTTGTTGGGTTTACTTTACTTTTCTTTTTTTAACTTAAATCCATGTTATTGTTTATTGCTTATAAACATCTCAATTTCCAGCACCAGTGATTTGGAACTAACTGCATGTATCTTTATGCAGTACATGTGTGTGTGCATCTGTCTGTCAGTTCTCGTACACTGCTGAGTCTTGTCTTTTTCAGACTTGCTGATCCAATTGAAAGTGAATGAGTATGGGATAGAAATCTAAAAGCTATGTTTCATACAAATTTCATTAAAATAAAGAGCTGTATATCTGAGAAGGGGATTAAACTACTGTTCCCATTAAGGCAAAGGCTGCAGCATGAGACCATTCCTAATTAGACAGCACAAAATCAACACAAGAATGCCCCATACCCATGAAGGGAGGCATAATTTGGGGTATGCTTTGTATTAGATACTGTAAGACAGGTTCTCAGGAAATGGGCTTCATTACCTCCTCTGGTCACACAATGAACATGTTTTTGCTTGCAACATTTGTTCCATTACTGCGCTAGGGATGGGTGTTAGATACAGGGATAGTAAGTGCCAGGAACATTCTTTCTGTCTTTGAAGATCATTAATATATCTGCTTTTCTTCAAAGTACTACAGTACCTTTCTGCTTTTAATCACTAACAGCCCAAGCTTAGCTGCTGCTGGCTAATACTTAGATGTGCATCTTCCTTACTGACAAGCTCTACATGTTGAGATTTTCTAATTAGAAACTACTCTTTTTTGTACAGCTAACACTTTGTGTATGGTATCCATGTGTAGATGTGGAAGCAAGGAGAGGTGCGGTCTAATGAGGCAAATATGGTATTGGAAGCTAGGATCTTTTCACAGCTTTTCAAACATTTCAACCTAGCTTTTCATATTGCTCAGTCTGTGGGTTAGGGAAAAGCACTTTCTCTGTCAGTGCTAACATTCTTCATGGGCAAGACAGGGTTAATGCTGTCCTACCTCCCCGATGAATTGTGCAAGAGAATTAACTCACTAATGCTTTAGAGGATTTTTAGCTAAAAAGTCTCATAGCTTTCTTACTATTTTTCAGATTTGCAGCCCTAAGAACTTGTTAGGGTAGTGAATGTGTCCATGACATCAAGTTAAATCTGCCAGCCTGCAACATGTGATTGGAATATTTTACTTTCAGCAGCAATAGCTGTAGAGTGCTGCCTGCTTCAGGACTGCGTCTGTCAGGGCTAGGCTAGGCTTCTGCTCTCCCTAGACCCTTAGCCTTCAGAATCCTGAGTAATGAGGTTTGTCTCCTATTTTTTGGTTGTGCTGAATTCTCTTCCCAACCCTTCCTTTGTGTGGCCAGGCTCTGCTCTCCCCAGCTGCCCTCTTTATTTGCACAGTAGCTTCTCCTGATTTCCTGTCCTGTCCCCAAGGAGTTCACAGCAGGGCAGTATACTTTGTAGCTGAATCCAGAAGCCATGGTCCATGTCAGCTTCCAGTCTCCCCATCCTTGCCTGGAAGACAGCCAGAATCTCGGGACAGTGTAGAGACAAAGCCCTTTTCGGAAGTCTGTTACCCCGTGAAAAACAGCCATGAGCTTTCTTAAGGCAGATTTGAGCCCAGCTTTTGCTGATCAGACTTCCTTAGAGCATCCATGATTGCTATTTCTTCAGAGTCATGGATCTCCTTGCCACTGCGTGTTAACACAGGGAGGGGGTTATGACTGTATGCTTTGTTGACTCCAAGATCTTAGTGATTTTAATAACGTTAAAGAAAAAGAACTTACAGGGAAGCTGCATAATACCAAATAGCACAGTGAGATGTCACCCCTGAGGAAGAAGTAGGAGCAGTGACTTGAGGGTCTCCATCGCAACCTCATGATGTGTCAGGCTCTGAGATGCAAGAGACTAAACCAAGATCCATTTTAGTTTATTTTGCTGGGGGGAAGTGGGGTGTGACTGCTATTTTCCAGACTTCTGCACTTGTACTAGCTACTTAATTCGAAATCTGAAAGCTGCAATCAAGGTAGAGCTTCAGGGAAGGGAGAGGTTAAGGAAGGTTGAGCCCAAGGGCATCTTGTCAGTGAGCTCTAGTTAGGAAACAGGCCTGTTTTGGCTTCTGCACTTCCTTTTCTCCCTAGAGCTCTGCCTGTCAGAAACGCCTTCCCACACTCCACTGCCCTGCCATTTGCCAGAGAATTGCGGGGGAGAGGGGCTTTTCCTGTCTGTGTGCTGAGACTCAGCCAACTCTCAGACTGTGGTTTTTGCTGGAGCCTGGAGCCCATTCGCTGTGGCTTTGTGTATTTTCCACCAGAGAAGAAACTGAGCACAAACTCAGTGAAGGGCACTGCTCCCAGGGTCACACTGAGGTAACCGGCCAGGGCTCATATCGCTGACCTCTAGCTGCCAAACTACAAGGTTATGGTATTGCCTCTGTGCTGGGAATCTGACTGACTTCGAGGAAAGACAAGGCAGAACTCCCAGCAGGTTGCTCCTTTCTGAAGAGAGTTTAGCAGTCTGCAGAGCTGCCGTAGGGAAACATTCTCCACTCCCTGCTTTGCCAGTTCACAGCTCAGTTCTCCAGTGTGTCATAACATGCAGGTTCTTTTGTTCCCTGTGTCAAATCTCCAACATTACTCTCCCATGTGCTATAGAATAAAAATATTTTTTGTCCCCTGATATTACTGGAGATTTCTTTTTTTGTCAGAGGTGGACCTAAAGTCCCTTTTTCAGAAGAAAGTACTCTAAAGCCTTTCTGCTGTTTGAAGTATAGGGTTAGACCAAATAACTGACATTGTAACATCTACCCTATAACCTTTTTCTTTCCTAGAATTGTATCTCAGTCCCACCTCCCACATAAAGAGTAATTTAGGAAGATAAATGCAGAAAGTCAGTCAACACAATGAAAGCTTTACTTCTTTGTGGGTGGAAGCCCACTGCAAGGTTAGATTGAGGATTGGACCTCATGTTTTTTAATCCAGAATAATATAAGTCTGTGGCAGTAATGAGGTTGTCTGCCTTCCTAGAAGGTAGTCCCAGCTTCCAAAGGCATAAAATTCAGCTCTAAGAACTACTTTACTGATTTGAGCACTTAACTCTTTCTTTTTATGCATGGGACTCTCCCTGGAGCCCTGGGAGAGTCCCATGCCTTCACCAGACAGATGTTATCCCCCACAAAAATGTCACCCACCTCCATCAGCATTCTCAGCAATGTTCACAGAGGTAATCACCAATTACTATGTTTTGTTTTGTTTTGTTTTTTTACCCAGGCTCTCTTTGCCAACTACTCACAATCCAGCACCAGCCATATGTCTATGCCAGCTGGCTCTGATGCCCACAAGACATCAAGTGCCACTTGTAGTATCCAAAAGGCAGCGAGTTTGCACAAAGTGATGCCATCCCAGAGTACACCTCCTCAGCTGGTTCCAAAGCCTCCAACAAACCACAGGCAGGCAGTGATCAGAAAGGCTGCAGCCCAGAGGATTTCCAAGTAAGTTTTATCTCTTCTATCCACAATAGGGAGTTGGCACTGGTTTCCCAAAAATAAATATCGGAGAAGAACCTGTCTCCATCTGACTTTGACTGATGTCTGCTGTGCTGTCCGAGATAGATCTCTCTTGAGGTGTGTGTACTGAAATCAGTGTGCATTATGTTGCAGTTTTGTATTTCACAATGGTAAGGAAGGTAAAACTGTAATACAAACATAAGAACATAGGAACTGCCAGACTGATTCCAGCGTGGGACTCAGTAACCTAAATACAGGTTGCTAGTGACATTCTAGATGCCTAGGGTTATTCCAGCTGGCCTCCAGCTGCTGTTCCAGATGAGTACAGGTCTTCTGTAGATCTTGTGTTGCATCTGCCAGTCTCATGCAGATGTCTCAAATAACTTTAGAGCATGAAGTGTGGTACTAGACATCTGTGTTTAGGCACTTGAGTTGCTCCATGTTTAATCTTTGATGGGAGCTAGAATCTGATGTGTCAGAAGAGGGTACCAAAAAAACCTGCAAAACAAAATAACAAAACAATCCAATATCTTTAACGAGCTAATTTACCCTTGAACCAAGTTTTCCCATAAATGTAACATACAGTGTTTGACTTAGGTCTTCAAGCACAAGTGTTTATTTCATTTAAAGTGTTTATATTGTGCCTGATGTAATGATAGCTTTCCTCATTATCTGTAGAAATCCTTCTTTTAACTTTTAGTAAGCTTTTAGTTATATAGTGCTTGCTATTCTAAGTTAGATGGATGGATTTGGCATGTGTTATCTTTAAAAACAAACAAAAATATTCCCCATGAAATGTTGCTAATTGACTGTAAGTTTTCTTACTTTCCGTTTCTTTGTGTGTCTTCTCTTTTGTGGATTATGAGAAAATGTGAGCATTTTCTTCTGGGGTTTCAGCTTCCTCAACTCTTTGTTTATCTCCCCTTAAATGACAGAATTGCTTTAGACTAAGTCCTTCATTAGATTCTTCCTCATCTATCCTCAGACTTATTTCATTCTAAAAAATTGCATTCATAACTTCCTCCCCTGTACTTACTCTACAGCCAGCAGAGTTGTAAAGCTTTCAGAGCAAGTTCCTGTGAGGTTTCCTGAATCTCAGTTCCCTTCCTGTTTAAAGAGAGAAATTTTACTTAGTAAAAGATTACTAATGAAAGACACCTTATGAAGATGCTAGGGAACAGTCAGTGTGTGTGGATCAAATTTGAAATGGCAAGGCATATTTAAGGAACTTGAACAGAACTGCTTTGAGGAAGCTCTTGTATTTCCTGCCTGTACTCTTGCCATCTTAAGAGATAGCACACTGAATTAATCCCCAAAATCTATTTAAAAGGAAAACAAGGTGTTAATGAACTTTGTCAACTCAGCAAATGATGTGATCATCAGGTCTGGCAGGTATATGCTGGTAGGTTTGCTATCTGATTTCTTTTATGTTGGGTAGCTCATGTTAGTGCAGGTGACAGACTATGTCAGTGGGTTTCTCTGCTGGGCAGCAGGGATGTGTATTTGAAGATGCCGGTGTGCTGTGCTCACTTCTTGGCAGAGGAAATGTTTATCCTTGTGAGATGGAATTGCAGCTCCTTGGACAGACTTTACTTTGCTGCATTTTTGTGGTTTCTGCTCTGTGACAGGCAGGAGTGTGGGAAAACCGGAAAAAGTTCAGCACCAAAAATGCACAGAAGGGAGAAAAAAAGCAAAAGATTCCTTCAGAATTTCAGAAAACTAATCCAAGTATCGAAGGCTGCAAGGAGCCACTCCGGAAATACTTTCCAAGTTGCCTTTCAGTCTCCAACATAAGGCTCCAAACCCATTCTTGCCACTCATGGGATCTTGCAGTAACATTTTTTTACTTACATGGAATACAGCAGTGCCTGGCTATATTTCCAGCATATATTTCCAGCTGATCGTTTAAAAGCTGCTATGTCTCAGGCTAGTTTAATCCATTCATTGTTGTCAGGAAAAGACCAGATATGCATCATCGGGGGGGTGAATGGAGAGAAGCCTCTGTGTCAAAGGAATATAGATTAGAGAAGAAAAAGATGTCTTGCATGCTCCAGCCTGTTTTCTGCAGTCCCTGATTATTTTGTACAAAGTATTCTTGGACACCATGTGTAGTCTACTTTCAAAAAAGTCCAGTGGTAGAAACTCCACTGTGTGCTATAACAGACTATTTAAGAATCTAGACAAGCTTATTATCAGCTAGTTTCTCCTGATGTGCTCTCTGAATTTTTCCTTTGTTTCATCCTGTTGTACCTTGTTCCTCCTTCCTGAACCACCCTGAACACTTTCCCTTATGAATACTCTCCATCTTTTGAATATCCTTCTACTTCTTGGAGTAACCTAATGTTGCTTAGACTTGTTGATGTTTTGTTCACCTCAGATAGTAGTTCCACCTGCCAAGTCCTTAGTTGTCTTAAATGTACTGTATTTTCTTCGGTTTATCAGAGTGCTTGCATTGTGGCACTCAGAATTATACTTTTCCGGTGTGGGACTGCCATATCCTTAGGTTATGACATGGCAAATATCCCTCTCCGTAACATCTTTTTGGCTGCTTCATTTGTCTGTCTGGTCACTTTTCATTTGCTGCCCTCTCTCACCCCCTGATAATTCTTGGCTATTTTCCTGATCTCCTTCCTGAAAGAGGATCTTAGTGCTATATATTATTTCCACAAGACTCACTGAAACTAATCCCATTCTATTGTTAAAACTCTTGCATCTCTTCTTTTCCCCCTATATATTTCAGTAAGTTAGACCTTATTTGTGTCTGCTCTTGCATTGCCTGGCTTTTCTTTAACATCTTAATAAAGATCATCTTTTTAAAGTTGTTTGCAGAATTTCTCCAGAGGCTGGACTGTGAAGACAAACTAAAATCAACTTTGTCTCTTTGACCTATCTCCTCCTTGCATGTGTTATCAATTCTCTCCCAGCCAGCACACATGGCTTCCAGAAGAGGAAGAAATAAGAAGTAGAAAACTCAACTACAAACAGAATGAGATGCTAAAGATGAACATTACTGACTAATTCAAAAACTATTTAGTAACTTGGACACTTCCCTGGTTGAAACATAAAGGAAAAAAGTAATGGAACAGCCAGACAATTCCGTCTTGTCTTTTCAGTTCCTGGCCTCTCTTGTTTTCTTAGTCTCTCAACTTGTAAAAGGTGGTAGGTGGACTTTATAATGGATTGTGTCCAAAGCAGACTCCTTGGTTAAACTAACAGAGTGGAAAACTGGGGCCCATATTAAGGTGCAGGAAAAGGACTAACTGGGAGAAATGGTTTAAATATGCAGCTCTATGCTGAAATGCAGTCCCATAAAATGGTCTCATGGGGCTCCATAGTTTTGATTAAATGTCGTCATATCACAAGTAGAAAGGCAGTTTTTGGACAGCTGGCACAACAAGCTCTTCTTTCTTTCCAAGAGCCAGACTGTGACCTTTCCCCACCGCTCAAGTTGCCACTACTGTTGGCAGGTCTGTGAACCACGAAGAGACTGCTGATAGCTGAGAGCAACATTTTGGGACAGATCACAGATATAGTATTCATAAGCCATGGAATGAAGCAGATGTCCCTGGAAGCAGCATCTGATGTATGGAATCTTCATATTACTAATGACAGCATGCAAAATAGAAAAATACATTAGCTCAACTGTCAGAACCCAGAGTGAACTGGTACAGATGGTAGACAAAAAATCTTTCTGCTTTTAGAATGACTAAGTCATAGTAAATACAAATTTCTGCACTAGTAACTTTTCAGAAACTTGCTCTCTAACTGTGACAGCATCAGGTAGAGCGAGGCTTTGAAGAACCTCTGAACAGAACTATCAGTCAAAGACAAGATGTCATAAAAATTCATCTGTCAATTTTATACCACTGTATATAAAAAGAGGAAATGCTAGGTAGAGAAAAGGAGCATATAGTTTAAGATGTTATCAGGGAAATAGAGACCAAGAGGGTCATCAAGTTTATCAGCAGTAGGCTGAAACATCACGAACTGTTGGGGATATTGATCAGTGTGGCAAAATTTCTTGTGCTGAACATTGCTCTAAATGTCATTCATAACTCTATTCAGGAAGCCTTTTGAAACAAATATTCCCTTCAAGTCCCAACACCACAGCACAAAAATCTTTCTGCCTTGTTCTCCCTTGTATAATTGTTTTCCACTGTGCCAGCAGTAGAAGAGCCAAAGTTCTCCTATATTGTAACTAGTACAGAAATAGGGTAGATGCATTTCTGAGGGGTTGCATAGAGGGGATGCATTTCTCCAGGGTTCAGGGAGTCCATCCCAGGGCAGGGAAGAGTCCTGATTGCAATTGGACACAGCAGTAGCCAGCTTTTCTAGGACAGGTTGGCCAAGGCTAGCAAATGTGCCAAAAGTAGATGATGGTCACAGAGTAAGCCCTGTAAAATACTATGGTTCTGGTTTATATCCTGTCTTGCCCATGTGTGCTCATTCACAGGCATGCGTGAAGTGTCTTAAGTGAGCCAGGTACATCACATATGTAAAATGAGTGCCACTGAAAAGAGGACAGGCAGTGGGAGAACAAGCATGTAACTGTTACTGGAACCTTTTTACCTTTTGCTACTGCTGTACTGCAGCACGCTTGTTTTTTCAGCTCCTGAGTAGCTGGGTTAATCAGGCTGCCTGACCCTTAGACATTTTTGGCAGCAAAAACAGTGCATCTGAGAGACATGCCTTGATTTAACACCCTGACACAGCTGGGCTTACTAGACCTGTAGCTCATAGCCCTTGGCTAGCCTCAGATCATACACACAGATACACATGCAGAGATACCTTGTCCAAGAACAACAAAGAGGAACAAGACTCCCTGGCCCTGGGACTTTACATCTGTTGCTATCCTCTTGTTAAACCTGGGCTTTTTGTGATATGAATATGTTAGTGTCAATTCTGTCTGGTTCCACTGGATCTTTAAAGGTCTTCAGAACATCCCAGGAATAGGTTATTAAAACAAACATCTTCAAAATTTAGTCAAGAAAGTATTTCTCTGTCACTTGTGGAACAAATTTGCAGTCCAAGGCTGAGCAGCTTAGGGTTGGTCTAGTGCCTAAATGAAGGAACTTTTTTAGTATCAAGGAGGGTTTAGCTGTATAAGAGACAGAAAAGGGCAGTGACAGATATTTAAATGGAGAGGACAGTGGGGAGAGTGCTTTTGTTAGTATTGAAGAAAGAGAAATGGAGAATATAACAATTGGAGAACTGGAAGTAAAAACAACACAGACATTAAAAAGCAGGAAACTGAGAAAGGCAGTTGGATTTCAGCCAACCCGAGGAGGAAGAAAGTGGAAAGGAATTAAGTCAGTTTAAGTGGTGAATATGTTCTGCCACTGAAGCTTCCATCAGGACACAACAGAGAATGTGAGGGATGAGATCCCAGGAGCAATGCTGAGAATGAGCTGTCTGGAGGTGACAGTTGAAACTGCAAGAATCAAGGTATGTTGTGAGTAGGCAGAGAAGAAGGGCAAGTCTGTAGAGAGAACATAAACCACACTTTAAGGTAGAAGTGTGACTGTTCTCTGTTTTGCTTTTTTGTTGTTGTTATACTTGCTGGCATTCTTGATGACATTTTCAACCACTAGTCCTGCATTCTACCTACAGAAGGGTGAGCTGAATTTGACTGTCAGTTGTGCTGTGTTAACGAAGTGGACTAGCTAATTATACACGTGGAATCTCTATGTAAGAAGGATAAAGATCCATCTGGATTCTTAGCTCCTACAAGGACCATGCAGTATCAGCGCAAAAGACACCATAAATACAGATCCAAAATTCTCTCCAAGAGACAATAAACGTAGAAACAGGCCCTTTATTTGACAATAGCATTTGCAATTAAGGCTGACTGAAGTAAGGGGTTGTGTTACACAAATGTATCTGCATCCTCCCCCTTCCTGTATGGACTCCAGTTTGTTTCAGTGAAATCCTGCTGTGATAAAATATAGGAGTCCCTCACAGGCCTTTTAGCTGTCAGGAATGCCTGAATTACTTGCTGACCTTGAAATCTGAAAACAAGGTTTCAGATAAAACCATAGAAACTGCACAGGTGTGTCTGGGTCTGTTAGTTGTCGGGGCATCACATGGGGGTTGGAGATTACAATGCTTTTTTGGGGAAGAGCTGACAGTAACTGTAACACTGCAGAGCTGAAGGAGTGAAGGAGAAGGACTCTGGTAGAGATGAGTGTACACGCAGAAGTCTGCAGTGATCAGAATTGAGTTGGGCAGGAAGAAAGAAAGGCGGGAGGAATAAGGGAGGAGAGGACAAACCAGGAATAGGTGAATAATTGTATAGATTATAAGGACAGAACAGATCCTTGCAGCTGTATAGCTTGCCCTTCCTTTTTGAGTAGACCCAATTTTTATTGTAGGAAGACGTGGTCTCAGTTTGGTGACGAATCTTCGTAAGTTAAAGGAAGTGCAGTTGTAGTCCACAGGATATACTTTTGCTGTAAGTCAGATGCTAAGATCAATGCAGGAGGATTTGCATTGAGGAATGCTTGAGGAATGGCATTGGACTACTGGAAATTGTATGGATCCCAGGAGTCCCAGTTTCCAAGATAAGTGAGAAACCTTGCCTAGATGGGTTCTCTCTGTTGAGGCAAGATGCAAGGACTTAACTTTGAATTTAGCATGTTTTTGACAGCATATGCATTTCTGCTTGAAGGTTGCTTAATCACTTTAGTTCAAATCACTGGAATAAGATGACCATAGCATTACTTGTTGTAATTACAAGTAGTACCTTGGTGGTACCTTTTACTATGTTCTTTATTCTCCATAATCAGCTTCCAAGGCACATGAGACAATTAAGTGTTTTAATCACATGGAAGTCTTGCTAGTGGCTTGAGTGTTCATCTGTCTTGCTCTATCTTTTTGGATTCAGTTGCTGTCTCTGCCTTTTTCATACTGTGTTCAGACACAGCTTCATAGTTACAATCCCAGTGAGATGATGTAAACTGGGAGAATTCTCAATTTTTTGTTTGAGTTTCATTCCTCCTTGATATATCACTTCTTATCACTGTCTAATTTGATGCTTTTACCTCTTAGGGTGACCTCCACTGAAAAGAAACTGAATGGATTCCAGAACAGCCTTCACAGTGCTGCATCCCGTGAGCCAGGGACAAATTCCACAGGTGAGTGCCAGTGCCAAAGACCAGGAAAGTGGGGGTGGGCATGCTGGGATGCTTTAATCTTCTTCAAGAACTGGTGGGGAAAAAACTTTCTCAGCAAGAAGAAACAGCTGCCTCCTCTGCATGTAGTGGTTCCTAGGTAACAGTCTGGGTTCAACTGTGCAGGGAATTTATTCTTCCTGGGTTAAAAAAGGCTAAACAGAAGGGAACAAAGGCTGAGTTTCATAGAGTTGGAAGAGGAAAATTCCTTAAAATGTGGCTGTGGGGGAAAAAAGCACCTTAGCTAAAATGGCTCGTCTTTGCTCTAGGCTTTGGCTCAAGATGCTCTGTTGTTTAAGCTTGGCCTGTAATATAGGGCTGGAACATTCTTTACATTTTTCTTCACTGTTGCAGAAAAGCCCCTGAGTTCAGACATAGCTGAGACTTGTGAGTCAGCTGCATAGTGAAGTCAATCAGTAGAGGTGAAAGTTCCCAAAGGAAAATCAGAGACTTACAGAATCAAATCTTCATTGTTCCCTAATGGCTACTTAGTTCAAACAGGTTTAGATGCTGTTAAGTTCTCAGCAAATGAGGACCCAAATCCATTTTTCATTGATGCAGACCTGTTGGCAGGTCAAGTGTAGTCTTGAGGAACCCATATTATCCATGGCCCACAGTAATTTGTGATAGTGCTGTAATGGAATATATGGACAAATTATGTTCTAGAATGCTTTGAAAAATTGTATTTCTGACCCTTTGTTTTGCTGCGAAACCCTGAAAATATGACTTGAGTATCACTAGTGCAGTGATCTGTGTGTTTCATAGGCTGAAAGAAAAGTTTGCATAGGGGTGAACTACCCAGTTCATCTCTTGGATATTTATCTCTGAAATTTAAAGATGACATTTTCATTATTAATGTTGGTGATTTTATTGCTGATCCTTTAGCTAATGCACTTAATGTACAGTTCCAAACTGCCTCCCACACTTTACCACCTGCCAAAAATTCCTACCAGAAATTTTATAGGGTGAATAGCCTTAGTCAGTAAAAAAGACCCTACAGCACATTGGAACGTGACAGTGTATTCTGGCATATGATGGGATTATCAAAATAAATGAAATTATGTCAACCCTTTAGTATATGTGTAGCTGAGGCAGAAGGTCTGGTCTCCTATATAGTTCAAGTTAAGTTTTTAGTACAGATATTAAGTAAGGTTACAGACAAATTTGCAAGTAAATGTAAAAATGGAGTTCTCAATATATTGAAGGAACACGTTTGTTTAGTGGACTTGCAGAAAGGTGTTTGTGTGCTGAATTCTGCCTTCTTTTTCACACTTTGAAGGGCACTGTCACAGTTGTCCTGCTGTAACTTTTGCAAGAGAATCTTTACATCTTCTCTGAGTTACTGTTGTTGTTATGTGTGTCCATGATAACTAAAGGTAGCATTTTGCTGTCCTTTCCCATTTCTGTGAGTATTTATTCAGTGCATGCATGAGGATTGTTGATTGTATTAATGCTGGAAGGCAACAGTCAGAGCTGGAGAAAAAATATAGGCTAGATAGCAACTACAAAGTTCAGGGTAGTCACCTTCTCTGTGAATACTTGTAATCCAGTGAGAACTGAGAACTTCAGCTCATGTTTCCTCCTGTAGGACTAGACTGGCTGCAGTGTACTAAACTTATCTTCTCTGAAGCTCAAACAAAGGGGTTAGCCTGCCATGTAGCTGAGAGTGTCAGGGCTTACATAAAGCCCTGGTTTGGCTAGGGGTAGGCTAGCAGCACCATAGTGAATGGGTCACTCAAAGCCTCCTTGTTCTAGAAGAGGTATATAGCTCCACGAACAGTGCTAAGCGTTTTGATGATTAAACTAACTAGAGCAGAATGTTTGTTCTTGGAAACTAGGGAATGATATTTTCTTCAGCTTTGCACCATGCCACTGGTATGTGTCAGAGGCTTCGGTGCCGTTTGTGTGTCTCAGAAACTACTCTGGTCCTTGCTGTAGGAACAGCTGGTTTTCTTCTGCACTCTCTCCATTGATTGCTTACTCTAGGGCCCCAATTTCCCCTCAGCAACAGCTTATTTGGGGTTATGTTTCACATATATTTAGTATCCTAAATACCAACTAGAGAGGTTGGATGTACAAATCATAAACTGCAAGCATTTAAAGATAGGCGGCTCTGGAAAGCTGCAGAGATAAAAGAGAAACCAGGCAGAACCTCTGTATAAACACACACACAAATACTCAAAAATGTCTGAGAAGCTTGGATAGGCCTTCTTCTCTAACAGCCTTTCTGAGAATAGTTATGGGCCTCTGTGGAGAAGCAGCATAAAGGTGTCGTAAGTCATCTGGCCAGAAGTCAGGATGATGCTCAATGGAAGAGAGAGTCAGGCAGTATGGAAACTTTTAACCAGATTATCCAAAAAACAGTTCACTGGTGGTTAGTGCTGCAACTGTAGAATAGCAGTTGTAGACACTGTTGTGCAGTGGGCTCAGGCTCTTGAGGACAGATCCTTTGACATAAAAGGGAGAGTAAAAGTCAGAGTTTCTGCAAAGCAGCTCAGGATTCTGAAACAAGCCACCACTAGAAGACAGTGTGGCAGCCTCTGATTCCTAGGGCCTCATCTACATTTAATGAGGAGGCAGAAGTTGTGTGAGCTATGTGGCACTGATGTAGTGATAGAGAAGGCAGAGATCCTCATGACTATCTACAGACAGGAAGCTAAATCTGCAAGATATCATTGGGGCGTTATTTGTAGTGTCTGAACAGACAGTTTCTTATCAAAATTCCTGAAAGTTTAACAGGACTTATTCTATTAAAGAAATACCAAGAATCACTAGCTCTAGGGAGCATTCAAAATGCATCTAACATGATTTTTCACTGAAGTTGAAAATTCAGCCACTGGTGGGTTGTCAGTCTTTCTGAAAATACAGCCATAATCCCATTGCTTTTTTTATTCTGTGTTAATTTGAGGGTCCCTCAGCATTACACTGAATGTTTCCTGCTTCACAGAATTTAGCAATTCAATTAGTATTATTGAAACAGGGTGATTGTGAAGTAAGAAATCAGTTCTCTTTTCCAAGTCTTCTTCGGAATATAACTTGCTGAGTAACAGCTAAGCTAAGTACTGTGGTGGGTTGTTCAGTTCTAGGTTGTCTTTAGGAGGCTGTGCTTGATATGATGAGTTCAGATGATGGTCAGACTTGTCATTTTTTGTTTATATATTAAAAATGTAAGTGTATGAAGACATTTTTTTGTGCTTTGCTGCTTTATTTTCTGTTTCTCTCTAGTGCCATTAGGTGAATAGTGTGTGAATTCATTTTCTCAAAATAGTGAAGGTCTAGGTGAAAAAGATATAATTTTTCCACTAGAATTTAGCTTTTTAACAACTGGAAAGTAATGCCAAAGAATGTGTGGCTATATGTAGGACCTCATAGTTAGAAATTAATTATGTTTATTATTTTTCCTTTTTGAAAACGCTAACACAAAGCAGGTTTTAGGGAAAACAGAGCATGAAGAGCACTTCATGAAAATATAACCGCAGCTTCTCTGTTCCTGAGCTGTACTCTTCTCTGCAAGAGCCTGGAGTCAGGAACAATCTGGAAGTATGGATAACCCCTCAGTGTAGTTGTGGAGTAGATGCACAAGTTGATTTTATTTGGTTTGAGGGTTTGATCCTTGTATGGGCCATTCACTTGATGATCCATGTGGGTCCCTTCCAACTCAAAATGTGATTCTCATTCTCATTTGCAAAGGTAACAGCAAATGTTGAGTTGCTGTACGAGTGAAATCTATGTTCTGTCTTTAGGCTTTTCCCCTTCATTTCCTGACAGCTTCTTGAGAGTTTGTGAAATTTTTATTTTAAAACTTCAGAACACAGAATGCTTCTGGGGTTCTGTTTTGATATGGTAAAACCATAATCCACTAATACCCTATATAATAACAAACAAATATGAATCATGATTAAAACTAGGCAAGACTGATGCCTGACTCCGAACTTGATAGGACTTTCACCTTGTTGTACTCAGACTGATTAACAGTGATGCATTTTTATTGTGCTAATGCTTACCTTACTAGTGACCACATGACTTTTCCACTCTGTGTGCTGGGAGGAGAGAAAAAACATTAGAATTACCGATTAGGGGAGGTAAAAATTGGTAATATGCATTTTGAGTTTGACAGCCGTGAAGACCAATAATTCATGCCAAGTCTTGGACCTCTGCGTAGTCTGGTTTAAAACATGAGTCCAAAACTAATTTATTTGTGTTTTACTTCCCTTGAGAATACGTCATACAAGTGAATGTCAAAACTCAGTCTGAAACTAGAGAGGAAACTTCTTGAGCTAGTTGGTATAGACTTGATTTTATTTCCTGTGATTCCTAGGTCTGTGTCTCAGCTTATTGCAGGGTGATGCACAGTTGTCTGTTTATTTTGGACATTCACCTGGCCACCAAATCTGCATGAATGCCAAGTCCTGAAAATATGCAACTCTTTGAAATAAAGTGTATCATCATCTATAAGGACTTAAAACTGGGTCCTGGACTGCCAAGAGACTAGTTGATGAATATGGGGATTAATAAACTGGTTTGGATCTCCTCCATGCAGAAAGCAGGCTGCTGTTCTTTGTTTTCTAGTAATTTTCTTCTGTAGGCTAAGGTGGAGAGCAGTGTCTGAATGCCATCCAAATATGAAGAATGTACAAGCAGTGTGGTCCAGTTTAGAGCAATGAATGGAGCCTGCTTGCAAACTAGGGCAGTAAGGAGCACTTTTGTACTTCCTGTTCTCACTATCCAGCGTGCTCCAGATTTTTTTCATTTTACAGAAAATCTACAGGTAGACTGTATATTTCTAAAGTTTTTTATATTCAAGATTACTGTATGGTCCTTCAAAAGAAGGTCATGTTATTGTATGTCTAGTTCTAAAATTGGAGTTAACTCTGGTTGTGCTAAGCCTTGACTGGCTGTTGTCTACCCACTGCTTGAATTAACATCATGCCTTAAATGCAGCCTCTTTTATGTGAGCCTAAGGAAAAATAGAGATTGGTTTAGCACGTATGCAAAAGTACAAGCTTTAAAATTGTTCTGCACCATAAAAAAAAAAGGCAAGTAAACACAGCAGGCATTTAAACAAGACACATATAATCACTTCATATTGTTTGCCAGATCTAAACAGAAAAAAAATGCCTGGAATTTGGAGATTCTTTTATCAGCAAATGTCTCTCAACTCTCTTGGATGACAAAGGGTAGGAATGGGATGGAATATGTACTGTTACCACTGTGCATGGCCTGTTTCAGACTCACAGCCATTTGTTGCACTGGAGTGGAATTCCCAGCTGCCCAGCCTTGTCCAGACTTCCTCAGCTTCTGCCAGGTTTCCTGCAGTCTCAGAAGGCAGTAGATTGTTGAACATCAATGTATTTATTTTTACATTGTTACCACATTCCCAAGAGGAACCTTGGCTATGATTTCAGCTGGTCTCACCACACTGTCCAAATCCTTCATCAGGAGCAGCTGGGAAAAGAAATCACTCAGGTTTCTGCACAGCACATTGCTGGTACGCCTCCTCCCTCTCACTAATCCTGTTAATTCCAGTCTTCATTTGCAACCCTCCTGGTTCTCTCTGTTGTTGCTGTGACTGACTGCACAAGTGGTCTCCACTTTAAAAGGTGACCTTCAAATGGGTACCTCAAGTAACCTCTACCTCAGACTACTTGGGCATCTCCAGCACAAGATATCTTATGACACAGAAGAACAACTTTTGATATCACCTCATTACTTACCCTAATCCAGGAATGGAGTAATGATGAGCTCTTCCACATAAATCCTCCCAGACACACCTATCTGGCTGAGAAGCTCTAGGTAGGTCACTGAAGAGGGAACTCCAGTGTCATATCCAGCACTTTGCATTGTATTTTTCCAGTGTGGCCTCTTGCCCTGCAGCCTTTTGTTAACAGTTAACATTCTGTCAGCATCTCTCTGTAGTGCTGTCTCCATGCAGAGAAAGGATTACTGAGTAACAGAATTGGTCCATTTTACCATGTTTTGGAAAGCAGTGGAGCTTGAGTTGAATCCTACTGTTGTGCCTCCCTTTATAGGAGGGCAAAGAATCAGTCACAATGAAAGGATATTTAGTTTCATATTTGTTCTAATAATTATCTTCCTAAATCCATTGTTCTTTCATGCATCACCAAAACATCCTGGATCGTCTCTCTCTTACTGACTTCCACAGTTTTATAAAGGGGGCAAAGAGGAAGGGGAAAAAATAGTTCCTCTCCCTGCTTTAGTTGTTGCATCAGTCCCAGGTCAGATAATGACACACAAGCCTGTAGTACCAGATGGACCAGAAGGGAAAGGATGAGGGTTGTGGTGGTTTGAAACTCCCAAGAATCTAATTTCTAAGTTCAAGCCCCTCTCCCACACTTTGCCTCTGTGAGAGGGTTTAGTGATGGCATGGACTTGATATCTTCCTCACCTCATGTGGAGAGTTTTCAGACAAAACACAGCCATTCGTTATTGAGGGAAGGGGAAAATATTTACAAAGATTTATTTACGCACACATATATATATATTTACATTAAATTAAATTCTTCTTTTCCTTCAATAAAAGTCTAAGAAGAAAAGAGAAAAATCTTTCTGTCACTCCTCAGGCCACATTTCCTTCATTTCAGTTTTTTGTGGTACTGGTTAGTGAAAAATTGGTTAGTTTTTCAAACCACCACAAGGGTTAAAAAAGACCTTCTTCTTACCCCATTTCTTAATAGTCTTTGAAGGGGCAGGGAACAGTACCTTATGACTAGCAATGAGCAAATATTGATATTTCTAATCAGTACCTTTAAAATAGATACAAGTCATCAACAGGACATGCCTATGAATTTATCCAGTTATGAAAAAACTGTATGTAAGTCTCATTAAATCTCAGCAGAGTGTAAAGTGCTGCCAGAAGCAGCATTCCAGGCCCTTCTCAGATGATGTTAAGAAGACAATGTCCAACTCAGCCATGCCTCTCAGGTAGATCTGAGGGTCAGTGTTCACTTCTAATGATCAGAAATTACATTTATTCCTTAACCTGTGAGAGCAGCCTGCCTCTCACACCTTTACTCACCCTTTTGGCTTTCTTTTATGAAAGGAAGGAGCTTTTTCCTGTTGCTATTGATCTCCTGCCACTGAAAGGACATTCCAAGTGTCAGGACTTCTCCTGGGAAAGCAGGAGAAAAAGGAAAGAACAGTCTCTAGAAATTGGCTTCCCTGTTTAAGAACTAGAACCCAGCTTGAATTTTAGGAGCCTTCACTTCTGACAGACTCAAAGAAAACTCTGAAGCAGGATAAGTAATGACTTCAGGCAATTGGCATTTTTGCCTTACTGGCGGCTGATCGTTGCTTGTTCTCAGTAGTGAGGTGGTGACAAACTGCCTGTATTTTCTTGCTGTGTTGGAAATGTCATTCAAGATCAGGTGTGCAAAGACTGGGGAGAGGTTATATAATATCTTGGCTACTTCTGTCTCACATCTGGCCCTTTGGCATTAAGCTACCTATAGAGAGGATGATTTCGCCCATCCAAATTGGATTTTGTTTTAATCTGGCATTATTTTATTGAGAACTAAAAATATAAGCCAAAATGGGTGTGAATAGGGTAAAAGGAGTGTGAAGTTATGAAATGAAACATGGGGAAGAGCCAGAGAAGAGAGAGCCACAAAAAACTGGGGAGTAAGGAGGTGAACGAAAGATATTAGAATGAAGGCTGTCAAGTACAGAAGGGCATTAGCAGTCAGGGTGTGTATGTGTTAAAGACACAGTCTCTTTAAAATGGAAAGCAGGAAGGCTGATTTCCACTGCTGTTTCTCTCTTGTGCATGAGTCTGCTTGCTGCTCTTTTTGTGCAGGAAGACTTCACTGGAATACAGTTGTTTGTACTGTTCGTGACAGTTGCGTGTACTGTCTGTGTCACACACACACACATCACGCTCCCCCCCTCCCCCCACACACACCTCCCCCCTCCCCACCTCCCATGCCCCCAAGAAAATTTTCATGACTTGGACTTGGTACTTTATCTGGCCTGCCTGGTCCAGCAAGGCAGGTTGAAATTGTGCCCAAAATATGGGGGAGGGAGGGCTGTCTTTCTGTTTTCAGCTGTCCTGGCTTGCTAGTGTCAGTCAGCTGTGGATATAAATAAACCCCATTTATTTATTGCCTTTCTTAGTTGCACTGTATATTATCAAGAGAATGCTGAGCATCACTCGGATTAGAAATTCCCTCTGCTCTGGGATAAAAAAAAAATCTGAACTTCTAGGATAATCCTAGCTTTTCAGGGAGAAAGAAAGTTCCTGCTTTCAACACTAGATTCATGAGACTTCAACAGGCTTCTCAGTTCTCCCGCAAACTTTCTGCAGATATGATGAAACAGCCCAAACTAGCTCTAAAAAATATTAGCATGGGTTCCTGACTCAGTGCTGTCATCTAGCCTAGTGCTCTGCTCTGTCTCATTCCTGCAGCTTGGAAGGTAGTTTAGGTGCTGGTGTGTGACCAAGGCTGTGTACATCTGTGCTGGGAAAGTCTATATGGCACTGAATTTTAGCGTGCAGGCATCTCTTAAATTACTTTAAAGAACTCCGGTGATTTCCTTGTAACTCAGAATCATATCCATAAAATGGAGGTAATCCTTTTCTTCCCACTGTGTGACTATTCTGAGTTTTTGAGGTGCACTCATCTATGACATAGTGGTGTGTAAACATGTGGACAGATATACAGGCAAATATTTTAACACCTCCTGGCAGGCAGAGAATAAAGGAAATTCATTCTGTTTTATGTGGTGATTCACTGCAATGACTCTTATCACTGGAGAGAATCAACCCTTAATATTGGCTCCTGTCAGGAATGAGGTTTTTTTTCTGTTGCACTTACTCAACCAGAAGAGGAGGTGAAATGCTCACCAGTACCTTTGAAATTATAAAACTTCATAGAACTATATACATTAATATTTATGAAATTATTGTATTGGCCATGAGCTGCACTCATGTTAGGAACCTATATATTTGCTTGTAGACATATGAATGCTCCTCTCTGTGCTCAGTCCTCAAGGTAGCCATGCAAGAGCTCGAGCAAAGTGATTTTAATTCAGTTTGTGAGAAAAGACAAACTGTACTGTGCATTTCTATAGGAATAGGAAAGCTCAAAGGTCTCTTCAAAAGAGGGAAATGAGGTTGAAATTGGCTGCCTGTCATGTGCCTTTGTTTCCTTTATTTCAGCATATTGCCAACGGCTAAGTTTCTGGACTGGTATCCTATCTTAATACACATGGTTGACAATTTGATTTTTAATTCAGTTTCCAGACTTTCTGTGCAGTGACATAGCTGGCAATCCTGCTTTTGAAACATCTTTCCAGGTCCTCTGTGCTCTGTGATGTTTGGCTCTGTGCTGGACTTTCAAGGAGAGTGTATTTTTTAAGATACAGCAGCAATATTTTTAATAAACAGCTCTCAACAAATGTCACTCATGTTTAGGAACAAGCCAATGTGCCAATACACAGGACAAGCTTTACCTACTAGATTAGCTGCAAAATGCAAACTGTCCAAAATAAACTTTGTACATTTCTAAGTGGTTTAGATTTTTCTTTTTAAAGGACTGTATAAGGATGTTTAAGTAAAAGAAGTGAAGATGATATTGACTTTTCCCCATAACATGCCTAAATAGGAGAATGTTGCAGTATGTAGAAGTCAAAAATATATCTTTATAATAACAGGAAGAAAATGGTTTTTTCTTATCCTCATTTGGTTTCTTTTAAAGATCAACCTTCTCATACCCCCATCTCTCCTGCACCAAGGTCCTCAACATGTGTTGGAGTGGGGAAGTAGACTCCCATACAAGGAAATGAGTAAAAGACCTAAAGAAAAAAGACAAAGCATACTGATATGGAAGAAGGACTTAGAGGAGGATGCATGTGAATAGATGAGTCATGTGAGTCAGAAGCAAAGAGTGAAGAAGGTATTCTGGTCCTCAAGAGGAATACCAAGACTACTTTTTCACACAGTAGTTTATGAATTTAAGTTTTGTTATATTGATTTGTGATCTCCTCTACTAGGGCAGAGAGAAGTTGTGTGATAGGGAGACCCAGATTTCTGGTAATGGCTGAGATGTGCAGAGCAGTACAGCAGTTTTTCCACACATAACAGTCCTCCATGATTACTTAAAATCTTTGAGTAAAAAAAATTTGGTTTTTTTCCAGCCTCTGCTCGCAGAGAAAGATTAACACACAACACCAGGTGAGGAATCTGGAGCGTTGCTTCAAGTATGGGGTAAAGGAAAAAGCAGCAGTGACTTCATGCCACCACACTCCCCTAACAGCCAGAAAAGAGAGAAGAGGAGGCCTTGGTGAGAGGGAAACCCACTGACGAGAGTACCTGAACATCTGTGGAAGCAGATTGTGGTGATACGCCTGCAAGCTGAGGTGAATGATTGACTCTGAGATCTTCTGCTGAGTCTTTGGGTCCCTTCCTTCCACCTATTCGTGATCAGTTAACTGTGAGATCTTTCTGTAAGACAAGAGATCTTTCCTCCAGCTATTCTTCCAAAGGTCCAGGTTTGAACATAAAATCTCATTTGCTCAGCCATTTCAGTCTGTCCTAGTCTGGTAACAGCCACGATTCTGTGCTTTCATCACATGGCAACCATCAGCAGAGAAAAATATTAGAACATATGACTGGAGACATCTGTGTTTGTTGCCATCTTGAATTTTGGCACAGAGCCATGGAAATGATCCATTTGAATAAAGTAATTTCATTTGTTTGTTTTGGTTGCAATTTCAGTTATTAATTCACACCCTCAAAATATTTGCTGTCCTTTTACTGGACAGGATTTTAAATCTGTCTTTATGTTTCACTGTTGGATGCTTATATTCTGTGTGGCTTATTTGTGTGTTTTGATTTGTTTGTTTAGGCTTTATAAACTTTTTTAATTGGCTGATATTTTCAGACCCAAGCTTGAATCCTAAGGCCCAGGTGGCTCTTATCAGTTGCAGTAGTGGCTTGGTGAAGCACTCCAGGCACTAAATTAAAATTTGCCTAACATTATGAAAGTTAGTTTGCTTGTGTTAGAAAACAACATCAGCAGCTGGAAAACATATTGAAGAGAAGATCCATCCATCCTTAAAATGAACAGGAAGCAGCTTCAGCTCTGGCTCTTTGTTGGTGCCCGGATAAAGAAAAACTCATTATTTTGCAACTTCTGCCTTGTCCAACACCAAGGAGTATGATTTCAATTCTCAAAGGGTACAAAATCTCCCTTTGCTTGTATCAGAGTCTTCTGAGATTGGATTCAACATCCTGTTTGATCTCTTTTCTTATTCCATAGCTGCCCTATCATTTATAGCCTGTATAATCAGTGTTAAGAGATCATTCTAATCTGTTGGCAAGTAGATAATGATCAACTCAAAGGGCTGACAGAAGAAAACACATCAGAAGGGGAAAGTGTTTTCTCTTGAAATTACTGTGTTCCTGTCCACTCTTGAATTCTGCATATTTTCTGTCACTCAAGACCAGATAAATTCAGAGAAGATTAAATAATTATGTTCATACCATCACTTGCTTCAAGCATGAATTTTTCTTTTTCTGTTCCACTCACACATATGAAACACATTGAATACTTCACTTGTTCAAAATACAGCTCTCTGATATAGTTGTTTCCTTCATTGGCTTATCTTTCAATTCTGTTAAACAGTCACAATCCTGTTGGGATTTCTTTGCATTTTTTCAGCTGTGTTCTTCATGCATCTCTACAGCATTTTTCTGCTGCCTGTGCTGCTGTCACATATCATCGGTGACCAAGAGATTTGTAAAATCTTGTGAAGTTATGTTCAGATCGTGTCCTTTCTGTCTGTAATCATTGAATTCTACCCATAGGTCTCGAAGATAGATGTTTCTACTGGTGCATCAAATTGTTGGCTCATGATCAGTGAAAGTTTGGTTGCAGAGTTTGTTACTTCAGACTTCTGCACATCCTCAGCAGCTGTGGACTTCAAGACCTTGGGTCTGTCTTCTCACAGCCTACTCTGCTATGTGTGGTATTGGCTGTAGCTTCCAGCTCCGTTCTGGAAATTTTGGAGGGGCTACTTCCCTATAAGATTTAGCTTCAGTAAATAACAATTCTGTTCCTTTTTTCCTCCTGAAGGATCTGAGTTATCCTTATTCCACTGGGTTTCATGTGCAGGATTGAGTAGCTATAGGATATACATCCTTGTGGAACTCTCATGTCTGTTTTTGTTCTCTAGTTTGTTTTTTTAGGTTATCACAGTCACCACTGAAAACTATAGAGATGTTTGAAGGATAGAGATTTAAATACCGTTAGCCCAGGAAAAGTGATTGTCTTATGAGAATTATTGGCAGAAGCAGCATTGTTACATCTTTGTCAAGAAAATTACCAGTTAATGCTGACTTATTATGCACACAGGTTAATTGTTTTGCAGCTTTGCCAATCTCCCACCCACTCATTTTGGGATAATAATTTGTACTTGATTATAGCCATGTTTTCTGAACTTCTTTGCATTGCATGTTAGATGTAGCCCACCTCACACCTGTAACTGTGATGACTTAGTAGCAGTATGTCAAACATCCTGTCTCTAAGATTTTTTAAGTATTCAGAAAAATGCACAGTGCAGTCTATGACCATCATTTTGAAGGGATGAATTTTGTCAGCATCAGGAGAGTGAAGCCTTGCATCCTTTGCCCCTGGAAAATTTTTCTTGTTTCCAACAAATACAAAAAAAACCCTAGGGGTATCAAGACTGGTCGTTTACCTGAAGCCAAACACCTAGACCTTAAACTGCTGTTCATTCTCAGGATGTGTTAGGGCAGCCAGAGCATCAAAGGACATAGCAGTATTCCTTTGCCTTGGGAATCTGCTGATCCCAGCTCTGAGCACAAATGCTGTTACATTGAGATCATGTGCAATAGAGAATCAGGAACAAATCTTGTGATTCCAGTCTCTTATTTTTAACATCTCTCCGTATTCCTCAGCCTGGAGTCCCTATATGTCTTTGTGCATGGTGGGTGCTGTTACTGAAAGATAACATATGCATTTTGTCTCTTCACAGCTCTGCTACCTCCATGTCTGTCCCTTTTCAAAAACCTCTCAGAGCGTGCTTCAGTTAAGAGATTCAGTGGGAAGGCATAGAACTGTTTCCCACACAGCTTGGGAGAGCAGGCATTTTATAGGAAGTGTCTTCTAGTACAAGGGAGGAAAGTAGGATAGCAAAGCATTTTGGATTTATAATAGTTGCACAAGGGGAGTAGAATTATATATGTGTTCCTCAAGTGCAGATTATTTTTTCTCTACTTTTTTGACATTTACTTCCCTGTATTCATCAACGACTTTCATCAAAAGTGCCTTTTTTTACTGTGAGAAAATTACCAGTAGAATGCCCCAACAGTCATTCAGAATCTGGTTTAATGGTGACACTGAATAATGTAAGTGAGGGATTCTCCTCTTCTGTGATGTTTGCATCACTTCTAAATTATGCACCCTGTTCTAATGACAGAGAATCAGACTTGTTAGTCTTGAAAGGAGTAATGTGTACATCAGAGTCCTGGAGGCTGAGGTAATGCAGAGTTCACACAGCATTTTGTGCTGTGTTTAGCTGATGAGCATACTACAACATAAAAATTAAGGGAGAGGTATTAGATTCTCCTCTCCAGAAGAGCTGACTTGTACTCACTACATGAAGTATTAAGTTCCCTTTTACATGTTTTACCTTGGCCTTAAAACATCCTCACAAGTCACGTGAGTGCCATCAGTGCGAGAGCACGTGACACTAGATAGACCACTTAGTCTTGGATGCCAATAAGACATCCTGAAATTATCTAGTCTTGAGAATAGAATGTTTTTGGGCAATCATGGTTTGTTGGAAATGCTCCTCATTATGATGCTTGAAAGGTTGACATACATATCTCCAATACTGGTTCCACACTGTGAAAGGAGGTTTTGGTATCAAGACCTTTGTTTACGAGTAGGAATTTCAGTGCTATGCCTCTTCCTCATATCAAAATATGGAGTTTCAATATGCATGGAGTTGAATGGCTGGCAGTGCTAGACCATTCTTCTTCTTTACCTGTGAAGGGGGTCATTGACTTACAGAGGACTTTACAGAACAGACTTGGATTCTCAGCCCTCATTCTTTCAGGCCTGTACCTTGTACTAATACAACAGTTCCAGTAATTTTGGATTATTTACTATAAACAAAAGTAGCCTGGCTCCTGACTTTTTTTTTTTAAGGTTTACTTGATAAAACTGCCAAGGACTTTTTTCCTCAGTCAGTCCTACATTTGCTGCTCATAATAATCCTGGGCTCAGTGTTTAAATCTGGATAGGTTACTTGCTGCTGTTTAAATAGCTGGATTTTTGGTTGCAGTAAATGGCTGATTAATCCTCTTCATACTGTTTCCTTTCTGAATGCATTATTCCTGTGGATCTAAGTTTCTTCCAAAAGAAGCTTCTGAGGCTTTATTTAAATATGGGACTTGAATTCCTTTTCTTCTTTCTAGAACCTTATGTTTCTAAACATAGAGAGATGTGAGACAGGACCAAGCAGAACAGAGCTATGATGTTGCCAGAGTAGTGGACAAGTATGTTTGTCTTCTGTATCTTATATTACTTTCGGGCACAGTCCATCTTTTTGATTGAGTGTATTGATGTATGTTGGTTATGGAAAGGTGAAACAAAAAGCAGCATATTCCAGTTCGCACAGTGGCAACACGGATGTGCTTTATGTAAATGCAGTGAGATAGCCAGAGATCATCCAACCCAGGGAACAAAGACACGGGGAACAAAGACACATTTAGTCTGCAAAGCCTATTCTTTGCTGAAGTGTAAGTGTACATTCCTGTACTCACTGAAGCAGTGTTCCTATCTGAGCTCTACAATACACTACAGCCTGAAAAGCAAGGTGTAAGCCTTTTACATGCTATAATAGAGTTTGCCACAGAGAAACAGGGACTACACAGCTGGTTGTTTGATCATCTGTGCAGGATCTGCCTTATGGCACTACAGAATAGGTTTTTTTCACTCTTTCTAACCATTGATCTTTGTTAAAGAGACAAAGTGTGCTGGGCTTGTTTTCATCAGCTTTTGTTTGTTGCTGCAAACAAAAAGGGAACTGTTGAGAGCTGTATTCAGTGTTGGCAATGAAGATCCCACTTTTTCTTTCCCATTGTCTTCTTCAATTTGCTAGCTAGTAACAGCATATAAAAAACTGCCCTCTGCCTTCTCACACAATTGTCCTGAAACATTTTGGTGTGCCTGCACCCAGAAGAGTATTCAATCAGTTATTAAACCTGATGTAGCTAGTATAGTTTGTTGCTGAATTATAGCTAGAACACCCCTAAAAATGCTATTTTAATTTTAAGAAAATTATTTTGGAGCCTGTCTTACCAATCTAATTCTCAAATGTTGCTAGGGAAATGGAAGGCTGGGCAGAGAAGCAGTAACTGAAATGCGTGTGATTTCAAAGAATACTGTACCCATGAGCATACTTGTGTCCACACTGGTTGGACACACTAAGACTCTTCTCCCCTGATTGCCATTTTGCCTCTTTTGCCAAGAGGCAAAAGGCTTGGTTCTTCTGCCACCCCTTCCTGCCGCTGAGGAACAGCAGTGAACAAGGGCCAGTAAGACAGACCCACCCCAAGGGGCTGCCAGGCTTAATCCGTGGGTGATTCCAATGTGTTCCAAGTGCCATGTAGGACTTCCAGCTGTGCAAGTGTTCTAGCTCAACCCTTTGCAGCTCCCCTTCCTTGTTTGTTTGGGGTTTTTCCCCCCCTCTTTACTAGCAAGGAAGCTCTTCAAGTGGATGGGGAGCAGAGCCAGCCCAGGGCTCAGGAGGAACAATGACCAAAATGCAGCTTGTAAATCAAAACCTCCTGAGGGGCTGCTACTAAAAGGAGATCAGAGAGAATTCCTATGCCAATAGGCATCTGGATTTTCCCCACCCCCCGTCGAAGCTACTAAATTTCTGGCCTATCAGCATGGCAGGCGGCAGGGAAGCACGGGCACGGAGAGCTGTATAGGGCACAGCCAGTACCGTAGTGCTGCAGGACTGATCAGAGCTGCACCTCTCATCATCACACCAATGACATGGGTCAGGGAGCCCCAAAGAGATGAAAGGGATAAAGCCAAGTGCTGGGGAGCGGCTCTATCAGAGCATGTGTGCCCCAGCCAGAACATCACATGGGCTGGCAGGCTCCCTCCATTGACCCACCCTTGCTAACCTCTAGCCAGCTGGTGATAGTGCAGGAAGGGTTGTTTACAGTTTATTACGACGTTTGAGTTTACATGTTATGGCAGCCTCACATGAGGTATTAGGAAGCAGCCACTATTATGAAGGGCTTGATGGAAGAGCTGAATTCTGAGCTGGCCCTGGAGAGCCCTGGCCACAAGAAATTAACCAGCTAGGTGTCGTTTTACATTCAGTTGCTGGGGACCAGGAATTGGGAGGGGACAGGGAGGAACCTCTCTGGTCTCTGGAACATGACTTTGAGTAGTTGTAGTTTGGGGAATCAGATACAGCCTCTTGAGTCTCATGTGGCATGCAACCACCAGAGATTTTTACCCCTGGGAGTATCTATGGCTGAAAAAGCCCACTTAAAAGAGTACACTGACTTCCTGCCTGGGCAACATGTGTAATCTTTTTTTATGAGCATCTGGAATGTTCATGGTAAATGAGGAGGAACAGTGTGTTATTTACCTGTATGTACAGGTCTATACTGGCAGACCATATATATTCAAATGGACATAGGACATTTGTCAGCTGCACCGCCCTGGGTATTTAAACAGTATTGTTGGAAGTGTTTTACATTTGAAGGGAGCTTTATATGAATCTATCAAAAGCAGATGCCAGAGGTAATATACATGTCCGAAGAACTAGGGTGAGACAGGGCACATATACACCAGGCACAGTTTGAGGGTAACATGGAATTTCCATTTTAAGATTCTCTTGCCAACCTAAATTCTATCTGTTCCTTTGAAGAGACATTTTGGAAAGCGTAAAAATTTTAGACTGAGTATGCCACAGTGGTAGCACTTTAAAAACAGCAAATCATCTAACTCTCCAACAAACAACTTGCTTGTGAAAAAATTAGCATCTCCCCCCCAAATATTTATTTTTTTGCAAAGTTTTTGAGATTACTAATTTTTAAGTCTTGGCAGGTGAGACCTGGGTCATGTTCAGGTCATCATGCGGAACAGGTGCAGACCACCCCAAAGCACCTCACAAACCACAACAGACAAGAGGTCCTCAGGGTGTGTCAGATCACAAATGAATGGGCCCAATATTCAGGTACCCCCCAGATATTGCTCCTGCCCTCACCCGAAACCATCTCTTAGAAACTCCAGGAAGGTGAAAGAGCTGGATGGAAACACCAGTCCCTCTGAAAATGGACTCAGCACCCTCTTTCCTTGTATTTGCCCACCCTCAGTACGCTGGCTGGGAGCCTTGCAGTTTGCATGTGGAAACCAATAGGCAGGATCTGTCAGCTGAACTTAGACATTTGGCAGACATGGTTTCAGTTGCAGGACTCTTGGATCATAGCTCTGAGGAACAAAAGTCTTAAGTGTATCTCTGAGCACTTCTTCTCTCAGCAACTTCCCATCTTGGTGCATTTTCCTTCTCTAAAGAAACTTTCAAGGTTTCCTCCTACAGGGAAAGCCTTTAGTACTTCAAGCCAGTGGGGAGGGCTAAGGTCTTAAGATAGCTAAAGCTAGAATAGAAAACATCTCCCCATTTCCATTCCCCCTTGCACCTGCTTTCTCATTCTCATTTTCCCAGCTCAACCACCCAGCATTCAAATACACAGCAGTTCCTCCACCTTATCCTCCACTTCCGCACCAACTGTCCAGCCATTTTGGAGAGTGTGGCCTTTGTGTCACCAAAGTAACTCCTAGAAGGAACGCTGCACTGCCAAGACAACCAAGAAGTGTTCCAGAAGAGATCCCCAAAGGCTGCCAGACTTTAAGCCACAGGGTTTGGCACTTGGCCCTCAGCATGCGTAGTCTCTGACCCCCAGTTCTCTTTGTGTTAGCCTGGGAGCAGGAGAGTGGGTGCTGACAGTTTTTCTCCTGGCTTTGGGTGGGCCAGGGGGCCTTTCAGCTGCACTTGCAGGATTTCACCACCATGTTGGAGAGCTGCTCCACCTTGGGGTTCCTCCCAACATAGTACAAGATAGTGAGCGGCTCCAGGTCCTGGGGCACACAGCAGGGTGAAGCAGATGCCTCAGGGTTCAGCGTGTTGTATAAACCCAGAACCTGCAGAAACAAAGTAAATGTGGTGACAAAGTCAGGAATATGTTTAAGTTGGTTGAGGACAGGATGGGGCTGCAAAGTCAATAGGCCTCTAGATGTTTGGAGTATGCTCATCAGAGGGTACTTCCCTGAATTGAGGAATACTCCCCTGTCACTTCCTGATCATGGCCTGCTTCTAAAGGATCTCACCTGCCCTGGCCTGACTTTTATGACTTTGTTTTTTAACTGTAATAGCCTGTGACTGATGCCTAAGGGTTGAAGGAGTACAAGTAGTTGTCTCCTTTCATCTCTAATTTGGTAGAGCAGAATGTCACAATTTTTGCTTTTAACAAGGCTGGGTGTAACCAGCCTGGGGCCACGTTGTTTTGGATTCTATAAAGAAACCAGAAGAAAGAGTATCAGTGCGCTTATTTCAACCAACATCTCCAGATAGCATTGGACAGATCCCAGTCCTCTCAAGTATCCACAATTCCCTTCCAGCTTTGAACTGTCTGATGCCTTCCCCCTCCACTCCATCCTCCAAGTCATTACACCATAATGCAGGAGCCAGGAGTGTGTCCTGTGGGACGCCACTGGATTCTTCCTCCCAGCTGGCCCCAGCCCACAGATGACTGTACACTGCAGCCATATAACCACTACAAAACAGTTGCCATGTTTCTTGCCAGAGGTGACCACTTCTCTGCAGTACACAGCTTCTTGAGTTGCGGCACCAAAACATGATCTCACCTGCTCTACTGTGGTCTCTTTAGTGCTTAGCTGGTATAAATGACAGGGTTTGGCACATTGTATTTTAACTACTTTACAGTCTTTGGGGGTGGGAAATCCGAAGGATACATCCTGTTCTATCATCCAGATCCATGTAAACACAGTTATTGTGGCAAAAACTCTCTGGCATACTGAGCAAAGTACCCCTGGCTGTACCACATGCTCTGGGGCTGCTCTACTCAACAGCAGGTTAAACAGACTGGTGAGAAGTCGTCTTTTCACCATGTTCTTCCTAGCTGGTGCTGGCAAGCTGTCAGCAGCTATATTGTTCTAAAGGTTTCTGTGATCACTTCACTGACCTTAATGCTTGACTGTTTCCTCTCTTGCTCAAGAACGGAACATTAGGAACCATTCTAAAATCTACTTTCTCTCACACTGATTCTGTCCAGTTATCTACTAGAGAGCTTCTCAGGACAACCAGATGGTAAAGCTACATGCCCATTACCCTTTCAAAGCTGTTCATTCCCTTGCTTTGTCTTGTGCTTAATGCCCAGCATCTGTTCACTCCTTCATTCCCACAAATCAGCTGCTCCCACTGATATTAGTCCTTGAGCTTCAGTGAACCTTACTGCTGTGCAGACTCTCAAGCTGTCAAGAAAATGTTAGCATCTTTTCTGCAATATCACCTTTACCTAGTCATCTATTCTTCAGCTGAAAGTGCTTTTTCCAGTAATTCTTTTAGTGAAATCTGAAGCTAAGTTGCTAGTGAGCTGTTGCATTATCTGGATTGCTGCCTTTTCTCTTCTGTGGACAGCAGCACAGGATTTTCCTCTGGCTTTTCCTGCTTTAGCAGTGGACTGACTGATCCTTAGTCTGTCTTCTCTTCTTGATACTTTTCCAATGCCTGTGCTCTTCTGTTGCTTTTATTTTCTTCACTCTAGCCAGGCTCAGATTGTATTCTTCCCAAAGACTGACCAGTCTACTCATGTTAAAGACAGGTTATGTGTAAATTACCTAAAGACATTGCTTTCTGCCAGTTTTTACTCACAAATCTCACTGCCTAATAGGTTCCTCCCTGTTGTAGGTCAGGTATAAATCCTACTGGAAAGGATACCTGTGCAGAAAGGAGATCTTACTGAATGGCTGTATTCACTTCTAGACAGGGACATGGACTTCCCTTCACTTTTGGGCTACAGCTGCCCCTGTGGTAGCAAATGGCAGGCATGTGCCATTGCACAACAGTTTTGCATTACAACCTGGCACAGAGCATAGAGAAATCCTTTATCCAGTGCAAACAGCAAGAGAAATTTAGGCAGAATTGATGTTTGGTGTGAACAATTCAGTTAATACTATGGCCACTGCCAAATAAGTACCCTAAAACCATCAGTCCTGCTGTTTCACATCTTATCCAAGAGACAACAGCATCCTTCTCCTCAACATTTGCCTGAAAGCTCAGACTCAGTATTGACTCCAAAGGAAGCACATTCTTCCTCCTGAACCACCTAGGCTTTTTTCTGCAGTTTCCTTGGAATGGTTTTTACAAATATTGATCTGAACTGCTTTTGCTGCTTTGAAGATACTAGATATTGATCAGACTTAAGGAGGAAGGGGGAACCACAGCCACAAGCCTTGACAGGATAATATAATGGATGTACCGTGCTGCGAGTGGTGTCTGCGCTGCGGAGGTACGGACAAGGGCCCGAACAAAAGTTAGCAAAGTAGCCCTTAGGCTCATGGACCCATTTCCAGCCAAGGTCCTGTCGGAAGTCAATGTACAGAGGACGCACGCAGCAGTTCTCCTCCAGGTTCCTGAAACACAGTATTGGAACACAATGAATGCAAAGGGGGGCCTTATATGTGACTGCACGATGCAACTTCCCAAGCAGAAGGACTAGTATCAGCAGTGCCCAGCGGGATGTGATGTTTGCATGCGCCAAGTGCAGAGGAGCGGCACAGGCAAGCGGTAGTGGGGCAGCTCAGCAGCCTGGCACAGCTTGTGCCTGCTGGCAGGCAGCTTGCCCACCACCCCAGGGAGGCAGCACCCAGCTGCTCTAGCAACCAAAAGGGGGCTGCTGCAGATCCCTGCCCACACTGGGCTCCAGGAAGGTGCTTGCAAGTCTCTTTGAGCCAGGGGCTCAGCCAGAAGCACATTGCAACTCTGCTGAAATGGCCAGCATCCCCTTCTAGGACACCACGAGGAATAGCTGGCCAAGCTGTGCTCCTCATGCGGCCCTTCTGGCACCATGGTGACCCACAACCCCCTTGGAAGAGCTCTGCCTTTCCCAGAGGCATGGAGTCTCACCAGGCTTACCCACCTCAGGCATAGGATCCAGGCATGATTCTCACTTACCGGAAACAGTAGTTGGTATCCAGGGCCCGTTTCTTTCTCTGGCCTCCCAACACTGGGCTCTCCAGTCGATGTGAGGGTAACATCATCAAGATGAGGTGGGGATTATGCAAGTCTTTCTGCTTCTTCAGGCGCCCCAAGTCCCCACGGCCATAGTCATCCTCACTGTCAATGCCTTCAGAGAAAAAGAGGATCCACAAAAAAGAAATCAACATGGAAGTGGAGGATGCAACAAGACTTTTCAATGCATTTAACACTCTCTTGAACCAGGTGAAAGGGATTCAGGCACCACGTTTGCTTACTCTGGGACTTCTTCCCTCACAGAGACCCCTTTATTTCTGGTGAATTTGACTGCTGCAGGCCTGAAATAGAGGCTTACCCGCCACCTGTTTTACCATTTGCAAACTGCTGGTGGGGCCATTAATCCATCCCACTCACTCCTGGCTTTTGTCCCAGGACAGGCAGAAAGATGAATGGTTTAAAGAAGATGTCAGATAATTGGCACTCGGCAGAACAGCCTCAGAAATGGAGCCTGTGGGGGCCAGTGGCTGCTGCCCAGGGCTGCAAGCCAGGAGGTTCCTAGTTCTTAGGCCAGCCAAGCCACTGACTCTCTGAGCCACCTCACACGGGATGCCTAACTTCCGTGTGTTTCAGTCACCCTAACTGGAAAGCAGAGCCTCTGTGGAAACCTGAGAAGGCATCAAGCTGAACTTCCCAGAGAGACACTGTAATGCAAAATTATTCCTTTCTGCAGACACCCATGCAAGCCCACCCAGCTTGCTCTTACTTTCTTCCTTTTGTAACCTATGTATATAGCGGATATGCCCATATAATGAACATGCAAACCCAGATGTGTATGCTTTAAGACAAATGTTGCACAGTGTAAAATGCTCAAATATTCAAAGCAAGACCTAATTTTTTCTTTAGATGCTCCAGGCTTTCCCTTCCCCAACAGCCTCCCCTGACCCAGCTCTTTATCACCTTTGAACTTGATCTCCAGGACCTCATGCAAACTCTCCAAGATGTCCCCGTTGGGCTGAAAAGTATGGCAAGGACAATGTATGCTAATTTCCAGGCCAAGGTTGGACTCTGCAAAGAAGACGACTCTGTGAGAAACAGTCTTTCTCAGCTGCAACAGCTCCTGGCACAAGGAAGTCTCACGGAGGACATGTACTGTGCTAATTTCTAGACAGTGGGCTAGTTTCAAAGTCAGGGATGCTATCAGAGTTGAGGAATGGAAGCTGCTTGGGAAAGGGGAATAGGAAGCAAAATCCTCCAATTTCACCTGTGCCAAAAGCCTTGCTCTTGTTAAAGGGAACCTTCTGGGTAGGTAAGAAGAGTGCTCCTGGTTACATTTTTTTTAGGCTATTCAACATAAATTTTGACTTTGTGAGCTTCAGGGAGCTCCACTAGAAAAAAAATATTTTTAATAGCTGGCTTGTGGTTGTCTGTTAAATCAGTTTTGCCATCCTTGGTACCTCTATTATCTGGCTTCTGGCTAGTGTCTGAAGGAGAGATCTGAAAATAAGCAAGTTGGATATGGACAAGTAATTTCATTGGAAGCATTCTTCTCAGCAGCTGCAACCTCCTGTTTTGTTGAACTGCTAGCGGTCTAAGTCACACAGACTTTCCAGAGGCAAGTCTATTTTCATAATAACTTCCTGGACCAGTCATGCTGTGTGGGCCTGACTAAAGGAACATAAGACTCTTATGAAAGCTCCTTTTTTATGTTGTGCCATGAATTAAAACATCTGGCTCCCTGGGCATTGACAAGGTGCCTAGCACCTTTTTTCCTCAGCGCTATATATATTCTCTAATGTCTTGTCAGCTAGTGTGCCTACCCAGAGCTCACTGCAGTTCCAGCCCTGAACTCCAGCCATCAGGACACAACTTGATTGCTTGAAATAGGAGAAGCCTGCAAGCCCACAGCTTACCCTTCCAGGGAGCGGCTGCTTGCCAGTACCTGCATTCCAGTCTTCAGTGGCACCTAACTTCTATCTGTGAGGCCAGTCCAGCTGTGAGTCATGATGCCTTATGCTCCAGCTGTGAATGGGGTCAGTGTTCTTGCTAGGAGCTGCCCCATAACTATCTGCAGAGGTATGTTCTCTGCAGTGTTCAAGCCTCCACGTGTCTTATGTATGTCAGCTTCACCTTTATAGCTGACAAGCTGTAAACAGCTAAATAAGCCAGGATCCTTGCTGCTTTTTCCCCTACTATATTTGCTCTAATCCACATGAAAATTAAAGCAGAGCATTCCTCATTTTCTAAGTATTACAGATTATAGTCTAGACAAGCAGAGGGGTCCCCTCTGGGCTTAGAATTGAACCAAAAGAAGTTTCAGCATCTCTCAGTGAAAACAGTTTCCTCCTCCAGTTCTGATTCAACCGACAGAGCTACACAGTGGGGCCTCCAGGGCAGAGCTAGGAATCTAGCAAACGTCACACATTGAGGAAGCTCTCCGGAGGAAGGCTTGTTCTCAGACTGAAAGAAGCTGACCTCTATGTGAACCAAGCTCCTGCAACTAGGGGAGCAGAGAGATACTCCTGTCAACATGGATCCACATTTCTATGGATGCCTTGGCACCCGGTCCAGCTAAGACCCCTACCTCTGTGCAGAAGCCACTCACGCACAGTCTCGGTGACATCAAAGGACAGCCACTCAGGGGAGCCCCGTGTCTGCACATTCCTGCCACTGAGGTACCGCTGCTTCGCTATGTGCTCATCCGGACGAAGGATCTGTGTCAGGAGGAGTGGTAGAAAAAATCAGCCAGTGCCGTGCATAAATAAGGGGTAGTCTTCAGGCCTTTTTCTTCCATTTGCTAAAAACTAATTCAGAAGGTTGGTCCTGGCAAGTGAGACACCAGGAATACCCTGGCACAGGTAAGAAGGACATGCTTCAAATCAACCTGAAGTCCAAAGAACTACGCGACCCTGATTTCTGTGTCCTAAGCAGCCTATCTCAATTCAGCATTGTTTGGGGGCACACATCCAGAGGCAGAAGCATACAGCCATTGACCTAAGGGGTGGGTTTGTTTCAGTATACACCTGTGGGATGTGGATCTGGATTTCAGAGTAGAACCAGCAATGGACAATAGAGCATCTGGCCACAGATCCCTTGCCCAGCACGCCTATTTACTGAGTCCTCACTGTGGTGTTTTCAAGTTTTCTACTCTCTTCAACTTCTATCAAAACACACCAGGGTTGATCGTTTGGACACCTCTCCCTCTGTTCTGACATCTCTTCCCATTTCCAGACAACCGCAGCCTGTTCTGCGGGACACCAGGTTGACTCCACAGAGCACTGAACTTACAGAGAAGCTCTGAGATTGCCTCCTTGTCAGTTGTGTCATCTGGTACAGAATTGCTCTGACCTTTGAAGCTTCCAAGAAGTCCTCAAGAGCTACCACCCACAGGGCAATTTTAGAGGCACTCTTACAGCAAAGTGGACGGACACGAGCCTGCGGGAATGTGCTGCCCAGATGCTAAACTATACCATGAGTTGGGTGGTCCACTCTGGCCTAAGACCACTTCCAAGCCTGAACCAGACCTTATTCTGCCAGAGGAGTCCATAAATTCAAAGCAAGCTCCAGATAAGTACCTGGATTAACAGTGACCTGAACTGTGTCCCTGAGGAGCTGCTGCTGAAGGGAACATTGAAAGCAAGCACTACTTTTCTAGTAAGTCAGAGACAAGACAGAGAGCTCCACCCATTGGATTAGTACCAATTGTACTGTGACAGCCAAAGGAACAAAACTGCCAAGGGACCTATGCATGCAGATGTGGCAGAAGGGTCAGGGCTGCTCCACTTGTGAGGAGCTCCCCTTCCAAACCCCTTCTCCGTGCAGCAAAGAGCTGCGGTGGGCACCATGCCAGGATGCCCAATGCAGACAGCCAATGTGAGTGGGAAAAGGACAGCATCACATTGTAAAAGGGAAGAAAGGTGACTATCACTACATATGCTGGAAGAAGCCTGGGTTACAGCATTCAATTTCTTCTCCCTCTCTTCTGTGGCTCTGCACATATCAACTGAGGCAACCATTAAGGAGACAAGCTATTCTGGGCTCAGGCACTGGGGAAGGTAATAATAATACCCACCTGGAAAAGCTCGATGCGTTGCTCACTGCGTTTAGAGCTTGGGTTGGGCACACGCAGCACACGAAACTCAGCTCGGAATAAGTTGGTGCTGTTCTTCTCTGCCGAAGACACATTAAAGCGGAACACATTGGAGGTGACCCCTTTTGGACAAATTCCCAACTCATCTAGGAGAAAGAAATAGAGAGACTGAGAACCACAGCTCTGAGAGACAGGATCTCAAATAAATATTGTTTGAAAAAGAGCTTTCCAGTAAGACCTGTCACTGAAACATCTTGCCACCTGTGAAGCATGGCTATCTAGATGAAGATAACACAGGATGAATTCACTCACATTTCCTCTACATTGCAACATTTTGCATATATACCCACTACTGCCACTGTTATTTTAATGCCACAAGACAGAGAATCAGTAGAGATTGACCACAGTATATTTATTATTGTCTCCTAACTACTCATCAAATATTTCTAATGCTAATGAGTCAGCTGCATCCAAAACAACAACCCCAGCACAGACAATGGGGCAACTTCACTTGCAGTTAGTGGGGCCTATTCCCAACAATGAGGATGGTGTGATTCTGCTCATGATAGAGACATGAAGCCACACAGGAGGTGATCCAACTGTTGCTGAATCTTAGTTTTACAAACCTTGACACTGTCTCCTAGAATGGAAGCCAGCCAATGTCTACAAAGCATGAGGCGTGGAAGACTCTTAAGGGCAGCAACTACCCAATGTGTACTGAAAGAAGTGGGTTTTAAGATCAGCTCTCACTCATGACCTGGAGAATGAATTAATGAATAGTGCTAGGCCTGTGGACATCAGACACATGGGCAGTAAATAACACAGCAATCCTCTACCTTCATGTGTGCCTGCTAAACACAAAAATCCGTTTTACATATGCTTCAAAAGAGAGTAGGTAAAAGCTGTGCAGTCCAGACTCCTCAAGAGAAAATAAGGCTCTTCAATGGGACCATTTTGGTCTCGTGGAAGTCTTTGTTGTTGCTGTTGTTCCTTTCCTATTGACCTGATTAGCCTTCAAGGCTCTAGCATCATGAAGGCTTCCTGCAGACAAGACACAACAGCTCCTGCTCTACACCCACATGCAGGTTTGTTTGCAGCCCTACAGAGCCTCTCATATGACCTCTGAATGTTGTCCAGTGCAACACAGCTGATATTTGTTTCTAAACAAACAAAAAGAAACAGAAAGAAAAACTTATCACCTGTTCCCAGACATGGTTCCAGACTCTGACAAATAGACAAGAAGCCCTAGCTGGAGTAACCTTCAAATTACATTCCTAGAGTTCTGCAGGCCTCTCTTTTCACACCACCATCATCCCCCCTGAGAAACAGCTTCTGAAGATGGGCTAGTGTGAAACAGCAACAGAGCGCAGAGGTTCACTTCCCATGCCAAATTCTGATTTGAGCAACACGGATGCACTTCCAGAGTCACATCCATGAAGGTGAAGGTTTTCCTGTTGAGCTACACTCGGATTCAGCAAGCAGGAGCCTGCCAGTTTTCAAGGATGTGTTCTTAGGGTGATGAAATTTTACTCAATAAGCTAATGACCACATGCTCGCATTGGGCTTTAACTGGAGGAGGTTTTGTCATTAGTGCTACTGAATAGAACAGCTCTCCCATATGGGAAAGTCTCTGGCTGTTATTGAAGAGATGGCTGTTCACTAATGCCAGGAGACCAAACCCCACTGCAGCCATGAGCTGGTACGCTCAGCCCAACATCCCTGCAGTGCAGAATACACCAAGCCACACACAGACACCTGCTGTGGAGATTCCACCTGTGACCAGTTCTAGGTTTGATGCCACAGAAAAGCCCAGCAGAAAACCCAAGCTCTCATTAAACGCCAGACATCTTCCTAGCTGAAGTCTAACACCGATAACTATTCTGTGTCCTAAACCTAGGCAGATACTGTGTTTTAATACTTCCTGAAGCTGTCTTGCACTCCTAGCCCTATTAACAGTGCTGTTAACAACATGCTCTTCCACTTCAGACCTGCCTGTCCCTAAGGAGTTGTCGTCGTTGCAGTGGTCAATAAAAGAAAATACATAGACAGTCTAGTTCCAAGCAACAAGACAGGAGAAGAAAGAACTTTTATTGTAACAGAACACTGACTCTTATAGCCCTTGGCATAACATACATGTTAAAACTACCATTGGTGTTTTTTCATAAACATACATCACAACTGGCTGCCCTGCATCACACCATGATGATTCAGCGTTTACAGAGTTACAGTGACTTGTTTAGCTCTGTCTTCCTTCCAACAGACCTGCTGTCAACCCTGACAAGGAGTGTCTCAAAAATCATCAGAAATGCCTTTCTACATCAGACCAGTGGTCAGTCAAGCTCAAGATGTTTCCAGCAGTAGTGCTTTATGTGACAATCTGTTTAGAGACTGCAGATCTGGTCCTACAGCACAGTGTAGATGAGAGACAAATAATTTAGAGTGTATCATCTCCTTAAGATTTTTTGCTAAATTAGGCAGCCATGGTGGCAAGACATTACTGTATCTACTGTATTTCGCCTACTGTCCCCACATTACTTTCTACCTAAAAGGGGAGTCCCTTTTAGGGTGCTGGTCTTGGGAGACCTTCCCAGTGAAAACAGTAATAGCTCTCTTACCTTCCCTATGAAGCTTCATGTTCTCTTTGCATCACTGAGGGCTTGTTCCCAGGGTACAGAGATGGAGCTGTGACCTGTGTTTCACTCTAAACCACTGTGAGGCTGGAGCCTGCTTCTCATAGCAGGGTGTTCAGGATATAGGTCTCATTCCCAGGAAACTGACAATTTTGAGGCAGTTTTTTTTGCACAAGGTCACAGGCAAAAGCAGCAAGGGGATTTTTCAGGGAACTTGGTCCAGTCCCAGCTGAGGTGTGTTAATCACACTGGAATCCAGACATGTTCACCTACCAGCACAGAACAAAGCCTGGTGACAGTATTTCTGCAAGCTCTTCCAGTCCACAACACTCAGTGGCAGTAACCAAGCCTGGACACAGTGAATCTGTGACACCCTGTGCAGCCATGCCAGGCTATGTCTCATATGACAGGATGCATCCTCACAACTAGACTGTGCTATTACTGTGTAGCCCAGAGCTGTTCACTGCACAAATGATGAGACCAGTAGCCTCTCAGTGTGGATAATGTGATACAGGGATCAGGTTCTTTTGTGAGCTTCCATCTTCCTATCACTGCTGTCAACAAGGTGGAGGTTCACCATATACTGCCAATCCAGCAGAAACACCTGCTGTTTCTGGCCAGCCCCAGGAAGGATGATGGCTCTGCAGTTCAAGTTTGATGAGAAGGAAAGGCAGGCTGTCTGTGAGCAGGTATTGCCTTGCTCTATATTACACCACTGAATCACCAAGGTGTTTCATGCCAAAGCTGCACAACTTTGGAGAAAAAAACCTGATCCATCTGGAACTCTGCAGGTGGCAGGTCTTGAGAAAAGAGATGCTTGGCCCCAGTGACCCATGACTTTAATTGCCTTGTGTCTCAAGCTGCCTTGGAAAATGGCATGTGTTTTTCCTCAGGAAGGTAAGCGAAAAGCCATGAGCAGGACTGTTGCAGATGCTCTCTAAGTTTGAATCTAATCAAGTTAAAGGGGTCTGATCCCTATGAGTTTTAGGAGATCCCTAAAGTGAACGGCTGGTCAAAAGGGAATTATTCTCTGAAACAAAGTCCCTTATAATTCAGGCAATGTGCCTGAGAGGCACAGGAGGAAGACTATTCCATGAGTCACCAAACAGCTCAGAGAAAGGATGTGGAACCTGGTCCTGAATATCTGTCCTTCCTAGAAGGATATACTTCCTATTTTTGCTCCTCAGCTCTCCTCACTTTTGAGCCTTCAGACTTTGAGAAGCATGGGTTCTCTGAGCCAATGAGCCGCTTGACTAATAATCTGGAGCTAGAACAGTTCGTGTGAGTGTGCACGCATTTCAGACTTGTCTGTATCATCCTTGCAGTTCCTTCAATGGAGCGGTCCTCCCCTCTCCCTCCCCCCCAGAGGAGACTGGCTTTAGCTCAGCATGCTCTGAGATCACCGCCTGGCACAGTGACAGAGTCATGGGAAAGTTGAACACCAGCCACTTCTGAAGACACAGGGCCAAATTCAGCCATGGTGTAAGCAACGAAACTCCCCAGGTTTCAAAAGGAGCGCTTGACACCACGATATGTCTAGAGCTAATCTCTCCCAGTATGACCAAATTCTAAAATTCTGAGTCGTGGCATCTACATTACCCACTCCCAGAAATTTAATCTCAGCACTACTTAGTCTTTTGAACTCACTGCTCCAGTGTCCTATGGGGACATGGGACAGAATCATTCATTTACATAGGCATTTTCCCCAACCCACAGTCCATGCTCACCGTTCCTTATTCTGCATCACTTTTTCAATTCTCTTTCCCCTCAATCTTATCTAAATTCACTCCTTTGACTTCATCTGCTGCTGTTGTGCTTTCAGTTTCCTTCCCCAAAACACATGGGTGTGTAGCATGGCTGTACTATTTCACAGACACTTGGTTTCCCCATATGTTTAGAATTTCACAAATGACACTTCAGTAGGTCAAAAATGTTGAAATACAGGTAAGGTGCTATACCCTGAGCACTTTCTGTTCCTTGAGTCTTGGTGTCTCCTGAGCTACGAGCTAATCATGACCACACGGAGTGCAGTCTGCTAGAGATCAAGTAAAATTTGTTGCATTACCACATTGCAGCTCATCATATCTCAAGATTAACATAAACCTGGTAGAGTAACTGCATTTTGACACTGCCTACACCAGTCACAGCTCCTCCCCAGAACTGCTGGTGTTCCAGTCGTGTCCCCAGGACTGCACTAAGTCATAGGAGAACACCCTGCATAGTGGTATGACTGCAACTTCCAATCCCAAGGAATCCCAAGCACAGACCAAAATGATTGCTTGTGCCTACATGTGCTCAGCATCTGCAATCTGTTTTGGGTTCATGTCTGCTCAGTCTCTGTCTTCACTCAGCTTCTGCACCTGAATCTGTTTAGTGTCCACATCTGGGCCTGCTCATCATCCTCTCCACACCTGCTCAACATCTGCCGTGTTTTCCCAATGCCTGTGTTCTAATGGGGGTCCCTTTCACATCACTGTCTGCTTTACACCTGCTCAGAACTCGTGTTCTTCTCTACTCGCTCTCTGAACCCTCACACTAACCGAGTAATATCCTCGTCAGTGTCCTCCAAGCAGAGTCTCTTCAGAGTGCCTCTCCACCTTCTCTACTGCCGGCGCGGGTGCTCCACGGACCGGACAGGTTGCCTGTCTCTCTGCGGCAGGCGCTGGAGCTTCAGCAAGGAGGAGTTCCTCTACCTGCTCGTCACCCAAACACCAGACCTGCGACTCCTCCCAGCCCGGTGCGCAGCGTTCACCTCCACACCCGCGTTGCCTCCTCCCCTACTGCCTTCCCACCTCACGGCTTTCCCTGCCCGCCTTGTCCAGATTTCAGGGTTCTAGGCACGGGTTCCGCTCGCCGCTGCCGGTCGGGGTATGGGCCGCCGCTGCTCCCGGCCCCCGCCACCCGAGCCCCGCGCCGTCCCGCCGGTGGTCCGAGCGCCGCCGTCGCACCGCGGCTTCCCCCCGCCCTGGCCCCCGCTCGCCCCCGCACCCGAGCGCACGGGCAGGCAGAGACGCGCCCCCCGCCCGCCTCCGCCCTGCCGGGAAAGCGGCCCCTTCCACGGGGGCCTGGCGCCCCTCCGGCCCGGCCGGTCGCCCCTCCTCCGCGCCCGGGATCCCGGGCAGCGTGCCCCGCGGGCGCGGCACCCCAGCCGGCACGGGGGGAGCCCCGCACTTACTGTGCTCGGGGAGGCCCTGGATCATGTCAAATTTATGAATCTCTTTGGCATAGTATTCGGACTCGGTGTTGTCCTGAGAGCAGCTCTCCTCCTTCTCCTCCTCCATCTCCTCCAGCAGCTCCCGAGTGCTGTTATAGAGGGCCAGGATCTGGTAGGGGACATGGGCCGGCCCCACAGTCTCCGGGGGGCTGGTGAGCCGCAGCTTACTCAGGATCTGGCCCCGGATGGCCTCCACCCTCTTCTTCTTGATGTGATCCAGGTCCAAGGTGGTGCAGGAGGACAGCGAGAGGCTCACGGTGGCGAAGCTCAGTAGGGAGAGCAGCACCAGAGCTCTTTGCACGTACATCTTCATGTGCGAGGGGGCGGCGGCCGGGGCGCCCAGTAGGGACCCCCGAGCGGCGGCGAGCGAGCGCGGGTGACCGGGTGGTGTGCTGGCGGCAGCCTCCCCAAATCCCGCAGGCTGAGGCTTGGCGAGGAGGTGCATGAACTCACTGCGCCGTGCGCGACTCAGGACTTCCAGGAAGAGCTGGCAGCGCTCCGCAAGGAGAAGCTGCAGGCGCCGTGCCTCGCCGCGCCGCGCTCCTTCCCCATGCGCCGCCCCGCTCCCCGCGGAGCCGGGGGCGCCCCGCCGCGCCGCGCCGCCGCACGTGTCA
>NW_020884878.1:18185976-18404922 GCF_003945725.1 Corapipo altera | reverse complement strand
GCCCCCTGCTGGGGGGGCGCGGGCAGCGGCGGGCGGGCCCTTCGCGGTGGTCCGGGTGGCGCGGGGAGGCCCCTCCCGCTTCCAGCTGCGAAATCGCATTAAAAGCCGCTAAAAATACCCCGCATACTTTCCTGATGTGGTTTCTTTCCGGGGGAGGAAGGGAGGGAGGCGACGGGGCCCGGGCGCCGCGCTGCGGATGGGGGGCTGCGGCGGGGCTGGCGGCCGTGCGTGGCCCCGCGGGCCCAGGGACGGTGGCGGGCAGGGCCAGGGCGATGCCCCGCGGCCCAGAAGGCAGGTGGCCAGAGAGCCCTGGGGGTCCCTTTCACGGCAGCCCTCGCTGAACGGAAGGGGCTGCTGCGGGCACCCGCTGCCCTCGGAGGGGGCCAGGACCACACGCAGGAGACAGCACCGGCCTCAGCCGGGGTCACGATCACCCGGGCCTGTTCGGGCCCCTCTCCCGGGGCACGTTCTCACTACGGCCACCCGCCACACCCACCTCCTCCTCCATGCCCTGCCTGCGCCCGCTGTGCTGAACACCAGGGAGATGTTCCCAACCCCTGGAGCGCGAGAGCCCTTTTGCCCTCACCTGGACCCTGCCCCAGGCGAGCAGGGACTCCTGGCCCCACTACCCAGCGCTTCTCCTGGGGCGAGCAGAGGGGCAGCCCCTGAGCTGGCGAGGCTCCTGGGGCCAGGTGGCAGCTTTGTGCCTTCCCAACCATGGCAGCCGCTCGAAGCACTGCCAGTGGTATGGCGATGTGTTGGGAAAGTGGTGCAGTGACAGCTGCTGCCGGGCTATGGGCTAGGTGGGAGCTGGGCAGAACTCCCTGAGGAAGCAAGTCGTGGATCTTCATGCTCTGGGATAGCTGGACTCCAGGGGCGTGTGACCCCTGTGCCTGGAGCAATGGTGTCCAGCAACAGCGCAGCTGGAAACACCAGGCACAGCTGCAGGGAGCTTTCCCTCACCTACATGTTCAGGGGCCTGGGGCAGGGAGAGTACTGCCAGCTCAGAGGCCAGTGGCTCACTCACAGTGTGGAAGAGGTTGACAGGAAATCCATTGGGCAGCTTGGGGGTGCTGGATGCCTGTTGAGCCCATTCCCTGCAGCTCTGAGGAGACAAAAGAGTGGGCTGCCTACTGTTTGCTTGTGCTTTGCTTGGGGAAGGGGAATTTGAGCTCCTTGATGGAGCAGACAAAGATGTAACAAGATCTAGTGGCTCTAAGATGATGTCAGGGAAATCACAACTTGGAATAAGGTGCAAATTCTGAGTGCTGATGTTAACAATCTATGGAGTATTTTAACGTAGATTGGGATGGATGTTTCCAGAGCTCCCCAGGCACTTCTGAAATTAATTTTGGATGCTTTTCTGCACTGGGACCTCCTCTACTCTGTGTTAGGTTGGAGGTCACACTAAATGCAGTAGAACTGATTGCTTTGGACTTCAGTAATCCATTTACTATGGTGCCGCATGGTGAATTATTAGTTAAGATGCAGATAAGTACAGAAATTATAAGAAATTAAGACCTCCCCAGAGGCTGGTCCCGGGCCCAGGTTTTATTAATGATCTTGGCATGCCAAAATGGATGTGCTAATGAAATTGGTTGCTTATCCAAAGCTGGGAGGCATTGTCAATACAGGGGAGAACTGAGTGTAAGCAAATTTGAAGGCTGACACGGTAGAAATTGGATGAAATGCAATAGTACAAAATGTAAGGTTATGTTGTTAATGGCTGCGATCAGATTTTTCTATTACAAGTTGACAGTGGGAACTTACTGCTTGGAAATAATAGCGGATGATTATTAGAATAATAGAATAATAGGTGTGGTGCTGCTAGGTGTAGGTATGCTGGACTACTCACTTTCTGCTCCAGGTGTTGCTCTGTGGGATGAGAGAGGTGTGGAATCTCCATGGTCTGACATTCACTGGAACCAACACTGGTGGCTGCAAGTAGCAGTCACTAACAGATTGCACATCTTGGACATGCTGGAATCCAGCTAAGCTGAGGGAGAGCCTGACATGGCTACTGAACGTGTGAGTGTCATAGGAAATATTTCACACCTGGGAACTCAGGCTGGGGTTTGACAGTCTGAGCTGGAGCAGATGTAACCCAAACAGCATCTGTTCTCGTGGAGATCAAGACAGGCAAATGCGTGGGCCTTTGCTGCCTGTCAAAGCCCCTTCTACCTTCCAGAGGGAGGAACCTCTCGTTTGAAGCTTTGCAGTTGTTAGGAGATTTTGTTCTGGAGCCCATAGAAATAATAGAATATTTGCAGTTGTTTCCCTCCTGCAAAACCCCATAGAGATGAGGTAAATCCTTTGAGGTGCATGGAGAAAAAACTGCAGAAAAATCAAACTGAGATGCTTGGAGCTGCCAGTGTGCTGCTAGTGTGGAGCAGGCTACAGCAACAGTTTTTGCTGAGCACTTTGCTTCCCAGTGGAAGCTTACTGTTTTTAGTGAATTGGCCCATGTCAAAATTGGGAATCTGGCTGGCCGCCCAACGTGAGGATTGGGTGAGGAAGAAAGGCGCAGCACTGTGTCACTTGTTGCTACTGGGATTGCCCTGCATCCCATAGATCTTACTGCTGCCAGGGAGCTACTTAACAAAACCTTTGGCCACTCTGAATAAGGTGGTCATTGTGCTACCATGTCAGCTTTTCACCATAGCTGCAGCTTTAACTACACACGGGTGCCCTCTCTCTAAAGGTGGTCTAGGACCAGAAGCATATGGGAGTGCTCAAGTGTGATTGCTTTCCCAGACTCTCATGGCTTTCTCATGGCTAGGAGGACCAGACACAAGCTCTATTCATACATCTGTCCAGTCAAGGGGTAATCAACAGTAAACAGTGCTAGTGGGGGACTCTGTTAGTCCTATTCTGCGTGATCAGGTTTGGGTTGAAACCAGATGGAGAGAGTCCATGCTTAGATGTAAGAACTTGTCCGTGAAAGGAATGCTTGCGTAGTTCTTACTTGCTGTTCAGATGAGAGGGGGTGGCAGCAGTGTGATTTATAGTGAGAGCAAAATTGAACAAGTAAGGCAGACTGAGACCTGAGAATACACCTGGAACTGTACACTGGGAAAGAGAAACCCAGGCCTGGCACCACAGGCCTGACCTGGACAGGAAGCAAGCACAAAAAACGGCTTTGGACAATCACAGCAGCACCAGATGTTTGTCCTGCTACCTGGCTCCTTCTCAGTTGGTTGAGTGGAGCTGCTCTAGGCCCAAGGTCAAATGATGCCTGTGGTTTCACGAGTAGGACAGAGGAGAATTAAATTATTCAGAAAAGGTGATCCCAATGCTTAAAGCAAGCAAGATCTATTTTAGCCACAACACGAAAAAATGGATGAAAACTCCTTTATTCCCATTGCCCTCCCTAAGCAGGCAGAACTGTGTCAGGGTGGGTAACAAACCCCATTTCAATAAACTGAGTCCGGAGGGACTCAAGGCAGGACAGATTTTGGGTTTCATTCTTTCTACACATCTGCTCTTTTCTCCTATTGAGAATCTCTTAAGTCAGAAGTCAAAGTTCTGAGGCAAGGCTCAATTCCCCAAGTGCTTAAATGTTTTCTTTCCTGCACATGGACTGTGCCCTTCCTCTATTTGCCTGAGACTTCTGTCCCTGGGGTGGGCAGCAAGCAGCACACAGAGTGTCTTGAGGGGAGCTGGGAAGTGGATGTGGGATGGTGTCTGGGATGGGGACCTGGAGGAATTGTGAGTTGGAGCTTGGAGAGGGGGGGCAGTTCCAAACAGGTGAACCTGCTGTTCCTGCTGCTTCATGATCTGTCTGTCCAGGATGGCACTAGGTACTGTCTCTACCCTGCCTCCAGTAGGAACACACTGCCAGCTACCTGTTTGGGGCCACAGTGCTGTCAGTGCACTCCTACCCAAGGATTCCCACCCCAGGGATGCCCTCCAGCTTTAGCAGACATTTCTCTGGGTGCTATCATGCTCCTCTTGGGATGCTGTTTTTCTGATCAAGGTCAGCTGTAAGTGTATGCCTGTACTTGGACATCCTGCAGTGGTTACTGTAACCCCAGAGCCACAGTCCCCTCTGTCTCCTGGCATCTGTGTAGCTGCGTTGTTGCAGCAGCTCTTTGTTAGGAGTGGGTGGGAACTGGGAAATGCAGGGCCATAGTCCCATGGCCCCGTGGTGAAGCATGGGCTAGGTGAAAACTGCCCTCTATACTTCATGAATATTTGAATCTGTAATTAAAACAGAAGCACAAAGTATCTGGAAGATCATAATTTCAGAAAGCCCAACGAGCCTGGCTTCAAAAAAGGAAAATCATGTCTCACTTACCGAATTCCTTAAACATGTCAAGGTTTGTAAAGAGAGATAATATCTTTTATTAGGCCAATTGATATAGCTGGAAAAAACACACAAGCTTTCAGGCACAGAAACACTTCTTGTATGTTTTTTTCCAGCCATATCAGTTGGTCTAATAAAAAGTTATTACCTCTGCCCACAAATCTTGTTTCACTTAGTCCTTAGATCATCACAGCACAACTTGAACATGTCAGTAAGGAATGGAAAAAAAGGAGAATTATTTGATATAATTTATTTAGAGTTCTGAAAGTTCCTCAGCCAAACCATGAGCTGCTGCTAAAGCTAAGCAGGTATGGAGTGAAATCTCATGCCTTTAGTAATAGGTATTCTTGGAAGGCTTAAAAGTTTAGGGTTACACAGTCAATTTTCATCATGGCAAAGTATTAACAGTGTAGTTGGTGGTGTGGTACAGTTCTTCATTGTAGCAGCAGAATAAATGAATGACAATTACTTAGGTTAATGAGGATGGTTGAAGATTCTGAGGAATGTGAGATACCAGAAAAAATATAAGCAAATGCACAAAGCACTGGAAAACTGAATGTTTATTTAACATATGGAGCTAAAAACAGATCTATTTACAATTAATCTATACATCTGTCCAGTCAAGAAACAGACTGGGGACGTTTTATGCAGCTCAGTGGAAATCTCTGCACAACTCATGCTTGCGAGGCACGTGTGTAATGATCGTTGTGCTTATATTTGATCCCTGGGACTGCTTCCACTTGCACTCTGGAGACAGGCTGCCCCATCTGGAAAGCAGCGTTGGAGAGCCAGAGAGAACTGGGAAGAGCATCACAAGCGATCAGGAGACTTGGCAGAAGCCTCTGTGAGGAGACAAATCTGCAAGGCTGGGATTATTTGCCTTAGTGGGAACTAAAAAAGTGTCTACGGGCAAAAAGCTGTAGAAGACGGAGTGGCAGGCTGTTCCTGACCTGCCCCACTGCACGTGGGATTAAAACCGGGTAACAGAGTTACCTGCATGACGTATTGCAGCACTGCTGTCACCGGTGGTCAGGCCAAGGTTTAAGGATTGCCAGGGCGCTGGATGTTGCCGTGGCTGTCCGGAGCTCCTGGCGGGGCAGTTCAGTGCCGGCTGTCTGTTGCCGGGCCGCGGTTGCCGGGGCGGCGGGGCGGGCTGTGCGCCGGAAGCACCGGCGGCGGCGGCGGCGGATGGAGGCTGAGGCTGAGCCGGAGCGAGCGGAGGCGCCGCGGCGGGGGGGCGTCGCCGGGGTGAGCGGGCCCGGGGAGGCCCGGCCTCTCCGAGCGCGGCTCGGGGCCTTTAGGCGCGGTCCGGGACGGGCGCGGGGCCGGGAGGGCACCCTGCGGGGAGGCGGCGTGGGCCGCCCCCGGAGTCCGCCCGCCCGGTGTGGTGCCGTGCGCCGGCCGGTGGGTCCGAGCAGCGACTGGCGCTGGGCCGGGAGGCGGCCGCGGGGTGAACACCTGCGACTGTGATGCCTTAGCACCGCATCTGAGGGCACCGCGCCTCGCTGCGGGGCATGGCGCGACGGCACAGCCGTGCCTTGCCTTCTACCCCCTGCTCTGAAACAGCTTTTATCAGTAACCCTGTGCCCTCCGCTCCTTCGTATCTCCCCCTGTGCTCCAGATACTAAAGATGGGCCGTCGAGCCCGCCAGGACCTCTTGGCAGATGAAAATCTCATCAGGAAGAATTCCCCGTCTGCTTGTCTTGGAGAGGTGGGTGTATTGTCAGGAGAACCTGTCATTTATCCTGCTGGTGTCTTCCAGGGGAGGAATCTTCATTTCTTTCCTGCGTGGTGTGCTTTGTCCTTTGAAGTTTGTCCTTAGAGTTGGGACCCATGTGACTGCTCTGTCCCTTTCCTGGTGTTACCCTTTGCATGATGTGTAGTTTTCACACAGGACCATATTTAGGGCTATGGTCTCTTATGTGTGAAGTATGGAGAGTAGTATCATACAGGACTTGGGGCCTGTCCCTCCTGTGCATGCATACCTTCCCAATATTTTGATTCCCAGAATTAAAATATGAGCAGACATATCATTTTGTGACCAGCTTTGCCACCATCTGTGGAAGCAAGACAAAGTACAGGTAAACAGATACCTTACTTTTGTGCTTTGCTTTTGCTAGAGCCAGAGTACAGTATCTGATGTGGTCACTACAAAGTTTGTGTAGTGATGCTCTTTTTCCTGTCCTCCATGCATAGGCTACAAAGGTCATGCTAGGAGCCAGCTTTGCAGCATCTGAGACTTTGTCTTGTGGGTAATAATGTCCAAACTCAGTTTCCACTTCTCTTTGGAGGAAAATGTTTGTTCAGAATCTGTTCTATCAGTACATCTTCAAATGGTAGAAGGGGGTCTGGAACCCCTCTTTCTCAGGAGAATGAGGCAACATCCTCTTGTATCCGGAAATATGAGAACTGTTTCTATTCACTTTCTTGCTTAGTGCTGCAGAATGCTCAAATTCTACCTGGAAGTTTGCTCTTGGATGTTAGCATGGCTTCTCCACAGGCCTCTCCAGCTGGAAGGAGCACTTCTCAAGAAATGACATAGAGATTTTGCTCCTTGATATTTTCAAATGGACAAAAGTGTCATCAGAGTTCCACCTTATTGACAACAGTGATATTTGTTTAAATGAGGTGATGCTTAACTTTTTGCAGTGCCAGCATAGTCTCCAGCATACATATTCTTGGCTTCTTTAAATTTCAAACCCATTTTTTCCTGCCAGCCACCTTGGCTCCAAGTGTGCTTCAGGCTGCTCTGCTCAGAGCCCTAGGGCCTTCTGCCTTGGAATTGGCTACTCCCTGATTGTCTGTGCTGTGACAAAACTTTCCATTTACACTGAGTAGTTGTGTCCCAGCCATCTGTGATGAAATGGTTTGCTGAGGGGGAATAATTCCTTGGAGACCCTGGGATGGTGTTGAAAATACACTTTAATGGCTTAGCTTACAACAATGCCTCATAGAGCAGGCTTTTTTTTCTGGAGAAAGTGTGCTCTTTTCTTTTAGTAGGCATAATGGAGAATCATGTCCCACCTATGCATTCTCCCCTCCTCAGATGTGCTATAGGCATTTAGGATGGATTCTGTGAGGGAATATGGAGAAGATGTAATTTAAGAAATAAAAATAACCGTGGGCCTCATGGGTAAAAACAGTCTTAAAGAAACCAGATGGTCGTTTAAGGGGGTGTCATCACTGGTTGGTCTCCAGATTAGGGTGGCTCACTGTCAGATTGTTCTCTTACTGGCACTGGCCATCCTAGCTCATGGGCTGATTCCCTGGTTTGAAAGAGACTGGGGTGTTATGTAAGGGTACAGCTGATTGACTGTAAGTTACTGCAGTTGTGCTTGGTGTGTCTCATCACAGCCATTATAACAGCTGGGAAAAGATCATAGGGACTCCAGTCCTTGGGCACCCCTGGAGAGGACTAAGAAATAGTTACAGTGTTGGGTTTGGCAGTGAGCTTTTCAGCAGCAGAAGGGTGAGGCCTTCCACACCTTACAGCATTCAAATATGTTATTACTGGATCTGAACCACCAGGAAGAATCGTTTGTGTCAATAGTTTCTCTTCAGACAGGTCTTTGTTGCTAAATGTTTCTGTTAATTGAAAACCTTGGAGCTACTGGAGGAGAGACAAAATCCACTATAAATAATCCTCAGCTTTTCCTTTGCTCAGGAATTGGAGGCTTTTCATACATGACCATATTTGATACCAAAGTGAGCATTTAATAGAACTAATATTGTTTTTTCCTTCACCGTAGATTGGAAATCACCTTTTACTTTTCTGCAAGCTTGGCCTTGGCTTGCTTTTAAGTGGTGGGGTCAGCTGTTACAATGGATGTCTCACTCAGCCATCTGGTCATCTTGAAACCTTTTCAAGGAATCTTCCCAAAAGAAACGCAAATTAAAAAACAGTCCTTTTTTTTTTTTTTCTGGAACTGGCAGTAGTGGAGTAGGCCTCATGTAATTAATTTCAGCATAAGAGGTTTTATTCTTATTACTGATTTTGAAGACAAAGGGGTTTGTCTTTAACCTTTGCCATATTCACAATTTCATATGCGGTTTTGCATTCAGGATGGTGATTCTACCTATAGAGGTTCCTCAGGGTTTTAAAAATGGTTTAATTCACTTTGACTCTTTCTTTTTTAGTTCCATGCCAATACACTCAGTTTCCACCCAGCTCAAATTTCTGGTATGAACATACCATTTGTGCTATTGTTCTGGTCTTCTCATGACACTGAGAAACATCCAGGAAGTCTTTTCCAGGCAGACCAACTTGCTTGAAGGAAGCAAAAAGTACCTGTCTATCCATGTTTCAACATTTGGGCTTATTATAAGGAAATTCACTTCGAGGGGGAACAATTAATGTAGTTAAAAAGATCTTTGTTTTGAAGTCAATAGGCAAATCATCTGACTTGGAGCATAGATCTTATCAGGTTACTGCTGATCTCTCCTTGACCTGGGCTTCCCCTTCCAAAAGAGACTCCAAACTGTGTGTCTTTGCTCACAAATGCATTGTTAAAACTCCCTTCTCTAGGGCATAACTCTAATGTCTTGTGCCTTGTAGCCTAATATACTTGCCTCAAGCTCTATGAAGACAGTCTGATATCTCACTATCTTTTCAGCGCCTGTTATGTGTATGTATCTCCCACAATAATATTCTTAACTATAGCAGCAAATCTGTAATTCCTCTGCCTAGGTCTTTATTTGGTAATTCCCATTCCTGTGTGGAAGTACCTGCATTATCTTCAAATGTAGACCTCTGTCTCCTCAAGGGGCTCACAAAAGGTCACAAAGCTCACAGTCTGCCATCTGACATGCAGAGCATTCCTGCCTTTTCAGAAGTACAAGTACTAACAACACTGCTGCTATGTATTATTTTGCGAGGCAAGAAGGAACATGATTATTTGCTGTAATTGATGCATCCTCCTGCAGCAAAGGCTGTGCAAGTACCTTGCCTTCAGAGCTCCTTGGCAAATTGGCAGGCACTTCTTGCACACCCAGGGGAATATGCTTCAACTGGGAATTCCTAGAGATAAATCTGCTAGCTGCATGCCAGAACTCCAGATTTCAAACATTCATTTTCAGAGGGACAGAGGCCTTACCCATCCTCTGACTTGATGTGTTACATTTACTCATTCTGATGGTATCAAGTTTCTGACAAAATGGGAGAAACTCAAGCTGGTCATGTTATTTGTGTAACGGGAGAGACAGATCATATAATGAGATCTGTTGAAGATCTTTGCTAGCCCATTCTAACAGGCCTTCTGCACACTTCTGTAGAATGAAAGTCAAACCTATTTCCTGGCTCTAACATCACTGCACCCAAAAGCCTGAATGCCTGATGACATCCACCTGAAGAAGATGTTTGGCAGGGTTTGGAGCTCTCAACGAGATTGATTTGGAAAGCTGTGTGGAAAAGCCTTTTTAAAAAATATATCAGCAAACTTTTCCTTTTCTGTGTCTTATCTCAACAAGAGCGAACTATTTGTTGTTCCATAAGAAATCTGTATGCAGAAATATTGTAATGTTATCCAGCTTCCACAGTCTGTTTTCTCTTCATCCTATGGTGACAGGATTCCCTTGGGACCTTGTTTAAGAGTCCCCTGGTTTCTACCTCTTACAACCTCAATATGATTTTGCCAGTGTGTCTCTGGTGGCACTCTGTAGATCCTTTGAGTGGAGACTTGCAATTAATATGCAATATGTCAGCCTCCAGGATGAGGGTTTTCCAGACTATGTTGAGAGTATCTCCACACAGATATGACAAGGTCACTTTATATCAGGGTTTTCCCACAAATCCAGTTCCCTGCTGGTTCTCTTCCCCATGTTTCACCACAGCCTGGGAAGAGGCTCTGTACTTTCAATTCTGAAAGTATGTTTTTCTCTTGTTATCCGACTTGGCATTTGTGACCTTGCCTATGTAGCTGTGGTCCTTGGGTTAAAAAGTGAGCATTTCTGTGCTGTAAAAAAATACCTTAATCAGGATACCTTCATGTAGACAGACAAAAGCTTGGGCCATCTCCACTGTACACTGGAAGGATGTTCCCACAGGTGAATTTTGCAAAGCAGCTGTCTGGACTTCTATCACCCAGTTTACAAACACTCCTGGCAGTGATTCTTTAGGCTGATATCCAGGCATCTTTTAAATAGGATTCCATTATTTAACCCAAATGAATAAACAATACAAAAAATGAATTGCTGAGGGTGAAATTCACGTGGAAGATTGCTCAAAGAAGTAGTTATTTAAATGCTTTTCCAACATGTGTTGTCCAGCTGGATTTTCTTCTGTGCTAGAGCAAGTCTTAGACCACTCGGACTCTGTACATCCAGAGAAGCTTAGATCACGTTGGGCCCCACAGAGGCCTTTCTGCTTTTGGATGTGGGATCAAGTGAGGCCCTGGCTGATAGATACACACTTCCAACAGGTTTTTACTGGTTGGGCAAATCCGATCTCATTTGTGCTGCTCATTGATATGGATACTTTTGTGCTCCAGCTGTCCTAACCTGCATGTAGCCTCCCTCTGCTCTTGTCCTAGTAAGGCTATAAGAACAGATGACAAGACAGACAGTAAGTGAACTCAGATACCAAACCATTTTAATCAGAGATATGCAATTGATGAACCACATGGCTTCTGTGTTCCACAGGAGAGATAAGGCAGTCCAGAAGAAAAGTCATGTGCGTTAGTGGCGTTTTTCCAGCTGTCCTATGTGTATGCCTGGTGCAGGGTCATGGGTCAATCTAGGATACCCCAGATTCTCTCCCTTGATGATTCTGAACACTGTGATTTCTAGAATAGCATAGAGCTTACGGGGTTCTTAATTGCCTCCTTGCATTTGGTGTCTGACAACAGGGGTTTTTGCCACTGGTGGTGCTGACAGTCTGCTCATCTGAAAGGTTCTCAACCAGTTTGCAACTTTCACAGTGATTAACAGGCTGCTTTCCTTGAGTTACTCATCTACCCCACAACCAAGCTACTCCCCTATACTACAGTGTTAGCTAAACATCATCTGCTAAAGTGAACACTGTTCTCAGCTATGCCTGTCTTATGCTAACTGCTACAGCTCCTGCTCTCAGAGGAGGATCTGAGGTTGTCTTGAGAAATAGTAGGTCCTGAAAAAGGACTGCAGCCTACTACAGTATATAACCCCTAGTATGACTGGTCCAGCATAATTTCTGGTCTCTGGCATGGTTGCAGTGACTATCCATACAAATCTTTCAGGCATCCTACACACTTGAATAATTTGGGATTTTTCATTCTATAGGGAGAATGAACTAAGTCTGTTCTCTTCTTGCTCATGTTTCTTTTCAAGGTCTGCTACTGTCAGACCTTCCTGCCATTGCAGTCAAACATTCCTGCTTTAAGTATCACAGTTGGTTTATGCATAAATGACTGAATATAAAATGGTACAATGGTGGGATTAATTTTGTGCCTTGTTCAAGTGAATAAGGTTGCAAAGCATGTACTGCAAGACAGCCAGAAATGTCGTTCTTCAAGCTTTTTGTGCAGGCTTCCATAGTGCTTCCTTTTAACTTCTTTCTTTCTTTTTCCCTCCTGATCCTTCTAGGATGAAGACTCTGAGGAAAAGGTTGACCATGTAAGACTAGAGGCTTTCTAGGTAGATGCTGGCTCCTCTGAAGGGGACTAGTAGGACTAACCTATTATGTGTCTGGAGACTACCTTAAAAAGGTACTCTAGTATTGGAGAATAAGACAAAGTTTGCCTCAGATGCAGTGCCTTTCCTGCATCCGCTTTTCCTGTTGCTGAGAGGTTTTAATTATCTTTGTAACAGCTACTTTTATCAGCTGCTGCATCTTGTTTTGAGGTCACAGATGTATATGTGGCCACTGGAAAGATGCTCTATTTTCATTTAATAGTCAGGGCAGCAATTAGTTAATAGAATACAAAACCTGACTGAGCCTAGGTTGCTGTCCAGTATGGTTAGGTTGCTCCCATAACATGAAAACTTGTCTTCAGGGATGATGAAGTCTTGCTGGTGTCCCAGAGGAGAAGGCCAGCCAGTAGAAACAAGGATGTATGCCTTTGTATTTTCTACAAGTCTTCTTTTTATTGCGCCAGGTCTGGAATGCCAGTATGTGTAGTTAATAGGATGTCATAATGCTTCTTACCAGGCTCCTGTTATACAGGGAGAAGGAATACACATATCCTTTCTCATCCTGCAGCAAAGCTAAAATGCATCTCAGCATTCATTTAGCATTAGAAGCCAGGGTGATGCTGTTCAGATCAACCTGAGAACTTCTACCTGTTTCTGTTAAAAGTCTTTGGGCCTTGCACTCTTCATAACAGTGGAATGGGTGTTGCCTAATTTTTCCTGCCTTGAGTTGCTCTCTGTATATGTTAGACAATTAAAGCACCCTCTTCTGTACTCTTTAATTCCCCTGAAGCACCACCCCAGTATGGATAGCATAGTAGATTCATGTGTGAAATTTAAAACCCAGAAAAGAAACCCCTATCACCCATCTCATTAATTCTGACCTCAGAAGGGTATAGTCATCACAAGGAGTCAAGACTATTCAAATTAGCTCAGTTTTCTCTTGGTAGTGTAAGAGATGATATTGTGGGAAAGATCCACTGGGTTTATTTGGCAGTAATGGATGGTTCAGGACTATGCCCAGAGCACTTTTCCATTTATCAGGCAAAGAGACCTCCCACTGATGGGTATAGTTTTGGGGACTGGTTGCCTAAGAGAAATTTTTCCTGATAATTGATATAATCTCCTCCCCCCCTCGCTGGAACCAGTCCTTACAGTTATTTCACTGGAACTAATTCCACCTCCATACAGTGCCCTAAGTCATTGATTCCCAAAGTCTGCTGTTGAATGCTGACTGGTCACATGCCACAGGCGCCTTCTTGCTCCTGGCTGCTAAATTTCATTAAAATAACTAAACTGATGTGACTCTTCCACATGAGCAATTGTTGTTGCTTCAGGGGTGTTATGCAATGGTGCCTGGCAAGGAGATTTTCCTTAGTATGAAGGGATTCCTGCTTTGAAACCCCTCTTGTTTGGATAATTCCCTGTCCTTTATTCAGGCTTATGCTCTTAAGCATCACAGTCATACGTTATAGTATTTTTCTATTTGTAAAAGCCTGTAAAAGGTATAAAATAGTTAACTGAGTGTTGAGAAATCTGACTGATCAGTAAGCTGCTTGTAATTTACAATACTACATGCTTACAAACTTCTGGTAATTGTATCATGAGTCTGTTCCAAACTGATTGTTAGTGGAACTTTATATTATAAAGTATGATCCAAATCTTGTTGCAGTATATCCCTCCCTTAGTCATTGCCTGGCCAAGCTGAAATACTTGGCTTCTTGAATCATTTGTCCGAAGTTGGCTCCTTCGTCCCCCTGATGGCTCATATAACCCTTCTCTGAACTCCCTTTGGGCTATGCTGAGTGTTACAATCTGAACTCTTCCTGGATTTGGTCCCTTTCCTCTTGCTGTGCCGAAGATAACTTTGTGGCTGCGTGAATACCAACAAACAGCCACATCTGGGCCATTGATGTGAATGTACCTGCTGAAGTTCTGCCCTCCAGCCATCTGACTGCTCTGAAACTTGTTTTGCATCCCCTGGCAAACCACTCGTCTTGGATCTGAATTTTTGCAGTTGAATCACTCATTTGGCCGCACCTTCCAAGGCTGCCTGGGACATTTAGCCAAAGGCTGTAAGGCTGATCAATGGTATAATACAGGGTGTATCCTAATATTTCAGTTAATTTGCAGAGGCAGAATAGGCATGAAGAGTATGAACATGGCTATGAGCCAAGATTTTGCTGGGTTATTTTCCTGGCTTTGCCATGGATTTGCTCTGGGGCCTTGTAGAAGTCTCTCCACTAGTTTCCTTTAGTCCCTGTGTGAAAGGAGGGCTAGAGCTTTATGCAGAAGTACTGTATTGGTATTCCCTAAACACAGAATCCACAGGTTTAGATGCCTTCATAGCAAAATCCATAGCTTTTACTGGGTGCCTGCATAATATGTAGGTAATCTCAGGATGGGCTAGTGGATCTATTAGGGTGGTAAAGAGTAGCTGGAAACTGCAGTGTGTCTGAAGCTGTTCCTCTGTGGAGTTCTGGCCCTGTTCTGAGAGCTCTGGGAGCACATTTCTGCACTACCAGTGAGTGATCCTGATCCCTATCCTGTGTTTTGTAGCCTATAGAAGTGGAGTAGGGCCTTTCCTTGCCTTCGGGGACCTCCAGGGATTGAGGTGTTCATTTAGGTGTTGAAACAGCATGCTTTATATGTAAAGATTAAACCTGCCATTTCCTTTCTAAGCTGGAAAACACTGATTTTATTGTCCTCTTCCTCCTCTGAGAAAGATGTATCAAGTAATGTTTCCCACCTCCATAGAGAATATTATATATAATGACAAGCTATGAGCTGTTCTGGGTCAGAGAAGGCTCTCAGTCCTTTTTCCTGAAGCTGCTCTGCTTTGCAGATGGAACCAAAAGGATTTTAGTGCCACAGGGAAGGACTTTCTAACTGAAAGCAACAACATTTGAGTGGGAAGACATATGTTCCAGTCCCAATGAGTCCAGCTGTGACCTCATTCTCTGTTTCTGCTTTGACAGACATGCCATAGGTAGTCTCAGGGTCCTTCATTGACTAAAACAGGGACAGCACTTGATTTCTAACTCTTATATAGGTGGATGCTGACCTCTGTGGCTCTACTTCACTCAGTGTTTTGAGTGATGACATGCTTTAAGGCAACAATTGGGAAGAGGATTTGAAGATGTGACATTTCCAGTGGGGGCAACAAAGTCCTATAGTTTTAGTTGCCAGCGCTTTTAAAACATTTGGGTAGAAAAATGGGCTGTTGCTTTTTAGTTTAAGACAACATATCAGGAACAATTGATTTCAGTGAATGTTTTTTGCAAGAATAACTATCAAAAAAATTAAGTATCTGAAATATAAAGCTATTAGTGTTCTTATGGTGCTAGGTTACCCAGTTCCATGGAGTTGATCGAGTGAGTGTATTTGCATCCAGTCATATAGTGCAGAATGATGAGGAGATCCCTTGATGAGAAGCAACCTGCACTCTACCTGGGGAGGTACCAACTTGGTTACCAAAAGGACCCAAAACAAGACCATTTCCAGACTTGAGCTGACTCACATGAATCCTGCTTGCAGGTATGTCTGCACCTGTGGTGTAGACATGGCCTGGGGCTTGATAGGATCAGGGCCTTTAATCAGAGCGGTATTTTCCTGACCCAGTTCTTAGCCTCACACAGCTCCAAACTCATTCCACTGTCTGGTCTGGTCTGATCTGGATCTGCGCAGCAGCCACCCTCCAAGTGCTCTTCCCCATGTTCCCTGAAAGTTAGAAACATGCGACTGAGGAGCCCAGTGCTGGCTGCACTCAGCTAGGTGCCTATTGGGGGACCTTATTTGTATAAAAATAATCACAGTGGTTTAGGCACTGTCCTGCCTCTCTAGTTCAGAGTTCGTGACCCGAGAAGTTATAATTGTAATGCAGTCACTTATAGCCATTTCTGTATCTACAGTTTGCATTGCAGTAAGATCTAGAGAGTGTTGGTGTGTGGCTGGAACAAAAGTTTCCCATTCCCAAAGACCTTACAGTCCGACTGCATTGTTTTTCTCTAGCATCCTGTTTTCCCCTAGCATCCTGTTTTCCCCTGTGATCTTCAGCTTGTAGAGGAGCCTTCACCAGGGGCTAGCTGCATTTTGTGTACAGAATGTTGCAGGAGTTTGCTGCCTTAGGCATGCAACTGGGAGTAGGGTGGACTGGCAGTAGATAGCTCTTGAAGCAACTGGCATTTCTGAGAACCTGGGAGTGTTCTCTGAGGCAAAATTCCTGTAGCTGTTGCACATTGTGAATGCCATCCCATTTGCTTGTTAGTCCTGAGCTACATTTGTCCCTCCAGGTCCCAGAGTTTCTGTCATCTGTTTGGATTCTTGCATTGTGCTAATAAACACCCTCTGCTAAAGGGAACCAGCATCCAAGGGAGCACTGGGTTTTTTACCTGTTTCCATTATATGGGGATTACGTAGGTTTTTTTTCCAGAGGTCTTCTGGTTACTTGTAGAAATGCTGGACTCCCAGCCTGTTCCTGGGGACCTCTCATCTGGAAGTTGGCCAGATAGTCCAGGAGGAATCTCAAAAATGCAGCTGAACTTTTGTTCCCTAATTAGGCCAACTTCCCCAGTGTGAGCCCCAGCAGTGCATGGCCTGGAGCTCCCCAAGGCCTTGCACTGCCTGTGCCCCATGCACCCCGAGTGGCTGGCCAGCAGGGCAGTTATTTTCAGCTTTCTGAGCTTATCTTGTAGCTTTTTGATGACATCTTCTGAAATAGCTTTTCTAGTCAGCGATGTTTCCCAGCCTTTCTAGTAGTATCCTCTCTGCTTGGCAACCTTGATGTGGATTAGGGACAATCTCATAAAAAATAATTTTATTAAAAGCTTTTCCTTTTCCATACATATATTTCATGCTTTGAGTGCTCCTGGACCCACCTGAAGGCAACAGAAGAATAGTAGGAAGGGTGGGGGTGAATGAAAATATGTCTGACAGTATGTAGCACAAGGTAGTAGCAAACTGTTTGAGTGATGTTCATGCCTGGAAAGGCTGGAGGGGCATTTCCCTGTAACTATGGGTTGGGAGAGGATTCTATCAGTGACCCCTTGCTCAGAGAATCAAATTGTTGTGTGCTGATGCACTGTTTTCATGCAGGGGAGAGCAGTAACTCCTGAGACGCGTTAAGGTGCCAAATGCCGCAGAGGTGACAGATTTCCTCGCAGGTGCACATATGAGCTGACTAGATAGCTGACCACTGTTCTAGGGGAGAAATTCTTGATAGCTGTTTAACAATATGAGCTGCTCCTTTACCTGCTCTGATAGATGACAGAATATTTGAAGCCTCCCCCAAGCACTTTTCCTGGCTCAATAGCACTTTCTCTAGTAAAGGAAAGTCAGTGACAATGAAGAAGAACAGTTTGTGGATGAAATGGAAATCCAGTATTTTCTACTAGGTAAGTAAGACATGCAGAAGTCCTTGGAGGGTATTCATTAAAATCAGATGCACTATTTGAACTGTCTGTGGACATGATAAAGAGAGCTAGCAGAAATGGGTTGTTCTTTGCAGAAAGCCCAGGCTTGCACAGATCTGGGAATTGATCCCTTTTTGATATCATATATGCTCTGAGATCAGTACAGATTGTGTTACGTGGCTGCTTGGAAGCAGTGGGGCTATTTGACTTACAGTTCCTTCATTGGCAGCAGTCAAAACTAATTCATCAGACCTGTTTGTTGAGGTTTGCTTTTCCTCAGTCAGAGGAGCCTCAGGCATCTTGCTGGAGAAGAGGAACCTTAAGTCTGGCCATATTTTCTTTCCACTCCATGGTCAATACTGGATAAAAACAAGACATCTGTATATAATCTCTCAGTGTTTGTATATTGGGAAAACATAGATTCTATAGATTTTAAGAGATGTATTACATGATAGAAAAATTGTGTGTCCTCTGTTACACGCTGTCAATGTCATTTGAGTCCCTGCATCCCTGCACAGAATGCTCAGTGTTTCAAAGGAGTTGTCATGTTGATGAAGGTAGATTAATCCATATTTCCAGACCCACCTGAGAATCTGAGGGACCCAACATGTCCATAATCTGTCTCTGTTGTGGTAGGTCCTAAGAGAAACTTTGTTGGACCTTTGGGATCAGAGACACACAGTACAGCTGCTTCCATGAGGGAAGCAACATCCAACTGGCACCTTCAAAACTTCAGACGTGATCTGACAAGTAGCCTGGAAATTTCTGCCTTAATGAGGAGGCCAAATTAGAATTCTGCATCTGTCTGATAAGAAAGGTCCTGACTACAGATAAAGAATAAGGTAGAGTTTCTACTTTAATACAGGAGAGATGGAATTCAGGCCAGTCATTTTTCAAAGGGAGAGATAAAACACTGATTATGGAGGTAGCATGAAAGTGTTGGTAAGGAGGGTGGCCTGAGAAATACTGGAAAAATGCCATCACAAAAACAGTGAACCGAGTTTCTGAGAAAAAAATAAAAACTCAGACCATGGCAATTTTCCTTGAAAAAAGGGGCAATCTGGAGAAACTAAAGTAGAAGAAATCTCCTGGAGATAAATAACCTATAAAACTGAAGTAGAAAGGCAAACCACAGCAAGTAAGTGATTAATTAATACTGTTAAACAGACTGAGCAGCAGGAGCTGAGAGAGAACATTGTTGTCAGGAGCCAGTGGAATCTCAACTGTTTGAACACCAAACTGTTTGGGTGTATAGCTCAGCTTTGCATTTGGGAACATACATAAAAATCTTGCCTAAGGTATTACAGTAGGTACCAACAAGTTCTGATCATTTAAATTCCCCAGTCTTTTTCACCAAAAAGGTGTGTTCAGGAGCACATTTGCTGCATTACAGAAGAACAGGGTCCTCTGTTTCTGCTGTGTTCCCTCAGGGGTTGACTTTTGTCCCACTTTCTGCCTCACGGTCTTGGTTGCAGCTCCAAAGTCCCTACCTGGTACCGTATTATGGCAATGCACAACATTGCATTCTCAGTTGTAAATTATGCTGAGGTTTTGGAAATGTGAAAGTATATGAAGGTAAGTTTATTTACTTGACAAAAGTGCATGTGGCATGTGACCTTATTACAGCACTTTCCAGGCAACTAACAAAGAAAAGCTATTTATCCTCAGCTGACAGTTAACATTGCCTTTCCTGTTGCTAGTCCTCCTGTAGGCAATTCAGAAAGAATTACCTGATTTATTGCAAGAGGAATAAAAGACCTGTAGGTATGTGTGAGGTGTTTGTCAGGGCCTGAGAGACATTCAGGGTTGCCTGGTGTGTACGGTCAATGGGAACACATTAAAATGTTGGCAAGACATTGGAATCAAACCCCTAGATGCCATGGAGTCATGCCCTGTGGAAAGGCTGGAGCAGGCATTCTCATCACCCTCTGATCTGGTGTGCCCCACTTGAGATATCTTTGACCTTAAGGCTAGTTTTGATGAGGAGGAAATTAAATTGCAAGTGTATTTCAATGCCCAGGAAATGCTACATTTTCCCTCAGCCTTATGGCCCAGGATCTTTGGTGCAATTTGTGTGTCTCTGTGCACCTTTGCGAGGAGTTGAGGCTGTGTGTTGGAAACATGGCTTGCTGGCTATTGGAGGGATAGTGTGAGGGGAAAGGGGTTGTTTGCATGGGAAGGGTCTGTGTGGGAGGGAGTGTGTTTTTGAGGTAGGGGTGTGTGTAATGGGAACAGGGATGTTTTATGTGGGCATGCACACCCATATGTGGTGTGTTTTCCCCCTTTTTCCTGGGCTCTGGGTGTGTCCAGATCAACTGAATTCAAAATGCTCCTTTTTTGGCACTGTAGCCTCTTCTCTGGTTTGGCATCTTAAGAATCTGGGGGAATCATTTAAAGATCAGAAAACTCCATTCACTTGGGCCCCTGAAGGCTTCACATTCTGTGACATGGTCATTCCAGTCGACTGAGCTCTGTCCCCTACGGATGAGCCCATATAAGGAGGCTGTTTCCTGCATTTCACGCTCCCTGCCTGTCCCTCTGCCCTCCTGTGCTCCCTTTGCTGAAGAAAGTTGGTATTTTGGGACTGCAGCTCCTGCCTCATTCCTGCTCCCTGTTTATTTTTGGAGGATGACTATTTTTGCTCCTATCAGGGAGCTATGCAGGGTCATGCTCCCTCCCTGCAGCAGGCAGCGGCTGCCCCTGGCAGGGTCTCTTAATTTCCCACACTCACAAACAATGCTTCTACTTCAAGAAATAAACATGGGAGACCCCTACCATCAGGGGCTAGCTCAACCCCTTCCTCGTGTGTGGCAAGAGGTGGTTTGGCTTTGACTCAGGGTTGACTCCACCACACATGCAGAGTTCTCTCTGAAGTCTAAAATCCTCAGGAGTCATCCCACTCATTCACTTTCTTAATAAAAGCTGTAGGAGCCACCTGTGCCCTTGCCATTCCTTTGCAGTTACCATTTTTTTTTCTGTTTTGGGACATCTTTTGCCTAATCATTCTTTCTCATGATGGTCTCTTCACTGGTCCTTGTAATCTATCTTCCTTCGCTGGGCACCATCAATTGGGAGCTATATAAACTGGGCTCACCTTGCCTCTCTGCTTTCACCACTGCCTGTCATGCCCAACACTGAAGTCACTGCTGTACAAGGTGCCTCAGGCTGAGGGAACTGAATCCAAAACTGTAAAGGCAACGGGCAGCTCCCATTGGGAATTCATTTGAAAATTCCCATCATAAGCCCCAAGCTGAATTCCTGTTTTCTCTTGCCATGTGGCAGAGTACCACATAAGACAATGCAAGAAAATAGCAGGGAATGTCTTTAAGCTCCAGATGAACTTCCCCTTTAGATTTCAGGGGTGGCAGTGGTGGGATTCATCCCAACTAACTTTTGAAGTGTTTGATATGGCTCACTGTATCTGAACTTGGCATCTATTCTCCTATTCTGGGCAGTGGACAAAAGCATACTTTTTAGGAACAATTCCTCATCTAAAACAAGATGTGTAAAACATGCTGTCTGGTACCCTAGGAAAGTTGTAACATAATACCTCCCACTGATATGTGGGCAACACTAAGGAACAAGTTCCCAGTGAACCCTATTTTGCCAGGAGAGCACATCCTCTGTGGATCAGTCTGGTACTGTACTGTGTGTCCTGGACAAGTCAAAGGCACACAGACCTGAAATTTGTCAAGATCCTGATTAGGGTGATGCAACTTTTGCTTACAGTGATGCTTAAAAACCTGTCCTGTAATATATGTCCTCCTTTTATTTTATGAATAAACAGCATTTTAAACACTATCTCTCCATCTGTCTATTATTTGGTAAAGTATTACATTAGTATGTGTGAACCTGATGTCTCAACTGGCTTGACTTTGCCTTGACTGGAGCTGTCTGTAATGTGTCTCTTCTCTTTATTAAAGGGTCCACCACCTAAACCTCCACGCCGGCAAGGAGGCTGGGCAGATGATCCTGTACTGGCACCTATCAAGTGAGTCCTCACCTCTTTCCTTATTAAGAGGGGCTTAGGTGTGGATTAAGTGAACATCACTAGCTGGACTTTGCTGTCAGAGATATTGGAACAGTTTTTGTGGGTCTTTTACATGGCCTCTGTCTCCAATACCAATGTAGCTCCTTCAAGCTGTTTGAATTATTGCTCTTGCTTGGTTCCATTGGTTAATTGACTTGGTGAGTCTCAGAACTGTATACATGTCACTGTTTGCCATAGGCAGTGTGTTCCTTACCTGATACAGTACCTGGAAGGAGTCAAGAACATAATAAGCATGTTAAATGCAGGAGCTGAGGTGGGGGGTTTTGACTGGTTCCGTTCTTTCCAAGAGAGTGACACATGACAGCACCCCACTGACAAGAGTGCAATGAACACATCAGGATTTAGTGATCAGCCTTGATAGTAAAGGTGAAATTTGTCAATGTTTTTGTGTGTATGGGGTTATGGTATAATGGAGACGGATAGAAATGGTCATCAAGAAGAGATGGGAGGAAAAAAGTATACAAATTGTAGAGTATATGTTGAGAAGCCTAATGCTTATGAAGGACACCTAAGGCAAAGGAAATATCTGCACATGGTTTATAGAATAGGTATGAAAACTAAAGGACAGTTCAGACTGGGAGGAGATGACTTGCTTTCAAACCATTTGTTTTGAAATGTTTTTTTTTGTTGTTTTGCAAGCTATGAAATTATACTGATGTTGTATTTCATATTCACAGAGCTGAAGGGCTCAGCCATGGAGTGGTGTGAGATTGCTTGTGTACTTAAAGGCCTTTAATAAGAGTGTATATGCCTTAATATATACTTTGGAGGCACTCTGATTTATGAAAAGTTATGTATTTTCTTTTTTGGAACTCTGAGAATGGATGAGGACATCCAGAAACCTGTTATACAGTCACTTTCTTGGGAGGTGAGAAAGGTGGTCTGTATTCTGGGGTAGCCTTTCTGGAAAACAGTACTTTTCTGGGAAAATTGTCACTGTGTTTGTCTCTGAAAAATAAATAATCTGGAGACTGAAATAAAGCAAAGGAATAAAGATTTCAGCCTGAACTCATGTTCCTCTCCAGTTTAACCCTGATAATGGTTATTTTTCATAGGCTGGCTGCAGCTAGAAGTTGCCATTGCAAAGTTGAATCCACCTCAGGGTATTAAAAAAGTGCCACCAATGATCCTGGATCTTTGTAGGACCAAGCAGAAGCTTTATGGAAATGTGACAGCAGAGAACAAAGGTGAATTTCATTGTTCAGGAATAATAAGTTATGTAACTGTTGGCTAGGCAAAGGACTGGACTGGAGGTAATACATATTCTGGGCTGTGTCTAATGTGCCCTGAAGGACAGTGTACAGGTTCCTAATGTAACAGCACTGTATCATGTGCTACTTTACCATGTTTTCCATTGTTTGACGTTAGCCTTATTAGCCTTATCCAGTAGATTTGCAGCAGTAGCTATCAGTGGTGCTTCCCCAGATCTCAACTGCATGGTTTACAGACATTGTAGGTATCTGCAGTAAATGCTTTTATATGTTGGATGCAATTCAGCTGAAGAAGCAGAACAGGAGATTCTATAGGGTTGTAGGGTTGTAGACCTTTATGCCTATGAGACTCTGCACAATGGGACATGAGATCAAGATGTGCCCCTTGCTCTGTCACGCATATGATACTGTGTCATATCTGACAGTGTTCTTTTCATTTTTATTAAGAGTTTTTATTGAACAAATTTTATGGAGAAGTTTGTTCTGACTTCTTCAGTCATACGAGCTACAAGGATTTTGTACAACTAGTTCCCCTGTCTTTCCTTCAGTTGTGTATTCTCCCAAAGCTGATCTCTCTTCTTCTCTCCCTTAAAAAAGTCTCAGATGCTGGCCTGTAGGGCTATCTTTGTGACATATCCCAGGGTAAAGCCTTCATGTGAAAAGTCTGAGTCATCGGCTGATGTCATACCAATGTTGCTGTAGCTGTGTTGTTTCTGTTTTCTCAGGCTCTATCTCCCCACTGCTTTTCAACCAATTTGACTCAGTTTGGAAGCCCATCAAGTTAACTTGCTCCAATTTCACTAGTGTAGATGTAGTTAGAATAACATGCTTCTGTTGATACATCTGATGTAGGTTTAAGCACTTTTATGCCAGTGTAACAGAGCCTGCACTTGGGAATTTTTCTGTTAGAAGTAATTAGATTTTCAGAACTGACAATGTTAAAATCTGATTTTTTTTTGTTTACTTAGAAAGGAAGGATGAGCAGAGTGGGTACAGTTAGATTTTCTGTGTTGTGTAAAATACATTGCGTGTCAGATGTGATACTGCAGCCACTTGTGCAATGATTTTGTAGCCATTTATGTGTTATTCTCTCTCCATTTGAAGTCTTAGCTTTTAGTTCTGTTTCTGACAGATTCAGCCAGTTGCCTCTGCATGTGTAGCTTTTCCTGCAGGGATACTTTTCTGCATTTCTAGTTCAGAGTCTTACCAATGTGAAATGATCACTTAAAAATGGGGTTTTTTTGTTTCCATTCGGCACATGTTAGAGAATGTAGCTTGCAACCTGTTTTTCTGTTTTTCTGCCTTTCCTTCTCCCTCTTCATCCCTTACCTGCCCAGGTCTTGTCATGCTTAGGTAAACCTCCAAATCTTCTCAACATCTTGCCAATTATTTCCATCAGACTGCTGCTCTCTCAGACTTTTGCAAGATAGGAAGTTAAGGAGGGCCCTTAAAGTTTTCCAACCTATAATTATTTTTTAAATTAATTATCACAGATGGTGTGCAAGTGAGATAAAGTGTTTTATCATGAGTACCCATAGCATTTACATTTAGATATTTAAATTGCTGAGAATTATCAAAATGCTCTTTTACTCAAGTTTTTAAAAGCCATGCATGGAAAGATTACTTTGGACTCTTAGTACATCTGTGGAACTGCTGTCATTGCTAGGAGTCCCATCTGATAAATCTGGACAATGATGAAGACTGCAAGTAAGTGTTGAGCAAACTCCCAGACTGGTCTTTTGCAATCAGCAAATAAATGGTGCAAAGTAGTGACAGAAAATTCATTTTCCATACTGACAGGGTCATCTGTACCTGAATCTGCCTTATCTGGTTAAATTTGTACTCAGAAAAATAATTCTCTTTGAGAAAAGGCAGTCCCATTGCTGCCCCAGCAACATTCCAGCCCCAATATTGGTGGAAAGGGGACCAACCAAGAACTTAGGCAGCCACTTGGGGCCTTGTATCCTGCTGAGATATCAGTAATTACAGCTGGGTTTTGCTACAGAAGCAGCTCTCTAACCACTGGATGGAGCCCAAGTGCCATTCTGAACACTGTGCTGATGTCCCTAATGACATCAGTGTTGACACTTGTGACAAGCAAAGCAGAGGTTTATTATCAGGTTATCTCACACATCAAAAGAAAGAAACACAAAGTGCCTGCCAGTGGGAAAAGGAAAGGGGTTTTGCATACTGGTGAGGATTTGATAAAGGAGGAGTGCTTCCAGGATCCATTTAGTTCCAACTTCTTCTGATCTCATATCTCTGACTTGACTGATAGAATTCTTCAGTTTCCTATCTAGTAGGAAACCTCTTTATTTCTTTGCTTCTTGTGACTCTTTCTGGGTACCTGGGTGCTTGGTCCCTTTGGTCTTGCAATGAGCCCCCTAAAATTTCTACAGCTTTGCAGACAGCAGCTAGGGTTGTTCTGGAATAAACACAGCTCATTTCAGGTGGCCCTGCAAGCAAACACAAGTGCTGTTTTCAGTAGGAAGTCCCTTACAGTGCCTGCAAATGTACCTCCTTTCTTATACATTGATTGTGGCAGTTTAGCAACAGGTGCTTCAGCTACAACTGAAGTTTCCCCTTTCTGACTGATAGGTCACACAGAGTTGGAATATTTAAGGCTTGTTTAGGAAAACAACCATGCTGAATATTTTTGGACAGAAGTAGTGATACAGTGTCCAGGAATGCATTTACAAAGAAGGTGAATATTAAGGGCCCAAAGGAAGGAAGAGGATGCAGTTGGGGTGACCTTTAGAGCAGGGTAACTGAGCCCCTGTGTAGATATCATTTAGGGCTCTGGAGGGTGGGCAATGGTGAGATTGTACCCTGGGGCTGGAGGAAAGTTATTTAAGAGATTAAGGGGTTTTATGATTCAAGGTCTCTAGAGGTAAGTAAAGTTAAAAACCTCCTGTTTCAAAAATATGGGCTTAAACTGTCTTGTGTTCTGTCTGTAAGAAATGACCCCTGAGAGTGCCTGGTTTTAGAACCTCCAGTCATTTCTGTGTTGCAGCTGGGAGTAGTAAAGCGCTCATGAGTTTCTCCATCTGGCAAAAGCTTGTCATTGCTTCTGCCCTCTACTCCAAGTCCAGCAGTGTTGAGGTGAATCTCAGGCTAGGCTTCCCTGTGACACTGCCATGTAAGGTGGGGAACCAGACATCTGGCTGCACAGGAGATGTTAGCATCACTCTGCATCTTGCAGCCATCTGTGGATGTTCTCAGTGATGTGAAGAGTATGGGCACAGAGGATCAAGGCTGCCAAGTGAGGGGGCACAACTTAGAAGGAGAAGAAAGAAAAGGAAGTCTGATTAAGTTTTGTCTTGAAGTGTCTGTTTTTGGGTTTGTCCCTGCATTGATCTGCAAGGGAATGAGGCAAGTAATGGCCCCTTGGGGACCTTCAGGACTTTCCTCTCAATGTCAGCCGTCATTTTCAATCACCCTCTCCCTCCCAGCCATTAATTTTGGCCCAGGATCATGGGGACTTGTCCATCTATCACTCCTAATTGACACTAAATGATCTGTCAGTTTATTGATGAACGGCAGGAGTGGAATTGTCACAATATATTTTACTTTCTAACAACTCCTCCTGACAATTTTACCTTGTCCATCTCACTCTCCTCACATAAATCTCCATTGGCCTCTCATTCCTTCTCTTGGGCTGATCCAGTGCCAGCCACCTCCATGCCATCGGCACGCATCAAGGACATCAAGATGGTGGTAAACTGCAATGTGCAGGCCCAGGGTCGTTTTTTTCCTCTCTGTCCCTGCCCCCCCCCTTTTCTTTTTTCTTTTTCCTTTTTTTTTTAACAGGCTGGATGTTCCAGGAATGCTAACAAGCTGTCCTCTTGTCCCTTCATGTTATTACTGGGGTGAGCTCTCCTTGGTGTTTCTGTTTAGACTCAGTAAAGATAACTGGCAGAAAAAGAAAAGTTCCTAAAAGACAGAAGAGTCACCTGAGAATTCCTCAGTGCCCTGGCTGTGATGGGGGATTTTTTTTCTTTTTAAACCAGCTTAGTGTGACTTGCAAAGGTTTCCTGCAAAGGGAAAATGTTAGACTTGTGCCCATTTCTATCTTTGCAGTGCCAGAGGAGCCTGAAAGAAGAGTTTTGCTTTTTTTTTACTTTTTTTCTTTTTTTTTCTTTTTCCTTTTCTTCTTATTTTTAACCTAGATTTGCTTTTATTTTTTTCCCAGTTATTGAAGTTTTCTTTGACTTCTTTTTCTAGAAAGATACTGGGCAATGGATGGACTAGTAGGATTGCAGCTTCTGGCTCCCCTAGAAAACGAAGCCAGCGTGACAAAACCAGAACACAACAGGAGTGTTACATTTTTGCTAACAGTCCATGTAAGCTGCTGAGGTGGCAGAATATGCTTAGGGTGAAGTCCCTTTGATTTTTGTTCTGATTGAGGACAAAGCATCTTCCTTCCTTAGTTCTCTGCATCTCCAAGAAATTTACCAGCAAATTCAGAGGATACCATCATTGCTGTCCCAAATATTATTCAGAGGATACCATCATTGCTGTCCCAAATATTTCTAGTTTGAAAAAAAGAAAATTTTCTTGAAGAACATATGCAGCTTGCAACCCTTTTGTATCTGTCAAAACCAAGGCTAAAACGTTGTCTGGCCATTGTAGGTCACCTCTAAAGCAGTTGTGAAGTCTAGCTTAATGCAGTTTACCTGCGGAAAGAGACCTAAGATGACCTGATCTACTTGCTTGACCCTATTTCCCCCTCCCTCAGCTCCCCATCCCATATAACCCCTCCACTATTCTCAAGTTCTTGTTCCAGGTTTTTAAAATATCTCCTTTCAGAAGCTGTTGCTCTCAGATGACAGCACAAGGTGCCATTCAGTAATAAACACCTAGTTCTTTTTAGTGTTTTCTGTGTAAATGTTTTCAGTGATGAGTGAAAGGTCTTTGGACTTCAGAATCATGAGTTGTTTTCTATTGTGAGATTTGAAAAAGAAAACCCAAACAACCTTAGATACTTTTTCTTGCACTCTGTCTAGTTCTGTCTCCTAGCAGTCCTTTCTTGTAACCATGACGATTAGAAGTGTGCTTTTCCCTTTAAATGGAAACTGTAATCTCAAGAGTCTTTTGGTGTGAGAGTTGGCCCTTGTGCTTACTGGAGACTGAGGACGTGATCGCTTGGATAGGAGCCCCTGTTCTAAGGGACCAAAGATGTGTGGTGGATACCTCTAGAAACTGCAGCACTGTTTTCCCACACAGCAGGAATTTGTATTGAGTGTTGTTGTTTTTTTCTGTTGCTCGGTGGGAGCTCTGAACAGCTCTGCTGGTCAGCAAGCCTACCAGTGAGCAAGTGGGGGAACCCTGGGAACATCTGTTACGAGAATGATGCAGTGAGTAGGCTGAGGGTCAGTGACCCCCGTGAGCACTCTGTCAGCTTATACTTTGTTCCTAAAAGTCCTGTTTGCCAGAGCTTTCGTCCTTTGTTGTTTCTGTTAAGTAAGCCCATGTATTAGGACCTGAGGAGAAACAAAACCACTTCAGCTAGAGGTTGATTAAGTGCCTCACAAGCCCGTTTCAGATGGAGCCTGCTAGCTGCCGTGTCTGTCAGATCCTGTCCCACAGAGTACGCCTGTTCATTGCTGCATCCTTCCTACTCAGGGCCGTGTTCTGGGGCAGTGTGTTCAGCATGTGGTCCGGGCAGCCCAGGGACCCTGTGAGGGGCAGAAAGTGGGACCATTACAATTTAAAAAATGTGTCTGCTCAAAACCTTGTTATGGAGATAGAGATAGCCATGCACCCCAGGGCTTGGAAGTGGAGAACTGTGAGGTGACATCCTGTGATAAAAATAAAGGCTCATAGTAGTCTTCCCTCTGCTGAAATAAATGGCAAAACTTGCCTTGATTGTAGATGTGAAGATTAAACTCCCTAATTTAATCAAGGAAGATCTGGCTTTTCCAGGATGCCAGAGTCCAGTGAGAGGGGGTGGAAACTTAACTGATCAGACCTGCAAGAAAGGTGCAGTGGAATAGCTGAGTAGACACCTTGTGGTCCAGTTTTCCAGCACAGGCAGCAGTTCTAGTTTACATACAGTCTTGGTGAGTGTTTCTTTTCCTGTGCCTCAGCAAACAAGCAGTGATCCACTCTTGGAGAGCCTGCAGAACTGATCAGTTAGCACTTGTGCATCATATTGGATGTGTAACTTAGTTGTGCCTTAGGCTATTGAACAAGCTGCAACTCCTAGCTCACCACCCACTCACTGTATTGATGGGCACTAAAAAAATACTTGAGCAAGAGATTACAATGTCCTTTGTAATCTTTTTTCCCCCTCCTCCCTCAGGCCTAGACCTGAATTACAGTCTTTGCGCTAGAGGCAAAAGGCAGGCTGAGTCAAGCATTTCGTCGTTTAACTAACTGGGTATAGTGTTGGGTGGAAGCATGAGACAGAATGCTGGCTGGTGACTTGCTTCCTGCGCACCCAACCCATCTCTGCCCACACTTTGATCGCCCTGCTCTCTCCAGTGTATCTCTGAACATCACGACGTTCTCTTCCCCCCCCCCCATTTCATTCTTTTAGCAAGAGGGCTTTCTGATTCCACGTGATTCATAAGAGAAGTTGGTTGAGACATGCCAGGAAATACGCTAACACACATGGGCAGATGAATTTCTCCCTCCGCTGCCCTCTAAAATGACGAAAATACCCCTGGGCCTGGACTCGCGGCCCCTGCGGCGTCCGTCCCGCCCCGGGTCAGCCCGCAGGTGGCAGGTGGCGGCTGTGACGGCTCGCAGTCGGTGACAGCCGAGCCGCGGCGCTCGGCTCCCTCGGCGCTGGCGGCGGCCGGGCCGCAGCCCCCTCACGGTGCCCGGCAGAGGGCGGTCGCGGGCCGGCAGCGGGGCCGGGAGCGCGGGCACGGCGGCGGCGGCGGTGGCTGCTCGGCCTCGGGGCGGGCGGGGTGCGCCGGGCCGGGAGGGCAACGCCGGGCCGGCCGGGGGGCTGCCCGAGCTCCCGCTGTCTCTGCTCCTCCGTTCCGTACCGGGGGTTCCTGCCCGGCCGCCCCCGTGTTCGTTTTAACAAGCTGTCATAATTGCTTCCCTTTTCCTTAGCTGCGCTGCTGCACCGTCCTGTGCCGCGGCAGAGAACCTCGGTTCCAGCGCAGTGACCTCCTTGGAGCCTGGCGGTGGCTCGGTGCAGGACGCAAGTGTGTCTGAAGCTCTCATGAGCTGTGGACATTAAAAGATTTCAAGGACATTTCCCTCCATTCATCCCAGTTATGTCCTCTGCTAAAATAGGTTAATGGTGTCTAATTAACCACTGCACATTGTCATGCTGCATAAAGATAGCATCCTGGCTGTTCTCTGAGCCCTGCTACTTTATCTCCATTTAGATCTCCGTGGTAGTCCATTAAATGAGAAAGAAACAGTTTAACAGAGATTATGTCTACATTAGAACTGCCTTTCACCCTTCAGCATTGAAGTTGCAGGCAGCTTGGAAGCAGCTCAGCTGTACATTAGGGTGCAGCTGTACATTAAAGGTGTGTGGGGGGGTAAAGCCTTGGTTTTGAAGTTCTCATTAATGTGGAGGAAGGATTCCTCCTGGCCAGAACTGAACAAAGACCACACTCAAGAGTGAGAGCAGATCTTCTGCCCCCAGACAGAGTTAAGAGAGAAATAGGTATTCTGTACTAGGAGTTACATACCATGGGGTTACATGGGGTCTGTCAGGGTCTTCTGCCCGGTTTCCAAACTATTCAACACCCTGAAGTAGAGAGGGGGTAAGCAGCTGGCTGAAGCCGTAGGGAATATTCCTGGATTATGGTTATGTTTGGGAGCACTGACAGTCTCACAGGGAAAGGGAGTTTAAGCGGATCTGTCCAGGTGATGAAGTTGGTCCACGTTCTTTGGTACTCCAGAAAAATGCATTTATGAGAAGAAATGAGTGGTATCACTGCCTCACAAAAGCTGGGGATGGCTGGTGTATAGTACTGAGAATGCATTTCTGAGCACTGCTCCTGGGATTATGCTGTTTTGCTTGTCCTTACTTGAGTGAGTATATCTGTAGTTCATATTCAATTGCTCATTTTGTAGGTACTTGTTGCTGCCCTCCCTGGGCTGTGCCTGCTGCTGCAGCAGACAAAGCAGGGCAGTGCACTTCATGTTGCTGAGAATATGAGAAAAGAGTAGGAAATCTGTGTATGCTGGTGTGAGTTTACAGTTGGGTTCATTCCATGTCTGCTTTCACTCATCACTAGAAAGCTAAGTGTGACCACAAGGTGAATGAAGAGGGTGCTGTGTACCCAGGCCTTATATTCCTGAAGGATGAAATGTTAGTCTCAGTGTGTTGCAATTGGCATTGGTAAGCTGAAAGTGTTCTCAGGAAGAGATGCTCACAATGTTTAAAGCAATACGATGGCTTCATGAAGAAATCCTGTGAGGCTTCATGTAGTACCTGGAGAGCAAAGAGACAAGCAGGTGACTTGTATTCTGCAGGAATACTATCTCCATGTGTAGCTTAGCCCTCAGCTAAGTTTATGGAATGGATAGAGTTGGAGTTGGGGCACATTTTGAAGACTGAATGATTTCTCTTACTGCCTTCAAGGTTTTTAACCTTAGGACACAAGACAAGTCTTGTCTTTTCTCTTAGAGTCACGCTGTTAGGTAATTTAGGTATTGTAATTTGGCCAAAAAAGCAAAAGACTAGTCAGGAACAAACCTGCTCAATAGCTCAATCATTAAGGCCACAGGGAGTATAAAACATGCAATTCCTTCCTGTGCTCCAGAAGCTTCATGCTATATTTCTGGGATAGTTTTCTACCCATGAGCTTATCAGCTGGTTTGAAATGCTAGTTTCATCAAATAATGTTGCTATTCCAATTCATATATTAACAAACATATCTAGTACAGGTGACTGGAAGCGGAAATCTCTCCTAAACAGAACAAGTAATTTCTCGTTCCTGCTCTAGTGTAATTGGTATTTAAATGCTCTGTATAAACCACAGCACTGTCAGCATGAGAGACTTGTATCACCCACTGCCACTGTCAGGCCCTGTGGCAAAGGGTCTAAGGTGTTCTCCTGGGGGGGCAAGTAAAAGCTCCTGGCTTTTACTTGCCCTAGAGAGAGGAAAGGAATGGTCTTGTTTGACAAGAGAGTGTTCTAACATCTGGGCTCTGGGATTAAAGGGGTAACTACTATTCCCCCCTCCCAGCTGATTAATTTGTTCCCCAAATTACTACTTTTTTCCAATATAGTGCAGCTGTTTCATAATTAGGTATTTGTTTATTGTCCTGAGTAAGTCCTTTCCTAGCACAAGGAAAAGTTGAGAAAGCTTAAGTCTCAAAACATGAGCAAAGTAGTCTCTGCCTCTAGGACTAACATATGACTGCCTTCCCTGTGGACCACCTGGATATCTGTTATGACAGGGAGCTTAGGAAAAAGAAATTGCTTACAGGGATAGGAGGAGTGACCTTCTCCTGGGAAGTATAAACATGTGGTGTGTTTCACTCCTGCCTGGAGACAGGAGATGAGTAAAGATGTAAGAAGTGTGAGTACTGAGGAAGAGAGTGTTATTTGGGGTTGAACAATAATCAAGAATAATGGGATCATGGTAAGAAAAGGTTAGATTTAACCCCCAGGAAATCATCTCACTGTGCAAGGCTGTGCAATGCCATAATTTGGGATGTTTCAGCTCACTGAAGGCAAGGCTATGAAGGCAGTGTGTGGGAATCAGTTCTGTGAAGGCATAAGGAAGGGATAAAATTGGAGAAATCTTGCATCATCTTTCCACCTCTGTCTTTTCAGAGTCTAAACTCCAGTGAGAGCTGGTGGTGGCCTCTCTGAAGCCATCTCCTTCTTTCTCCATTGTATTGGGGGTTCACAAAAAGTGTTTTGTACTACCACTGAGGAGAAGGATGGAGCTGAACAGTTCATCCTTGCTGGAAGAGCTCTTTCCTAAACTCCCCAGCTCTATTGCATTTCTGCCTCTCAACAGAGGGTTCAGATACAGCTGAAAGCCCAGATGCAGATGTCACCCACTGTTCTGCAGTTCTGATTACAGCAGTGGATATTGCTGGGCTTAGATCACTGATTCAGTGTAATTTTTAACTTCTTACAGACTGCAAGCTCCAGGGAGAGCAGTGGAGACAAAGTACTTTCTTCTCCTTATAGCTCTTCTTCTTATAGCTAGACATCCTCTGTGCCCTGCTCCTTGCTCTTAGAAGAATAGATTATTCATAGGAGAGCTGATGAAGATCGTAACTTGCTAGAGCAGAGAGCAGATGAGGAGAGGCTGTCCCATGTCACAGAATTGCTTTGAAAGGAACAGTGCAAGGCAGTGAAGCAACTTCTCTTACATCTTGTTGTGTCCTGGGACAGTGCATGTGGTAGGGGAGAGCCCCATTTATTCTTTGTCATAGCACCCTGACTTCAGCAGAGGGGAGAATATTTATTCCCAACACATAGAGATGAAACTTCACTCTCCAAAATGGCCAAAGCAATCAGTGAGTGATGGAGTATCTGCTAAAAAGAAACCTGGCATTTAATTAACTTTTCAAAGTGCTGGTTCAGCAACCTCCATGTTTTACATTTTGAATATTGAACAAGCGTTCCTAATCGGGACTGAATTACTTCTGGGCTTGCTGGGGTGGAGAGCAAGGGAGCTGCCATTTGCCAGTGCCTCCCCCCCCATGGTATTATTATGAACTCCTGTTAACTCAGCCAGATCAGCCCTGATTTTCTGCAGCGACTGCATGTCTGACCTGAACTTGGCCAACTCAGGTGGGACTCCTAACCTAAAAGGCAACCAGAAAATCTTTATGTATAACCAGGGGAAGGAAGAACCTACCTTGTAGGCAGACAAAGTATAGCACCTTCTTCACTCCTTAAAGCATCGACCTCTCTACTCAGGTAAGGCAAGCTTTGCCTGCAACTGATGGCAGAGGGGGTGAAAGAGTGTCTGAGAAGCTGAAAAACCAGGGAGTGTGGTTCTTGCTGTTTGGCCATGGCTGTCTTTTGGGATCCAAATGGTTCTTCATCAATCTGTTTCACTCAGGGACTTTTTGATACACTGGTTTAGTGGTCACACAGTGTGTTATATCAGACCTGGTGCAGAAAACTGTTTTGCACAATAACAGTTATGTAGGGAAAGGTGCAGTTTTTTAATTTTCTCTAGCCTTTTCTAAGCATAGGCCTTTCTCATCTTACAGGTCAGGAAGAAAGCATGCAGAAGAAGTAGAAGAGTAAGTTTCCATTGTTGCTGAGTCTTCTTCCACAACTTTCATATTTGATCTCACAGAGAAGGGGCACATGCCACTAAGCACCAGAACTCCAAGATCTGAAACTTTGGAAGTGTGCAGAGCCTATCATGAATTCATGCCATGTGTCCTGGGAGGGGGCAGGGCTGGTCATTCTGTAGTTCCCTGGATGTGGAGTAGGTGATGGCTCTGTCACTCCCATATAACAGAAAGAAAGAAAATTAAAAAGCAACTGCCTTCCTCCCAAACCCACCCCAGGCCCTACTGTCTGCAGCCTAGAAGTTTGTCTTAGGTACAAGGCATGTTGCTTAAGCTGAGATTTCTGCTGAGCCCAGCAATTAGGGGTATGGAAGGTCAGTCTGCTGTTTAAGCATATCTGGGACCTCTCCCCTTGACAGGCCATGAGGCTTGGTGGGATGGAAGGGGGCACAACAAGATGCTTTTCTGGGTTTGCAATTGAAATTCTTCCATGTGTTTTGCTGCAGCCATCGTCTCAGACAGCAGAGCCTGGAGGCATCAGATGATGGAGGAGGTAAGATATCACATACTTGACTACAAGAAGTGCCTTCATGCATGTGTGGGGACTCTCCACTAAAGTAGCAGAAGCATCCTGTAAGAAATTGCGAAGAAATGAACCAGTCTGAGGGTAAACAAATGTGGGAGTTGCCTGAGTCTTCCCACCTGCTGAATGAGGGAGAAATTAGAGGAGATGGAGAAGGAAGATGAGGAAGTGAACCTGTAGTCTAACTGTGGCTCTTCATGGACACAGAATTATAAAAGACCTTTGGAAAGAAGGAAAGTGTCAAGGACACTTCTCTCTATGATTACCTCCACATGGAAAATAGTGGACTGGGGCAAAAAGAGAGCTAAAAGCATTAACAGTTAAAAGGTTAAGAGTGGGGGAGGGATTCAGTGCTGTCCCGAGTTAGGTGATAGTATGCTCTGCATAAAACCTCTCACCTGTTTTATGACAACATCCTTGTCTTGTTCCCAACAAGACAAGTGCCTGCACCACTCTCCCAGGGTCTTTGTCGTAATGGAATTCTTAATTTAAAAAATCTGTTTACCCTAACCCAAGATCATAAACTAAACATAAGAACTGGTGGGTAATCCCAAACCATCCCTATACAGGCTGCTGTGAAATCTACTGACTTAGCACTAGTTTTCTTTATAGTGTATATCACCTGCTCTTCTAGGACTGGATGAGTCAAGAAAAATCTCAGGAAAAATCCACAGTATGAATTTCAAGATGAGCACTAGAGAACTGTGAGGAGCATAGAAATTCTTTAAGTCTCTGGAGCTACCTCAGTTTTCAAGGACTAGGAATCTTATACAGTGTATAAAAAGTTGCATCTGTAAAATATCATCAAGCATCAGAAGAATTACCTGGAGTCACAAAGGATCAGACATCAGTATCGTTAATGAGATTAAATGAAGACTTATTTGGGTCTTCCAGACAGATTAAGCATTGCAACACATGATTGCCATAAGTGGCACCTTTATAGCATTGGCATCTTCAGAACAGAGTAAATTTTCCCCCTGGGAGGTTTCTCGGGCTTCTTAAATTTCAGCGTATGTCACTGAGGCTTATAGTCTGTTCTGAACAGCTCTTTGACTGTTTGCATATGTGCTGTCCTTTTTGTTGAACTGTGGTCATGTACTCAGAGTGTAAAAACTGTCTTTGCTAACCAGGCATAAAAATGCTTGCCAAATGTTTGTTTGCAGCATGTGACTTTCAGCACTCCAAGACCTTGGGTAATAAAGATAGAATAGAATTGATGCACAGTGTGGTCTGAAGATGTGTTGAATCCTAATATGCTTCAGTTATTTATCTGTGCCTAACCTATGGTTAACAGTTGGATTTGGATTGTTTGCAAACTAGAGTTCAGCTTTGGATTTAATTTGTGTTAGAAGGAAGAGCCTACTAACCTGATATGGTTCCTACCCAGGCAGTTTCTGGTACAGTGAAATACGCTGGGTTGTGGGTCTAATTTGCATATGGAGAATCTCTAAATGGATCAGTGCATTGCAGGCTTGTGGTCCTATTTCTACAGGGAGATTAAGCAAGCTGTTCTGGGAGAGGAGTTTTCCATGTGGGCTCAGCAATTGTAGTGCAGAGAAGTGACAAATAAACAAACTGCAGAACCTGAATAAAATTACTTTTTTTTTAATAAGCAGAGAGATACAACTAACTGCCTAGTGAAGAAGGCAGGGAGTAGCATGCACTGGCTGCATCTGTGCAGTAAATTGAGCTATATCAGCCTCCACTTTGCACAGAACTGCACTTGAGTTTGTGTCCTTAACTGTAACAGTAAAGCTTAGATTCTAAACATACAAAAATCAAGACATTGGTGTATGGATCCGCAAGGATGGGTCACGGTTATTTTGTGCTGCATAATGTGTTAGCTTGTACACCTTAATATGAACAGGCGCAGTTGTGTAATGATTGCTGCTGTCAACCAATACATTTGGATCGCCTTCCTTTAACCTATTAGAAAGCTGAGCTGTACCATTCCATTAACATTGTTCGTCCCCCATCCAACCTTTTCATTAGAAGAATGAAGGACAAAACTATATGCCCTTAAAAAGGTGTTCTTGTGAATTTGAAATGTGCTCAGTTGTGATTGCTTATGCATCACTAACCCCCAGAGGCTCAGAATTTGGAGTCCATTTGAGAAAGTGTTAAAAAAGCCTAGGGCCTAGGGAGAGTGCAGTTTGGCATGTGGAGAATAGAGGGAAGGTTGTAGAGCCAAGTGGAGGCTTTTGGGCTTGATATGCCTTGTAGTTTCAGAAAAAAAAGTAGAATTCTTTCGCTGCTCCTGGCCTGTGTATGAAATAGCATCTGATTCCTCATCTCTGTGGGAGTTTGGGAGAGGACAAACACTTCCCAGGCTGTGTGGAAAGACTGAAATAGTATGGGAGATTGTGAGTGGGTGGGCCAGACAGGGACATGCATGGAACAATCTGGAGTTTCAGCCATTCATTACAGTTGCACAGGGAAACCCAGAAGGTGCAAGTCATCCATACTGCACAATACAAAACACTGAGATACTAGCAGTGAAGTACCTTGGCTCAGGTCATGCTCAGAATTAATTTTCTCTGTTTTATATTTTTCTTTCATAAAGGTTTGTCCAGGACAAGAGAGCCCCTTTAAAGAGGCGCCAGTATTGAGTTTTAGGAAAGCAAAGACTCATGTTTGACTAAAAGCACCATTTGCTCCTGTAAAACCCCCAAACTGAAAGGACTGTTTTGAAAAAGTTTAGTGTCTCTCCAAAAGTAGCTCTGGAATGTCTAGTCGCTAGCTAGGTTGATTTCCTACAGCACCCCTGCAAACTTAGTGCCCATCCTCCTGAACACATGCTGGTACATGCTAATACACAGGCACAGCAGATGGATAATGCACCTTTGTTAGGTGGATATGTGTCCCACTAGACTTTGTCATGGGGGGCCAGGTCCTCTGCATGGTGGGAAATCTGCTTTAGCAGGATTTAATGCATCACAGCTTGAAGAATAATAAACCTCCACAAGGAACATAGAAGTGTTTAATTCCTAAAGGACAGGCCTAGTTGAGTCACTTTTGGCCAGGGGCAGTTGGGGGCTTAATGCTTTGTATGTAGCAATCTGGGCAAACTGAGAGAGTGGAGTTTAAGGGTAATTGCTCAATTTTCTGTCCATGTCAACTGGGGAAATGAGCAGCAGCGACTGAGTTCTGTACGGCAGGGAAGCTGCATGAGATGGGAAATGTGAGACTATTGGTGGAATTCAGTATGTGCTATCTGCAGAGCACTGTTTCGTTTTCTGCAGTAGCCAAGAGCTTCTGCCAAGTGCAGACTATTCTTTTTCATGAGGTGGGAGGGAAGACAGGACAATCAAGCTCACATTGAAGGCCTTCCCTTTGCTCCTTTCTCCATCAGGGTATAGAGGGCTTTACTCTGCTTGCATGTCTCTTTCTGGCATGCAGCTACAAAGAGCTGTTTCCTGTTGGGGCAAGAAATGCTGGCATTCCACCCCCTATGCAGCAATCAGCTTTATCCTTCTGTCGAGAACTTTCTTTGTTCTTCCTTTCTTGTCCACCAGTTCTGCACTGCTGAGTTGCACTCCCCTAGATTTCTTTCTCCTCACTACTTTGCCCTTGGATTTTCCTCATCAGCACTCTACAGGAGCTTGTTAGCTGAGGTTGTAATCTCTGTCCCAGCTATTCTTCTCACATAGACTATTGCCCCATCTTCAGAAGTCCCTTTCCACCTTCTCTCTGTTACCCTTGAACAGGGCTTTTCTTGGAAGACTGGTATGAGATGTGTGATTCTCTGTCTATAGGAACAATGGCTTGATATTTTAAAGCAGATAGTGTGTGTGAATGAGACAGCTGATTGAAATGAAAGCCTGACTATGTTACACAGACAAGCCAAACCTGACCTGCAGGTGAGGAAGGCTGCTGGGAGACAGTCACTAGTTCTGTGCCCTCAAGGCAAACCCCCTTCCTGCCTGCTAGGAAGCCTCCTCAGGGAAGCAGAGCTGATGATTAGACCTTTCTATGCAATGTTAAACCTCGGGAAGGACTTCTTACCCTTCTGGCATGTGCCATCAGCTCCTTTGCATTTGAACAGGATGGGAGTCCAGACTCTGTGAACAACAGAGGGGGAAGTGGGCATATGCTGTGGTCCCAACATCGTTCTGGGGAATAGGTCTGTCCAGCAGGTGGGAGATATTCACAGCCATATAATATCCAACACCTCTTGAGCTGCATGAGAATATGCACCAATCAGGATATTGCTCCAAACAGAGCTGAGAATAAAGCACAGTGAGGGTTATGATTGGCTCTATCATTCCTGATAAATTTTGCCAGTTACCTGGTAAACTGCTGTTTTTACAGAGCACACCAAGTGCTGCTGGATCCCAGAGGCCATGAGCTGCAAGGACAGCTGCATTGGCTGAGCATGAGGGTAAGAGAAGGCATAATTTGCAGGAACAGTCAAGGTTATGGCCACTGGGTACTTCATAGGCTCAGAAGGCAGTGATGGAGTGATTTGGGGAGAGCTAAATGGTTGAAAAGTTCTGAGCATCAGTGAAATGGAGACAGAATGAAAAATATAGTGTTTTGGAAGTGGTGTGAATGGGCTGAATAGAAGGTTCTGGGGCAGAGAGGGTCAGTGATTGTTGAGTTTCTGGGATTTTGCATTGTGACTTTGTGTGTGGCTCTGTCAGCACACCACACTCTTCCCCTTGGCTGCTCTTCCAATGTACTACCCCGAGTCTCTGTGCAAGGTCACTGAAGGGCAGACTCCACCGAACCCGATGGTTTACACTGAACTGTTGGTCCAGGCCAGTTTGAACTCCTCCAGTAACTGCTGGTGTTGTGATAGAGAGCCTCTGGTGTTCAAAGAAGGCTCCCTCCTGACAGCCACAGTGGTCAGGGGAGAGCAGAGAATATGTCCCAAGAGATTGTCTGAAGTTCTATTTGAAGCAGCAGACCACTGGCCAAGGGGCAGTGGACACCTTAGTTACAAGGGAGCACACAGCTTTTTGGGGGCTTAAAATCACAGTTTGCGTAAGCATCTTCCATTGCTAAATTCTGCAGTATGGCTGATACACAGTCATATTGGGGCTGTGATTGCTGAGTCCGTAAGTGTAATTGACGGACTAGGTTTACCTAAAATACCCTTTAAGAAAAAGCTCTTGAAAGATGATTACAGAATTGAGACACCATCATTTAAAATTGCCTGAGGCAAACTCCTTTGAAAATTGCAGCAGTGGAGGGACAGAGAGAGAACCGCATACCCTTGATTGTAGTGTCATTCCCTCAGGACTAGTCCCCCCTCCTCCTCAGTTTCTCATCTGATATGAGAGAGAGCAGCAGTAAGATTCCTCATCTGTCTTATGAAAATCCGATTCTTAGTGGCTCTGATCAAACCTGTCTGGCTGTCAGCAGCGGTGGCCTTGTGTGGATGGAAGGAGGCTTCTGAGGAGTCTCTAGATGTGAAAGTGTCATGGGTGCTGCCGATCAAAGAGGCATTTTTTAATAAATATATATAAGAAAAAATAAAAAACCTAAGGATTTAGCACAAAAGAGTTTGTCTTGTTTTTGCAGCGTAACATGAAGAGGATGAAATAGAATCAGACACGCCTGCTCCTGAACATGCTTCCACAGGAGCATCCTGAGATGCTGCTTTCCCTGCCCCAGTAATGTTCTAATGCACAATCTCTCATCTCCAGCATTGCTGAAGAGGGTTTTGTGTTTCTGAGTTCACCAGACCCTCTCAGGGCACCTCATGCCTTCTCATCTGCTGCCCCACTACCTGCTGAGTATGTTTCAGCGGGGGAATACTGCAAAGGAACAGAGGAAAAGAGGAAAACAGATGTTACTCGGAAGGAAGGCAGGCATAGTGCTCTGTCAAGTGGCTATTGGTAAGGATAAGAGTTGTGTTATCACTCTAAATGCTGATAACCTTGGGAATGTGGTGGACTCCAGGTCTTGGGCCTGGCCTCTAGTTTCTCCTGTCTTCTGCTGCTGGTGAACAAACCCATGCATTAAGAGGTTCCTCACTTTTAAGGCCATCAGTGTCTGCTCCTACTTCTTGCACTATACAAGCCATGTGAAGCTATGCTTGTGAAGCCCTGCACTGAGCCCAGCAACTCATCTGACAGGGCTGTTCCATGCCCCATCTCTCCTCACACTTCATAGAGATTTAAACTGGGCAGAGCCTTTGTGTCAGTAGCAGCCTTGGGAACTAGCAGATATGCCTGATGCCTGTTCCCTGCAAGCTGTCAGGTGTGGAAGAAGCGATGCCACACCAGGTAGTCCATGAAAGCACTACACTATTGAAGCAAGTAGAGTGTCTCATGGCCCACCCGACCCCCCCAGCCAGTCATCTGTCTAGCTGAGATGCAATATTATGCAAGGCAAACACATGATCTTTTAAGGCAAGGCTGTAGGGTCAGTACTGAGTCTGCTGCATGACCTTCCCTAGATCCTGTGAATCCTCTGGCACACAGTGCTCACAGTGTGACTTTTCCCATCAGCTTGGCCAGGTTGCGCTGTTACCATTCTCTTCTGAGAAGGATGCTTTGGGACATGGGACACTCAGGTTATCTTCTGCATGTCTCAGCTTTTTAGGCAGTGCCCTGGTAGCTGTGGTACTGCCTGCTTTTCAGTCTACAGTTTTCATCTCCCTCTTGGCTGATCAGGCAGGTGTGCTGTTCTGTGTTGGCCTACTGGTAGGGCAGTTTCAGTCAGGGAAAGGCATCCCTATGAAATTAATGTCCAAGCATCCAAAGAAGTATTCTTTATCCTCTCCAATTGCCTGCTGCTCTCCTGAGAAACCTTCCAAGAGGCTTCAAGCTTGTTTGTGTGTTCAGCAGAAGCTGTCTGTGTCCCTTGTTCTTTATGAGTTTTTGAAGATTTTTTGCCTGTTGCTTTCAATTTTTCTTTTTTTTTTTTTTTTTTTAATTTTCCATTTTTCCACTTACAGAGAAAAAATATTTATTGCATTGAGATGCACTAATTAAAGCCATTTTCTGGTGTTTGGTTACTGAAGTGTTTGATGTCTTTCTGACAAGACCATGAAATGCACACAGTGTCCACAGGGACAAAATTTGCTGAACACGGTGCTTTGTAAATGAGGGGACACAGTGTCGCAGCAGCTCATGAATATGAAACGCCCATGATGCTACCTCAGTGGACTTGGGAACACAGATGAATCCTGTCATGTGCTAAATGAGACCAATTTCTTTCACTTAACTTCATCTTCAATCAGACCTTCCATTTGCCTGTTTAAAATTCCCCAAACGTGATGCAGAAGGTAACAGCATTCAGTAAAACAAAGTTTTGCAGCAGCAGAGATACTGTAATAATTTCAGTTTTACATTTTATGAGCAAGCAACTTAAACTAAAGTTAGTTTCATTCTTATACCTGCTTGGTTACAGGGGACTGCCAGATCCAGAAGCCACTCTTTCTGTTTTCTGGATATGGTGGTGTGTGGACGGGGAGGGCAGCACAGTCCCCCCTACAAGAGTGTCCATTCTGAATTGGTCTTTGAAACACTCACCCAGTTGGGGGAAGTGAATCAGACAATGTGAGATGAAGTGTTTTTTTGGGGTTTTTTTCGGTGTCAGGATGTTGGCTCAGGAGACTTAAAGCAGTTCAGGAAGGAAGCAACCACCACACTGCTGACTAAATGCATGCCTGACCTGGGATATTGTTTCTAGATCCATCTTAGCTACTGATTTATTGCCTGACCTGGAACAGATGCTGTCTGTCCCCATTTATGCTGCCTTGTATCTAACAGAGAACTTAGTTCTTTGGGACAAGGACCAGATCTTGCTATGAGTTTGTAGGATTTTAAGAGACCCACCCTGCAGATGTTGCTACTAAATCAAAAATTAGCCCTGCCTGGGAGGGAAAGTGCAATTCACCAACTTGCAGGAGCAGCTGGGTATTAGATTGGTGCAGGTTCTCCCACCTCCTGCTTGTTGCATTTTGTGGTTGTTAACCTTTGCCTGTCAGTAAGTTATTTGCTAAGAGGTAAAAAAGATGATGATTACTGCATATACTTTAGTATGAACACATAAAGCCCTCCTTTCTTTATGATTTGAAAAGCTGCTGTTCCTTGCCTATTGTTTGACTGTCTGCATGTAGCATGGGTCACCCTCAGTCTTTCCCCTTCATCTTTTCCTCCTACCATTCACACACTTCTGCCTTATGTAATTGGTGCTTTGCCGTAATTTAGTCATGAAGTTCTTTTTGTGTAAGACCTAGCTCAGTTTACTGTTGCAGTAAAAACGTTCTTACTTACATGCTGGAACTTAGATGTTCTGAGACAATCAATTTGGTGCAGTGACTTAACTCCCCAGTCAGCCAACATTTGGTACCGCTGTCTCCTGCCCCACCATAACTTCTCTATGAATACATTCATTTTGGTTTCATTCTTTGTTCACCCTTATTCACCATCATCTGGGAGGTGGAGGGGAGTTTGCATTTGTCATCTAGCACTCACCATTGTGTCATCGTGGTGCTCACTCATCATTGCACGGGCCATTTGTTCACTTCATTGCAGTGACCTGGTGTGTCCTTTTGTGCAGTTATTTCTAAGGTTTGCCTACGTGAGCATGAGAGCCTGGCCAGTAAAGTAGGTGTCAAGGTTCAGCACCAAAAACACAGGTTTATGGAAAATTATCTGAAGCCCCCACACTGAACATGAGAGTTAAAACGTTGATCACAGAGCAAAGCACATAGAGTGGGGGGTTGTAATATAACCTTGTTCTTGGAAAAATGCAGCACAGGACTGGGAGGACATGGTCCCACGAACATTTCTGCGTGTACTAATGTTATATGTAAAACCTCACTGCAGCGAATGGCAATACTAAAAGTACAGCCTTTGCCTACTCTATTGCAGCACGATAGCCTGTGTGCTTCTTTGCCTTGCAGCTGACATAGGCCATGACTTGGCTGTGTTACCACAGCTTACAGGGAAAAAAGATCTGAGTCCCAAGAAGAGCAACAAAAACAATTAGGCAGCTGGAGACTGAGTGAGGGGAAAGGTTGGCTCCTTGGTGATAAACTGAGAACTGAGACACTTTGCAAACTGTACAGAGAGAGAAGGAGGAGGGATTGTGGAGAAGTGGCACCATGGGAATTGGCAGAGGGAAGAGGAAATTATGAGTAACAAGTGAAATAAAGACCCAGATATTTCAGGGCTGATTTGCCACTGATAGCAGTTATCACAGGGAGCTGATATTTTCTTAAAATTTGTCACATTTCCATTCTGTTTCCTGTCAGCTCGACAGTCCTAAAGGGCATTGCTTCTGCCTAGAAATGGGCAAGGCATCCACACTTTGCAGTAAGAATAAGCTTGCGGTGGCCTTTGTTGGAGGGGCTGGCAGGAGCCCCCAGAGCATTTGCAGCTCTTATGTGTGAAATATTTTTAGAGTGTCTATAAAATATCAGAAGCTTGAATTTCTTTTGGAAAGAATTTCTATGTGATCACCTGGATTTTGCTAATATAGAGTGGAGGTCACGCTCTGCAAGGGGTTTAGAAATCTCTCCATGGAATTCAGTGGCAATGAGACAAAATCAGCACTGAAGAACCCAGGAGTATTTGGGAACCTGCAAAATAGAGGGGACATCACTGACCAGGCTCTAAGTTTACAGCTTTTTCTAGTGCAAAAAGAAGTCAACAAAACCAAAACAGAACTTGGAAGAGGAGACTCCAGAAGTAGCTGCCAAAATGAGAACTGAGTGAAGAAATTCAGTTTGCTGCAAACACCTTCCACATTTCTGCTGTCAAAAGAGGATAAGGATCTGACTTTCTCCTGCAACAGGGAATGTGCTTGAGGGGTGAAGACAGCTCTGTTCCCAGGTAGTTCTTAATTTAGTTGTGTTTGCTGAGAAAGATTCATAGTCTCCTGATGAAAAGGATAAATTAGCTCAGGAGAGGTTAGGTGGTTTCTCATTCCCTTGCTCGTTTGCCTGGACATAACAGGGCACATCTGCACAGAGCTTCATTCCCTGCCTTGGACCAGTCTCACCAGTCTGTTCCCTCCTTGGTATTTGTTGCTTATATACAGGGGCTTTCTCCCACATTATTACTGAGCAGGTTTTACTAGCTGCCTCAACTGGTCAATCTGTCCATGGTGATATTTTTGTCCCATAAGTGCATTTTGCTACAAGTTTTACTAAGAGCTGAGAGCCCCTGCAGGGAAGAGCCAGCAGGATAGCAGCTTCTACCAGGTATTGTCCCTTCAACCAGAGGAGGAGAGATCTGCCTGAAATGCCCAGCCACGCACAGGTGAGGCCTTTCTTGCACATGCCTCCTCTATCTCAGACACAGCCTGGGGGGCTGTTGCTGCAGTTTCCCTTTAAATGTCTTTGGGAAGTTTGCTGCAGTTGGAGAGCTGCTTCGCAGGCACCTGCTCCTTGGGTGGCTGGGGAGCTAGAAGGCACAGCTCTGCTGAGGCTGGCCAAGCTGTCACTCCTTTTGCCGTGGCCAGGCTCTTGCGACAGCCCCTGTCCCGCTCAGCCTTCCACCAGGCAGCCAATTAGTGAGAAATCCCACTGGGTGGCCAGCTCTGGATGGCCACCGCGCCAAGGCCCAGGCTGACCTGTGCCCTGCTGCAGCTGGGCCAGAGCTGCCTCCTGGCCAGTGAGTGGGGGAACATGATGGACGTTCAGCAAGGGAGGGCAGCTGAGAGCCTGCACAGCTCTGACAGGCGGCTGGACCAGGGGCTTCTCAGGAAGACTCTGCCCAGAGCCCTCAGCACCATAGGTGGGAATGTCTCTCCAGCTCCTGAATATTCATCTCAGCCTGGGCTAAAAAAAGTGGCAAAGCCAGGCCCAGCTGCCTGCTGCCATCCAGCAGTAGCATGGCCATGCTGTTGGCAGAGCCGGGAGCAGCCTGCTCACTCCAGCACTGAAGGAGCCAGCTCTGCCTGTACACTAGCCAAGTGAAACCTCTTCCCTGAGCCAAACCACCAGCTTCTGCGTGGTCTGTGGGCTAAGGGTCTCTGGAGAGCCTTTGTGGCCTTGAGTCTTTAAAGATGCTCTGTGTTGGGGTACTCTTTTCTTGTTTTGTGCCTCCAGTTACTTTCCCTTCTCTTCCTCTCCTTTTTTACTGTCTAACTTTTTATAATACTTTGTAAAATCACAAACCATACAACACTCTCAGAGCCTTAATCCTTTAGCAGGATTCAGTGTACACTCAGTTCTTCCTCCCCTCCTGAATTCTTTTGTTTGTAGCATCCTTTTTAGCTGGAGTAGCCACAGTCCTTGTGCTGGGAATACCCAGTGACCCTCACCCATTCCAGAGTCACACTGGAAATCATGACAATGCAACTAGATGCATCTTCCTTGGTGTTTATATCTGCTAGACCACTAGCACTTCCTCCCTCAGCCTTCGGGATGGTCACAGGTCTACACAACCTGAGACCCCAGTAGCAGTTTCTTCAACATGCAGTTTTACATAGCTTCTCTCAGTTTCTGCCCCATGTTTCATTTCTAACAGAGTCTTGGTGACTGATGGCTGAGCAAATGATAACACATAAGAAGCAAATTCCTGCCAGCTGATGATGGCAAGTAGGCAGCAGGGTTTAGTGCAAGCAGCTTCTTTCGGCTTCACAGTTGTGTTCAAATGCATGGTCCATGGCCTACAGAGTTCTACCCGTACTGCTCCTCTTGGAAGATTTCTTGTGACCCCAGGCTTCAAACTTTAATTACCTTCTTTTAATATTAAGCAATATATTTTTAATTATTGCTAAATAACTCCTTTGCATTCTCCTTTAATAAGGAACAGGCTGCTTCATATCTGTGAAGCAACGGAACCTTTGTCTTCAGTGAGAGGAGAGCAGAGCAGAGCACAACACTCCTCACTTACTGATGCTGCTTTCTCTTTTTGCAGACATTCCCGTGATCCCTGATTTGGAGGAAGTCCAGGAGGAAGACCTGGCCATGCAAGTGGCAGCTCCCCCCAGGTAAGAGCACTGCCAGGTGCTCTTGAGGCTCTCATCAGCTGTGCGAACAGGCTAGTGAAATTAAACCCATTTTATGCCTCTGGATGTTGGTAGCAGTGCCATTCAGCAGGATTTGGTGCTGTGTTTTGTGGCAGCAAGGCTCCAAGCTGAACAGCGCAAACTTCTTGTTTCCTATTATGCAGAAAAGCAAGTACTGCATATTCTCTCTCTTTATAAAAAACCTACATTAGAATAACATATTTGATATTCAAAAATTAAACTCTCAAAAGTGAGGAATTACTTGATTTAAGGTTGCCTGTATAACCTCAAATGCCTCCTACACATGCATTACCACACACATTTTGATTACATGTGGTCGTAGGCTGCTTTACCCTCCACAGGATATCCTTCTTACTCAAGTGCATAGTTAATTTGCAAAGTACAATCCTGTTGTTTGAAGGTGCTATCAGAGTAGCCTTGGGGTTAGCTCAAGGGAGACCAGAAAGTTTTTAAGAATGAAGGTTTTTGGGGGTTTGTCTTAAACATATGAGGAAAATCTTCTCTGTTGGGTCTATTGCCAAGATCACAGACTGGGATTTCTGTTGACCCTTATTGGGAGGGATGGGATATCTTACTTCTGGCCACAGATGCCTCTCTCACAAGTGTGGAGTAATCATTGTAATTATATAGCTATTAACAAAAGTAATTGACACTTTATAGTAGTAAGTTTAAAATTACTGTGTCTCTCACTAGAGCTCATTTCTTTTTATCTTCTTTTTTTTTTTAATAATGCTGTCTGATCCTCTTGTATTCATAGTTTTCCTGCAATAGAAAAGAGAAGCAGTTTTCCTGGACAAACACAAATAAATTCAATTAATATAGGTCTTTTCTATAGTATTTTATCACCTGTGAAGGCAAGTGTGGTACGACAGCATATCACCCCCCTACACCATGTTTCTCTTGGAATGCTACATTTTAAGATGTCGTATTTGATAGCTCTGACTCAGCTCAGACATGAAAATCACTAAGTCTCTTCTATTTAGTAACTTATATGGTGCTGCTCTCAGAGCCTCCTTTGCTATGGTGCTGGGGCTGTTTGAAGGCTCACTACAGTCCTTCTAGCCATTGCAGCTAGTCTATGGATCTTCTTTTTGGCGTCTAGTTTCTCTGAGGGAGTTCATGGTTGTTCCACATTCTATTTTTATGCATGTGTACAACCTGATACACAGATTTGTCAATGACTGTTCATTTGGTGACTGAGATATGGTTCTGTCTGGGTACATCCATCTCAGAAGTCTACAGGGGTGATGTGGACACTCAAGGTGGGTGTCACCAGACTATTGTTCATGCCACCCTTTTCCTCACATGTGCTTCCACACTGACTGAAGCTTGTTCTTTGACCCTTTCTGGTTGCAGTGTGCAGGTGAACCGAGTGCTGACCTACCAAGACCTGGACAAAGATTTAATGAAGTATGCTGCCTTTCAGACTCTGGTAAGTGAATGTTGCTATGGGTTGACCAGTGTGACTCCCTCTCCTTCCAGGAGCCCATCATCCTCCACTGTGATACTCAGCTGCACGAAATACACACCATTTTGCAATCCAAACTGCTTGCAATCTGACTGTTTGTTCCTCTCTGCTTTGTGACTTTTGTGCTTGTTTGTGTCTGTAAATAATGTGTTATGGTATCTGCTGCTCAGATGAGGCTCCTGCTGTTGTTCTGGACAAAGTATGTGATCCTTATGAGGCAAATGTGCTGATCTCTAGCAAGACCTGTCTGGTTAAATGAGGGTGTCTGCTTTCTCAATGTCTGTAAGACTGACTCTGTGTGTGTTCATAGGATGGGGAGGTAGACCTGAAGCTCCTCACCAAAGTTTTGGCTCCAGAGCATGAACTACAAGAGGTGAGTCTTTCTTTTGTGGAAACACCAACAAGGTAAAAGCTTCTTGTGTGTCTCAGACTGTAATAGTAAGCCTTTGTTGGTGGGGTGGAGAAGAGAGAGCTTGTCCAAGGTGTAAAAGGTTTCATTTACCCAGCAGATGATTTTAAAGATATATAGTGCTTTCTCAGTGTGAGTTTATGGCATCACTATGATTGGCCACCTTCAACATGAAGGAGCTAGTAAGGAAAATGTGAAAGGCCTAGTACTGTCACAGATCCCTGCAGAAACAGTGCTGTGTTGTGTATTGTCCTTTGGTAGCCACCATGAGCTACAGGTGGTTCTACAGAACAGTACAGAGGAACGAAGGCAGAAAGCATTTGGGGTTTGGGTAGAGGGGTTTTAAAGCAGGACAGAACAACCTCAATACAACTGGGTGGGCAGGAGCGCAGGACTTGCAACAAAGGATTTCTGCATCTCTGAACTGCACATGCTTCAGCAGAAGGATGAAAGATTTTTATGGCTCCTCTTTATGACCTGCCAGGGTGTATCTAATGTTAACAAGTATCAAAAAATCTGTCCTTTATGGAATTTTGGAACATAAATAATTCTGTCAACATTTTTAAATTGTAGCAGGAATTCACATTTCATTTTGGCTAGTATTCCTGTTCTAGCCAACTGAATCTGTGATCTCCCTGGTCAGGGCAGTTACCATTTACTTTCTCTCTTCACTGAATGTCTGGCGTTGTTCAGACAACTTTGGGTGTCACCAGTAACATTTCAGCATGTTTGTCTTTTTCCTCTTGGTAGGATGATGTCAGCTGGGATTGGGACCATCTCTTCACAGAGGTGTCCTCAGAACTAGTGACTGAGTGGGACCTGGGACAGTCTGAGAGAGAGGACCACCTCAGTCTGCCATAGAGTACTGGCAGAACAGACATCTCATACATGCATCCCCTGTAAATAGTTTAGCACTTCAATTTTCTATTCACTTGTTTGTATTTGAGACCTTACTTCAGACATGAAAATAAATAGGACCTTGCTTTACAGAAAACTGTCTCGTGAGAAGTTTTGGATATTTTGTAATAAGAATCTTTGTTCTCAAAAGAGATGAAGAATTCTAAACACAATAAAATATTAACTTATGAACAGTCGCTCCACCTCAATAGCAGCTTTACAGATAACTGCAGTGGTTGATCTTTCCTCTGTGGAAACCCAGCCTCCCTGGAGTGGACCATCTTCCAATGGAGTGTGGTTTGCAGTGATGGCTATCAGAGAAGCTTATGGGGGAAATGAACTCTAGCTCAGCCAGACCCAATACACTATGACATCAAGGTTACCATCTTCCTCACAACAGACACCACAAGTTGTCAGGATATCTGGTTTACATTTCATCCAGCAGCCTCCAGCCTTTCCCTGCTAATTTAACCCCTTTGCTGGAACATTACCTCTGTGTTGACTCAGGAAGCATCACCTGTTAAACTGCCAACACCACTTCTTACAGCACCTCTTTTTACCCTGAGGTTTCCCAGCTAAATTCTGACCAGGCATAACCCCATTTAGCTTTTGCAATCACATGAAACCACAGCTTGAATGGAGATCACTTCAGGCAATAGGTAGTTTGCAAAGAAAATACTGTTTATTCCATGTGTGTGAAAGAATGGAGCCTGATGCTCTCAAAAAAGGTAACTCCCTGGTGGGTGTCTCCTTGGAACCAAGTGACCCACTCCTATTTTCATCTAAAGAAAAACCCATTTAGCTGTTAATACCTTATCCCCATAGAACTGTGGTCATTATTTGCAGGAAACAGTAACATTACTTCCTAAGCCAATGTCCTTCAAAGCCTTGTCCCATTGGAGAATCTTGCTGTATACTTTGGGGGGGGGGGCAGTGCAGGTGCTTGGGAGGAAGCTTGCTGTGCTGTTCTTCTTGGCTTGTTTGGTCAGTCTAATAGAGTATGGCATTTCCATTTTTATGACAGCAGGACAGGTCAAATAACTCGCTGTGAATTCAGTACTCTGCAGAATTTCAGATCAGAGTTGATAAACCAGACAACTCTACCAACAAGAGTGGGGTTCCAGTCTGGGGCCACAAAAATGATGGAGGCTTATCTGTCTTAAGGACACACTAAGCTTTTTACGACCAAGAAATCTCCTGTAACTGGAAAACTAGGTGAGACGGAAAGGAAACCAGTGTATGGAGGTTAATCCAAATATCTTTCTCTGAGCAGAGAAACCTGTTTTGGTATGAGCAGAAACTTCCCAGCTGCGCTAGCATCTATTTTTCTGTGACACCTATGGTTCTTGGCCAAAGAGAATTTAGAATGCTTCCTACATTCCAGAAAAAAAAAAAATTAAATTCAGCAAACTAAAATACTTTAGTAAATCAGAGAAACCCAACAAGCCACTCTGAGAGAGAAAAAAATGGGTGCTGTTGGCTACACCCCCTGACTGGGGACCCTGGGTGGGGATACTCTGTGGTGGGAGGCAGGTGTATGTGGGCCAGGTCTGTGTCCAGTCTGGGCCCTTGGGAGCCCCGCAAATACCCCAGCAGAGTTTGAGAGAAGGGCTTGAAAAAAGTGACAGCCTCATATATTTTAAGGCAGGAAGAGGTAGCTTTGATCATTTAGTCTGACCTGCTATAATATAGGCCATGGCAAAATCCAGTGGCTGAGCCTTGCCTGTCTTTTAGAAAGGCAGACAGTAGATTTGAAACTCCTGGTTAGTTTTTAATAGATGATTGCCCTTATGGCTTAAAATCTGCTTTATTTCTAGACTCGGTTTTTGAGTTTCATCTTCTGTTCCCTGAGACTGCTTGCTTTCACCTTTCCAATCAAGCCATGCTGTCAGGTATTTTCTCCTTGCTTCAGTATTTATGTGCACAGTGATCAAGTTGTCTCTTTAATTTCCTTCAATATACTTAATAGACTGAGACTTCTTTCCATGTCTCTTTGATTCTTTCCCCAGCTGGAGAAGGGGAGGTGGGTGTCTGGCTTCTGGCCTTTTTCCAGCAAGCTGTTCTCACCCCCCTTCCTTCCACAGCTATGTTTTGGTTGCAGTCCTGGGAGGATGACTGAGACTTGAGACTTTCTCAAGTCCTGGTGCTGTCAGAGGATGTGCCTTTTACTGCCCTTGTTAAAAGGAAATGATGAGCTGCTTTTGCATGCCCAGGCCAGCTCTTGGCTCACTGATGCACCAGTGCATATTGGCTGTGACAAAGCTGTCTCAGGAATCTTCATTTCTGACAAGTCCCATGGAAAGAGCATGGGAAGGAGGAAATGGCAGGTGTAGCCTGCAAAAGTGTAGCTCTGGTTGAGCCTCAGGTGAGGTGAGAAGCAAGAGCAGTTTTCAAAACAGTGCGTCCAGTTCCTAGGAACTTGGATCAGCCCTTTGAGCTGTGCCTAGCTGAGGCATAGACAGTAATTCCTTGTTGGTCTCCACAGATGCTGTGTCACAGAGGGGTAAAGCAAGGTGCAGTGGTGTGCCCAGGGCTACACAATGAATCTTTGGCAAAATCAGGATTAGAAACAAAGAACCTCAGGTTCCCAATTCAAACAAAGCTTTCATATACCTGGGGAGTGTTTTCTATCTTCATTTCAAAGATGACAATTCAGTGCAGATAGTCTTGTGTCCTGCTTATTCTTTGTTCTGCTCTGTTCATACATTGCTGAGGAAGAGCTATAAACCTGTTGTGTGTGTGTCAACAGCATATTTAGCTCAGTGAGCTGATCTGGGGTGTCTACCCAGGGACTTGCTGGGATTCTGGATGGGTGTAAATATCTACCTGCATATAGTCTCTGGCAGACTCAGCGCTCAATAAAGCAATACTGGGCATATGGCAAGCCTCATCACAGATAAAGTAAAAGAAAGGCATAAAGGAAAAACTAAGTCTAGGTTCTATTAGTTTTAGGAATCTCTGGTTTTGGTTGCAAATATATATGTGATATTTATAGACTTTCTTGGTGAAAATGTCTTTCTAGAGTGCAGTTTGTTGGTGACTGGGAAATATTGGGCTGAGAGAGCTAGGCAGCACTGGAAAAAAATGTAGGAAATAAAAGCTGAAAGAAAGCCAGAGCCAGCAACTTTCCATTAAAGAACTTCTTAAAGGGGCTCTGTCTGGTTGTTTTATTAAGTGTGACAAAGTGATGGGAGGTGGGGGGGGAGCTCCTATGTTAATAAGTTGGGAAGGCACTGCCATTCCTCTCTTCAAAGCATCTCATGGAAAGTGGAATTAATTCATGGCATATGCTCCCAACATCTGCCGCGGTGACCTGGAGTGGTGGAAGTGCAGCGCCAGGCAGTGTGAGCCAGAGCCTGTATTCCCAGCTCCTCTCTCGGGCCTTGTGCGCTGCTGCCTGTGGCTGAACAGGAGAGTGGCGGGGCTGCTCCGGCAGAACACGTGCCCAGCCCCTGCCTGCCTGCTGGCCTGGGTGAGATGGCACAGCCCAGGTCACAGTATTTCTTGCTCTGAAGAAGGAGACATGCTCTAGACTTGGGAGGGAGCAGGGGGTGTTTCGATAGAAAAGAGACCAATTTGAATGGAAACTAATCCATTTTGTCCCAAACATCCTTTATTCCTCCCACAGCATTCCCTGACTGAGTCCTCCCTTCACCAGCCATCTGACTTGTTCTGTGGCTTGCTGTGAGGTTCTGAGTCCTTGGTTTCCCTCTTCTTTCTTTCCCACTGCATCTCTACAGATGATTTGATTCTCTTCGACAGAGAGGACGGAGGTTATATTTGCTGTTAGGTGGGATGTCATTCTCTGTTTAATGGCTCCCGGGAAATAATTTTCCACACCTTGTTTCCCCTTGACTGACCCAGACCACTGCCAAGAGCTGTATCCAGCTAGTACAGGTGGGTGAACTGTATTGTTTCCAGGTTGTGGCAGTCTTTTGTCTGTGCTTCATGATCTGCATGTGAGCTTTCCCTTGGGAAAGGGCACCCAGAGCCAACTCTCCACAGGCTGCTCTTTCTGCAACCACATTCTTCCACCTTTTTGGATGACTGGCTGAGATAATGGGGCACTTTCCTGGCCTGGAGACCTGACAGAGCCAGGAGAAACCGGAGTGGTGGGTGATCTCTAGACAGGGCAGAGATGCCCCACGGTGCTTCTGTGCTCTGCAGCTGCATCTGCAGCTTCTCCCACTTGCCCTTCCTTTTGAAATGTGGCACCCCAGTCCTGGGCTGTGCTGGGATGGTGTGGTGCTGACTGAGGGCCAAGGTAGGGCACATGAGGGATACACAGTTGGCTGCCCTGGTGAGACCAGTCCTCCCAGGACCATACTTTATCTGGGGGATGACCTGCACTCCTTGCAGTCACAGCCTGGGAAGCATCCTGATTGACTGATTCAGTCCTGAATGCTGTGTGACATGGACATCCAGAGCGCTCCTGAGCCCATTAATCTCTCTGCCACAGTCCCTGGGGAGATGAAACCTTTCCACCTAGTGCCCTACTACCTGAGTATGCCCCAGCAGATTGTTCTGCGCAGACCTCACTAGGGCCTGAACAGCTCTGGGCCATGGGCTCTGTTATCAGGCTCAATCTCCTGTCACTTTCAGGACCACTTCATTATCCTTTTATTAGCCCTCTTCTCCTGCTTATCGTTATTAATAATCACACTGGATCAGCTGGAGTGCTGACAGCTGCCCCTTGTCTATTCTTTCTGTCTATTTTAATCCTGCCTGCTTATCTGAAATAAAGCTGATCCTTTTTCTTTTAATTAAAGAAATTTGGTCAGCCAGCCCCTCCTCCATGCAGAGATAGGACAGATCACACCAGTGATATGAGAGAGCAGGAAAAGAGGCAGATTACTGGGTGACAGTGTTTTCCACAGCCCAAAGATATGGGATGTCAGAGTAGAGGCTGGAAGAGATTAAGGCACGTGTGTTGTGAGGAGAAACACAGCCCTGGGGCATTGTGAGGTGCTTATTTTGGGGTCTCTGTATCTGACCCAGTGTACCGATGCAGGGTTGTGTGACTACAGTGCACCAGTGCAAGACAGTCAAGGGAGGTCTGTTCACCTCTCTGCTTAGCAGGGGTGGCAATAGCAATGCCAGGCTCAGAGCCTGTACAAGTGGCACTGCCAGGGCTGCTGGGATCACTGCAGTTCCTACAGGGCCTGGAGGAGTTTGTTTCTCAGTGCTTTATAGTGCTGTCAAAAAATGGAAGTACTGATCTTCACAGTGATGCACCTGCTCTGTGCTCCCACAGGCATTGCTTCCTGGGGACACAGATCTCCTTCTAGTCTATTAAAAATGCCTCACTGGGCAGTTTGCTTGAGCTGAAATATTTGTGTTGTCTGAAGGGACAGGTCACTCAAGGAGGGGCTGTGCAAATAGGCTGGGAGAAAATTGTTGTGCTAATTCACACTTTTATGAACCCATAAAATCAAATCTGCATTCATTGCAATCTGTGAAGTGACTGGAGTGTGGGCCGAAATGCTTAGAAAGTGTTAATCAGGGGTCCGTAACAAAGCAAAATGCTCTGAAGTGCAGCAGCAGGAGCTTGGCCATAAGCAGCAGGAGTATTCAACCTTAGCGCTAAAATGGCATATTCTTTGGTTCCCAAATGGTTCATTTCAGATGCACAAGTTGCAGGTTGACTGAATGCGTATGTACCCTCTGCTACAGAATATGGCAACTGGCTCAGATTTATAGGGCTGTTTCACCCCTGAGAAGCTGCAGGCCCAGGAAGGGTATAGGGCAGAACTTCCTGATGCTCAAGTGAGAGTGTAGCTCTGAAATCCTGTCAAGCAGAGCCATGCTGGCTTCTGTCCCTCCGCTTCTGTTGCTTGTGAATATTGCAGCTAACTGGTATGAGCGTTAACCTGCAGTTCAGATGTTGGTGAGGGAGCTGCCACAATACAAACGTATGCACATGGCTTCACAGATCCTTTAAAAATGTGATTCTGTAACAATCATGGGCAAGAATTGTGTATGGTGACATTTGTGCTATTGCTTCTGTATGAAATGTCCTGTTGCTTACAGAAAATCTCTTCATCGTTATTTAATGTTGAACAAAATGTTTGAAAGATGAGAAAATGCAGGGTTCACTTGCCTAAACTGACACACTAGTAACTAATCAGAGCTTTTATTATCTGACCCTGCTCCTTCAACAGAAATCATTCCTCCTTTAAACCCAAGTAAGGAAAATTCTCAGGATGTTTTTTGGCCCTGAAATGATGAGGGGCACTGTTTTTGGTGTTGTGGGACATTTTGAATCATTCAAAAGAGATGGACTTGGAGTCCATGTGACAGGCTGAAGTCTTGCTCTGCTCATTACCCTGATCAGCAGAACTACTCACAAAGCCAGAAAAGTGCCTTGGGAAATTGCCAAAGAATTTAATCCAAGTCAAGCAACCTTCTCAGTTCTTTGAGCTCCAAAGCCAAACTGGAGCTAAGCTTGTGGCTCCCTGTGGCCAGCAGGGTTGCATGTACAGATGGTTGTATGGCTTGGTGAATCAGTCTGATAAATGGGTGATAATAGTTCAGGCTATTGTAGCTATACCTGAGCTTACTCAAAGCTAGTCCAGATAGCAAACTCCATCTAACCCAGAGGGGCAAGAAGCAGCCTGGACTTGCCCCACTGAGTGCTGTAAATCCTCTTTAGGCATCTGAGCTGGCTCTTTTAAAGCCATCTCTAGTATTGCCCCTTTGTATTGCTCTATGCCCCATGGAGACACTGTTATTCACTTTCACGGCTTTCAAACACACGGTGCCCAAGACTTAAGACCCTGTCTGTCCGTGTGTGAAGGGGATTGGATGCTCTTCATTTCATACGTAGGGACCAGAACTGTAGGCTGATAATGCAAGTTCTTCAGGGTCCCACGGTGGGACTGTAACATAGTTAGGAACTGAATCCAGCTCCTCCAAGCATCTATCCAGTGTTGCAGCCACGTTACTTCACTAACTGAAATGATGCACAAGGTCAATATATTTGTTTATTTTGTTTTTCAACCAAAAGCTGGTTTCAGGCTATAGATCTCCTTCCAGGTTTTCATAAACACAAAGTAAAACTTCACAGTCTCTGTACAAAACATCTTCCACTGGAACAGCACAGGGCACTGCCCACCTGGTAGTACCCTTGCTGAGATAGGAAACTGTAATCATCTCCTGCAAAAACAGCTTCCTACTATAAGGCCACTCTCCTTGTCCCAGAAATAGCCAGCCAACAGTATGAGTTGTGAATGTGCCCGACTATTTTCCAATGCAAACTCTGGAAGTCTGAAGCCAATAGGGCTCTTCAGCCTACTGATGTCTCTCTCTGTGGAGTCCCCAGAATCAAGTTCTGCTGAGTTCAACAAAAGATGACCACAAAATAGGGATGGGAAATCCATGCTGAGAGATGCACGGGCCATTCAGAAAGGCTTTGGTAAGTCATACAGTACCATGCTGCCTTAAGATTAATCAAGCAAATATGGAGCGGGGATGTTGGTTGGTTGGTTGGTTGTTTTTTGAAGTCATATGATGGTCCAGAGCCTTTAACTAAATTGTGGGTCCTGCCCGTTCCAGGGGCTGTAGGCTCTTGTCACAGGGTACCTCAGCCCCAACACAGTTCTTAATCAAGTGGTACTGGTTATGGCACTGTGTCACACAGCTTCTTGTGACATGAGACAGGCAGAGAGAGAGCTCTGTAAGGTGCCTACTTGTGTGACATGCAATTGAGTATGACCAGTTTGGAGAATATTGTTCAGTATAGGCAATGTCACATTAGGCAAATGGCCCTGGAATACTTGTGTAGTTCTGAAACATTTATCCTTAACTTCTCAGATAAATGTTTTTTTTGCTTACATAAAGTGGATATATATCTGGTTCATAGTGAATACATGCCTTTCCTTGGCTGGAGGTGTTTCTGTGCCATATAGAGCATACCTGTATCTCATCAGCTGAGCAGGTTCTGTCTTGTTGGGCCCAGGGATCTGTTTGTCTATCTGTACAACGTGCAAACACACCAGTGATGGCTGAGGTTGGAAGTATTTATGGCAATTAAAATGTTTTGCCTGGAAGCTGTTTTGGGGCTTTTTTGAAGTGAGGATTTTCAGACTTCAAGGTGTTAACAGCCCCTCTAAACGGTTTTGTTTTTTAATTGCAGCAAATGACTGTGGAGCCATTAAACATTCGCCTCTCTGCAGTTGTTTCTAAGCCCTTTCAGTCCTTCTTCTATTTATTCTGTTTAATTCAGTCAGGTAGCTTCAGGGCAGTGAAGATCAATACTTTACTTTGATAGAAAAGAGTCAGGTTTGAAACACAGAGATAAAACTGACACATTTTGTATAAATTTAATTAAAATGCACCTTTAGTGGCTTGTTGCAAGCACAAAGCCAGCCCTCCATCTAACTATCTCTCTGTCTCAGTCTCTGTCTCTCTCTTCCCTTTCTTGTTCCTAACAGGAAGATCTCTGAATCTGCCGCACCAACAAAGCACCTCGTTTTATGATTTTTGTCTTGAAAGTTTAGCACTGAGGGAGCAGGATGGAAGGGATGTGAAATTCTAAACAGACCTTCTGCTCTCTCCCTGGTCCCATTCCTTTTGGTGGTGGTGGCTGGGGGGACGGGGAAGGAGCCAGCTCCCCAGTGGAGGAAGGAGGGGGATGAAGGAAAATGATTTTTTTCTTTAAACCCAGCAGATTGGAGACCCTGGGGCACTTTCTGTTTGGATCTGTAGCTTTCCTCCATTCCCGCCCCCTCTTCTTGCTTTGTTAAACTGAGAATTATTTTTCTGACTACGTGTGCATCCCTGATCCCACTAGGACGGTACTGGCCACAAGACAGTGTCTTTATTTTCTCTTTCTTTTTCCTCCCCTGCTCCTCCTCATTTCTTCCCTCTCCCTCTCTCCCTAACGCTGCTACCAGTGGGGACATTTGTCTTGTGTTTTATAATCTGGCCCCTTCACCCCCTTCCCCTACATGTCTCTCTCTCTCTCTCTCTCAATCCTGTTTGGCTCAGTTCATTTTTCACTTGAGTGCCTTTCCTCCCAGACTCCCCTCTGCTCCGGCCTCCCTCTGCTCAACACCAATAAAACACGCACAACACAGGTAGAACAAGGTGCCAGGGCTCAGCGTGACAAACGACTCACACACCACTCAATAACCATGGCTGTAAATTGCCCTCTCCTCACTCTCTGCCGCCTTCTGGGGACAGCAGCTTGTCCAAGCCCATGCAAAATGGGCTGCCCTGCCAGAGGGTGGGATTGGGAAATCCAGCCAGAGTTGGGCACCAGCCACTGCTGGGGTAAAGACCTTTCCAGTGCTGTCATTTGGGGTTGTGGGATTTAGTGTCCTTGTTTCACTCCCCATGGGGCCATGCAGCCCAAGGGGCCCCAGGGACTTGTTGGAAAATGGGGGTTGTGCAACAAAGGGGTGTGGACCACCTTCCTGACCTACACACCACCTATTTAAGTCATATTTTGTGGCCAAGAGTCTCAAAAGCTATTACATTCATGCAAGCTCAAGGAGGGCTTTGAAGGGGAAGGATGACAGTGTCTTCCTGAGGGTCCCCCTGTTCCTGGGCTGGCAGCTCTGGCCGAGTGCTGTGTCACCTCTGAAAGCTGGGGCCTCCTCGGCTGGTGTTCCCCATGTCTGCACCAACCCAGCCGAGGCACCTCAGACCCTTCAGACCCCTTACTGCTGAGCCACAGCATGGCCTTCCCTGGGAAGCAGCATTGCCCCTGCTGTCCACTCACACTGCACATGTTGCTGCCATGCTCACATGGGCTTGATGCTGGACACTGATGTGCAAACAATGTACACCTGAAAAAAATAAACCACTTGTCAAGGAATAGGCAAGGGCAAACTGAGTAACAAAATAACTGTGAACAACAGGTCTCACCAGCCAGCAGTACCTGCCATCAGTTTCTTCCTGGGTCTGTGGAAGCTCCATCAAGAGCAGTGGCATGAAAGAGCACATGGAAAATGCTTGGTACGTTATGGATAGTGTGGGGAATGGGAGCAAAGGGACACAAAGCAGGTGTCATTGGTGGAGGCTGGACAGAAAGGAAGGAAAGGGTCTAAAAGATGAGAATAAGCTTGAGGCTCATGCACAAGCAAGATGAGCTTGTGGAGGAGGCTGAAGGACAAAGAGGCACAGCTGCGTATACTGAAGAAGCAGCAGCAAAAACTAACCTGGATGATGGGGCAAAGGAGGGATGGTGTCTGCCTGCCTGACCGTGGGCCTGGGTGATCTGCGGGCGTATGTGTGGCTGTCAGTGGGTCAGTATGCAGGCGCTGCCCAGCCTGAGGCAGAGCAGGGGCTTTCAGATACAGCCACAGGGAGCAACGTGCAGCTGCTGCACAGAAATGTACTCTTTGGATTCCATTGTGCCCGACTTCAGCTGTCAAACTGCAGTTGCTGTGAATTTTGCTTGAGAACTGTGTGGATGGACCCAACGGTTTTGCAACAAGGTGCAAGGTGTTGTCCAAGCCCCATGGACTTCAGATGTCAACCCTTCTTGTCTTAGGTAATTACCAGCTCCAGCAGATGTGCGTGTATCCTGTTACCAGTTTCATTTGGCTCTGGGATTCATCTATCCCTCTGATAATTTGTGGTAGTAATATATGTAGGACTTCCTAGCCTCATATTTACAGTAGTCTGCATTTCAGCTATGAGTGAAGAGAGTGAATTTTGTAAATTTTTTACTAGTGCTTTAGCTTGCCAGTGTAAAAGGAAAATACTCATCTTTGCATCTCCCTGTGCCCCAGCCTATACTGGCATCTCTGCTCTGCAGCTCAGGCTGCTCGGTTTTACCAGCAGTAAAAGCACAGAGTTTGCTTGCTAAGCTAAAGCGTGATGGGTTAACTCTGTCAGTTTGCCTACTTAATATCGACTGGAACATCAGTTAAAGTCCTCCTGAGTGATTCGTGGAGGTGAGTGTTGAGGGCTGGTTTCTTGGGGACTGTGCCGGGAAGGAGCGTGCTGCACCGTGTGCGTCTGCAGACAGACAACTCCCGCGTCTGCTGCCTTTAATCACGGCAAATGAAAGTTTCTAAACAGTGAAAGATGCCATGCTTTGTGTTCTGCCACTGGAGCTGCCTCTGCGCCGCCGTCAGTGCCGGTAATTGCAGACAGAAGCCGCTTTGTGTTAAAATGGCATCAGTAATTGAAACGGAATTCAGAATCAGGACCCTGCAGGCACCACTCGGTGAAAGAAGAAATAAAGATCGTTTGGGTCACATCTTTTGTAATTTGCGTTTAATAATCGTACCAGGAGGTACATACAAAGGAAGAGGAGAGATGAGACGCAGCCCGCTCCCCCTCCGCGCCTGCTCTGCCTCGCAGCCTTCCCACAGAGATGGGGGAGCCTGGTGGGAACCCCGCACCCCGTTCACCTGGGCTGGGTGGTGGGAGGGCTGCCGGCTCCCTCACACCACAGCTCAGGGCTGCGTGAGGCCAATCCAGTACTGCTTGCTGGCAGCCAGAAAGAGAGAACGGCTTCCTGGGTTTGTGATGAACTGGATGCTCAAGTTCTGGTCTTAAGGTTAGGCTGAGGATTTATGGCACCAGGTGCTGGCTCTTGCCTAGTGGGTCTGGCTCAGCCCTGGGCATCAGAGGGCATTCCACTGGTTTGCGATTTCTGAGTTTCCCACTGAAATGGGCTCCCTTTGGTATCCTTCAGTGGGCTTCTGCAGTTAGGCTTATATAAGTATATTCTAGCAAATGCAAGCTGTAGGGCATGGCTCATGCTGAAACGTCCCAAACCTCTCCTATCACAGCACAACAAGGCCTTCTTTGTTCTCCTCTGGGGAATGGAGTGTTGCTTGTGCTCCCCCCACAAAAATTGCAGCCAGGCTGTGCCTGAGAGAGCACAACCTGCTGGGGACCAGCACCCTGCCAGGAGTGTGCCCATATTCAAAGAGTGCCAGTGCTAGAGCCTGTGCCCTAGTAAATTCACTGTTGTAGATACAGCCTTGTGGTCTCCTTGACCTGTTTGGTGTGTGACTTCTGAACTCAGGATATTGGAGTTACTGGGGAAAAGCCGTGTAGCAACAACAGTGTTGCAGAGATGCTCAGGAGAGGGCTGCAGTACAAGGCACAAAGATCCTATCAAAGACTGTGAGGAAAATGTGGGTGCACACTGAGTGCAGGTAACTTCTGCTCTTTTTGGCTTCATGCTGCACTTAGCTGTTGCTTGTTTGGCCTTGGAAGAAGTGGGATGCAGTCTCTCCTTTATTCACATTAAAGCGTACTGTTGTCAGTGGTGCTCCCAGTTGCCCTGTTAGAGCAGGCTAGTTGGTTGCGTGGCCCTTTGGACCAAGCTGGTATGACCGTTTATCTCATGCTCCTGGCATCTTGTCATGGTGTGCTTCTGCTGTGCTTGCCATGGAGATTGGGTTGAAGGCCTCAGAGAGGCCACGGCAGGTTGGTGATTAAGATCTTCTCTCTCAGCCTCAACTCTCCAGGGACATTCAGCTTACAGTGCCCAAAGCGTGCACTCACAAGTCTCTGCTCTGAAGACTGCATCAGGCAGTACAGGGCTGCCTTGTTCCCTTTAGCCCAAGCCCCTGATCCTGAAGGAACTAAGCCTGTCAGGTATCTCCACTATAATCTCTAGGATTATAGTGACCTATGTGACCTATGACACAGCATCTAGCATATGTGAAACAAGAAGATCTGGTTCTGTGATCGTATAGGCTGCTGATCTGCCCTGTGATTTCCCCAAGTTTTGCTTCTGTTGAGCCTTGCTATAGGGCAAATATAACCCAGATTTCTTCTTCAGGAAAAAACCCCAGCACCACTTTTATTTCTTGTGCTGAACCCAACCACATCAAACACACACCTAAGGAATATCAATTTCCATTTACATATTCCACTTTGGTCTTTTGAAAATCCAGTGACAACCTGGGAGCTACTCTAAATCCAGATGAGATGAGATGAACACAAGTAGAAACAGTCAATTCCATCCTTGAATAACTGGTCTCTTTACCCTAGATTTCAAGTCCATTTTGGGGAACAAACTCAGCTCTGTTTACCTTTATTGGTGTCCTGTTAATCTCAGTGCAAAGGAGCACCTGTTGCTGCATGGGTTTCTTTCATACAGTGCACATTTTCTCTACCATTAGGCTTGACTCAGGGACAGGCTTCATTGTCACCTGTGGTCAGGATACAAAGGAGATGTCTCCAATGTTCAGCAGCCCCACTATGCTCTGTATTGATGCTCTAACCTCATGGTTTCCCTTGTACATGCACTCTGCATTTCTTCCTTAAGCTGCTCCTGGCAGCTCACCATTTCACAGTTCTTGCCTATGGCCAGGAAGAGCATCATCTGTCAGCTACATCTGGATCTGCCATCCTGCCTTCTCCCAGGGAGCCCAAGGGGTTCTTATCAGAGGGCTAGAGCAGTAGTTGTGACAGGAGAAATTTAGGTGGGGGAGAAGTACCTTGCTTCTTCTAGTTTTAATTGCTATTACAAGGAAGAATCTTGTTAAATTTTAAGTGCAAATATCCTTATTTTTATTTAGCCTACAGAAGGCTAAATGTGACTTGGTGTCCCCCTGTTCAAATGTTATCAGTAAGTACCCAGAAATAACTACCCAGACACCTGAGGTCAGATAAGGGAGAGCATCTGAAAGAGGTAAAGGAAAGGAGATTCTCAGCTTGGTGGAGTGTCCAAGCCTTGTGTAACTACACGGAGCCACCCAACCTTCCCTTTCTACCTGAAAACTAAGGCTGTGCTAGCCTTTGGGTGCAGCAGCAGAGCTGCTGAAGGTGTCAATAATTGGCTGAGGTGGTCCATAAAGGGAACTGTGGATGCTTTGGTCTTTTCTCTCCAAGCCTTCCTCTCACCTCATGCATGGCAAAAACCTAGGAGGCATCACCATGTTAATCCTGTTCCTTGCCAGCACTTCAGGAAGTGACTGTGCCACAGCGTGTGCCCTGCAAAGACACCCAGGTGAGCTGCACTGCTGCATATGCATGGCCTTCTGGCTGTAAATGTATGTCCTAAAGTGTTATCAGCCATAGTAGGGTGCTGTGGCAATACTCTTCTACTCTCTCCTCTCCTTGGTTCAGTCCCAAATCCCTCCCCAAATCCTCAGCTCCACATCTTCACACTCTTCCTCAATGGAGACCTATAGAGCTTAGGTGGATAGTCATGTGTTAGATGAAGAGGGAAGTCAGAGATCTTGAAGAAGAAATGAGCCTTCCAGGCCTTGCCTTGCTTTAGTAATACTCTTGGGGGGCTGTTTTCATGGACCTGCTGTTTGGCCCTCTGACAGCTCCGTCTCCTTTATGCTGTTCTGTTAGAGCTCCTTTTGCATGCTGCAGTAAATATCATTAGGAGGAGGAGGCTGTAAAACTATCAGCAACATCCTGCCCTGATCTGTACTTCTCTCCTACACACCCCTTCAACCACCACCCATCCTCACACAGGGATTTCATTTGCACTTCCCACACACTTGCCTGGGACTCCCATGCACTCGCACCTACACACGCTGACACAGATGCACCATGCTCTTATTTTCTGTGTTCCCCAACCTTCCTTCCCTTCTCCCATCTGTTTGTTGAATAATTCCTGCCTAAGTAACTTTCTCTGCACAGCCCCCGGGCCGGGGCACAGGGACCTGCCCCGTCTCCCCCCTGGCTGTCCAGGGGGCCTTTGAACATGTGTTTCTGGGAGGCAGACACCAGCTGGCTGGGTGACATTTGCATAGTCAGCTAAAAGCCCATAAGCTGAGCTGGGAACGTCTGGAGGAGCCCATGGCAGGATACAGGGAAGAGGGAAGCGCTGGTCAGCTCGAGGTCAGCTGGAACAGATTTCTCAACGAACAGACAGATGGTGAAAGGAGACAAGGGGTGGGGGGAGCACGCAAAGGCTCCTACATCAAATATATAAATCACTAAATGCAGTATGAGAATAAGTGACCAATATACCTATGGGCATGGCAGTCACCTTTCTGCTTCCTTCCAATCCCATGGGGCATATGGATGGGGCAAGCACAGGCTCTCATTGCTCTCGGTGCCAGGGAAGGGAGCAGGATGGACCAGGGAAGAGCAGGGAGAGGCATGGGACTCTGTGGGGTCTCAATGCTGTGGAGCAGCAGCAGGAGCTGGAGGCTCCATGCAGCTTCCTGCATTGAACCAAAGAGGCCCTGCTGCCGGGTCTCCATCCAGGCACCAGCAGAGCTGTTGCAGCTGGGAGGACAGACCGCCAGTTTGTCTGGCCACACTGAGCTCCCAAGGCATCACCCATCCTTGCAGGTTTGGGATAGGGGTCTGTGCAGTCCCAAGCACAGGGCACCCTCATGCTATGTACCCTCCATCCCTGCTGTTCCCGTCTGCTGTTTACCCCACTTTTCCCTCCACCCCAGCTAATTTCATTGGACTGAAAATAATAAAGCCATCTGTGGGGTTTTGCTCCTACAAGGATGTGTCTTTGCCATTCCAAAGTAACAGCAAAACATATTTACGAGCCCCTGTGCTGCCCTTTCCCTCTCTGCTGATCACTGTACCCGGCTGCCTGCCTGCTTTCATGCTCTCTTCTCTCTGCACAACTCATTCCTCAGGACAGAAAATACACTTTATTTCTTGATCCTGCAGCGCCTTTTGGAGTGCTGGGGAAAAAAGCACTCCCTTAGCATGGGAATTGCCCAGGCAGAGAGAACAGACTTTTGTCCTAAGTGCTCAGGATGGCCACAATTGAAGACTTAGGAAAAAAAAGGCCAAGAAACGCTATAATGGAACAATTAGGGTCTAAGCCACCCAGAGATTACTGTTTTCCTCCTTCCAAGGTGTATAGCAGTTGCCATATGTCCTTGAACAGGAAGGTTCACAGATTACATATTGTCCTTAAATTCCTGCCTGCTGTAGCTGTGGGTGTTTCCCTAAGCCTCATGAGTGTCGGAGCCTCTTCTGGGCTTACATCCTCCACATACAGTTGGCAACTCCTACAGGCTAGTTATGCACTACAGTAAGAGGTATTCCCATTACAAACCCCTTTTGTTTTTATTCTTCGGGAGAAATAGAAATGTATTTGCATTATTTTTAATTCAGTTTGAGGGAATTGGTGGGGTTTACTTTTTGGGAGGGGTGTGCTTTTTTTTTTTTTTTCTCCTAATGCTGTTGCCTAGATGGTGCTAAATCCTCTCCTGAGGGATATCGAACACATGTTCCCCATCATGTGTGCAGGCAGACAGATGTTACAGGAATGTGTAAGGAAAGCTGGCACTCAGGGCCAGCTAGAGCAGCAGGGCAGTTGCACATAAACTCCTTGTGTGGATGATCCTGCCCCATGTGGAGGGGATCTGTACATTAATCAAAACTGTCAGGGTCCTGACAGGCCTTAATTGCCCGGATCTCATCCCACCCACACCCTCTGCCCAGGGGCTCCATTTAAGCTCAGCCTGGGCTACTCATTGCCTTCCTGAGCTGTGGGTCTGTCTTTAACCGTGTCTCTGGCCTCATCTCCTGACCTCAGACCTATACTGCAGCAGTGTCTTCAGGCCTGTCTCTTGTCGCTCCTGATGGTACTCCCTGTATGTACCCTGAGCCTGGTTCACTACTTTGCTATGTCTGGGCCCTATTACCAGTACCCACCTCTGCTTAGGTGCTTGCTTAGGACTATGCCTTGGCCAGTGAAGACACTGCCTCAGCTGGGATCACCCTTGGCTATGATCCAGTGCCAGAACTTGTCATGGCTTATCTTCAGCAGCAGCCTCTACAAGATGATGAATTTTTGTTTTGGAAGGCCAGGTAATGGACTCACAATTTTATTCAGAGGTTTCTAGTCAGCTAAGGATGGCTGGCTTTCTTTTAAAAAAGAATTTCGGACTAGTCCTCGGTTTCCATTCCTTTTTGCTCTTCCAGTTTGTTACCTCTAGCCTGGAGGTGCTGATGGGCAGAAATCACAGTCTAGGCTGCTGTGGACACTGGTCAGTAGTGTAATGCTTTGCACTCTGACCAGTAAACACAGAAATCCCCCCTGACTGCTCAGATCCTGCCTTCAGCTTCCCCAGTTAACTGTAGGGCTTTTTAATGCAAGAACACCTATCCGGAAGAAACAGATCTTATCTTTCAAAAACACTGGCTGAATTTCTAACCTGTTCAGTACTTTTTTTGACTAACCCATAGTTTATTAAGTAATTGACTCCTCGAAAGTACCAGGTAGTCTTAACTCAGCCCAGCTCTCTTTGCATTTGATCTAAATGTCTATGTTCTGATATATTAGAAATGAGCAAGCAAGATGTCCTCTGCAGTCAGGAAAGTGTCATGCATACCTGTTACAAGAAAGAAGTAGTAATTGTTATTAGAGCTCACTATATGTGAAGCAAAAGGAAGTGTACCAGTGTTATTTTTCTTGAAAAGTTTTGAATTTGGTCCTCAGGGCCTTATTTATCACTTAGAAATATTTGCGTGCCTATTGGGATTTCATCAGAACACTTGCAAATCTCCAAAGTTTCCTGAATTCTCGCAGAGGAGGCTGTTCTGTTTCAGGTGTAAGCTGTTTTGTTGTTCTGTGCTCATGTTTGCCCTCTAAGCAGGGAAATGTTCAGTGCAAACATCCCATGCAGCTGTTAGAAAGCTGCATTTGTACTGTGCTGGGAAGCATGGTGGGATGCGGCAGGGTGGAGGGGGAGGTCACCATGCAGGCTGTTCTCACCTGCCACTTGCTCTCGTTTGGGTCAGATGTGCTCTTCAGTCTGAATGCACCTCTGCATTCTGATGCACTGAGTATCTGAAATACCATCGATGAATTATGCAGGGGAAGAGAAAGCGCGCTTGTGGCAGGTATCTCTGCATACATGTGTGTACACATGCATGCACACACTAACCCTGACACCTCCTTGAAATCCCTGAGTGTTTGTGTACCTCCAAACTTGAATGTGTGCTTCCCACTCTGTGGGCAGCTGCTGCCAAATGCCCAGCTCGTGTTTTGTTTTATGAATCCCTTGCTTCTGTGAGGCTTTATTATTATTATTTGAGCTAAAATGGATCCATAACCTTGTGGGACAAGGACATCGGCCTAGCTGGCAGTGTACATGGTTTCTCGTGCTCTCCCTCCCCTCCACAATTACTCTTCATGCAGCACAGAATATAAAACATTTCAGCAAAATATGACTGCCCCTCATTCAACAGGAGGTCACCAAGGTTTGGGCTAGCACAAGAAAAAGAAAGCCCAGGGAAAGAGCTGCTGCTTTTTGATTTACGTGCTGGCTGGGCAAATGGAGAGACTGCTGAGTGGAAGGAAGGTACTACAGGAGCTGCTAATTGAGTAATCGCAGCTCAGAGCTGCAGAGAAGGTGGCAGGAGCAGGCAAGGGAGGCCTTCTTTTCTGGCTGGCAGGAGTTCTTTTCTCGCCACGGGTTTGAGAACAACAGGACAGGTATATGTGTCTGGTTTTTGACATCGCACAGCACAATTGCTGTGCCTCTGCCATAGCCAAGTCTGTCCCTGTGTTTGCCTCTTCTCCTCATGTTTCTCTTCAAACCCTTTTCATACATGGAAAGTTTAATGTACTACTACTGTGTCTGAGTAGACAAACTTTCCTTGGCTCTGTGTCCAGCCCTTGGTACAAAGAGTTGGGAAGGTGAACAGCCTGTCTTCTCTCTGTGCTGGGTGTTGGATGCTTGTCATGAGCATGCGCTTATGCCCGGTCCATCATCCTTTCTGTTCACACCTGGACACTGGGGGGTTTTGAGGCTGAATTCAGCAAGAGCCAAAACTACTCCTTCCTGCAGCTGAGTGCAAGATACTGCAACTGTTAGGGTTGTGCAAGGTGGATACCAGAGGCATCTCCTGGTATGGCGGGGCTCAGCCAGGGAGCTGCTGTTCCTTGTGCCTGCCTCTCACCACACTGAGCTGGCAGCTGCTGAACTCTCTGCCTGAATGTAAATTTCAGGTACATGTTCCAAATTGCAGCCAAACTGCACATAATTTCCTACTGATGGCAATTACCCACTCTCCACATGCTGAATCATACGCCTGATCCCAGGACCACCCTGGAGCTCGGACAGCTGCAACTAGAGAGGCAGTTTGTGGGCAAGACCTGAGCCCATTTCACTTTTGTTTGTCAGTTTTTCTGAACTCCTCCAGTCTGGCATAATCGTTCCCCTGTTCTGAATACCATCCCTCCACCTCCTCCATGGATGAGCAGATATTCTTGTGATCCACTCGTGTTTTTCTCCCACTCAGGAGAAAGGCCGTTACTGCACGAGTCAGAGCAATTGTTTCTGGCTGTGAGGGATGTTTGGAGGGGGAGGCCAGGCAGAGTCCCTCCAGCATCACTAGAGGTCTCTCTTTATCTGTATGTGCTTGTCTGCAGGGTAATAGGAGAAAAATACACTTGCTCAGAATAATTTCTTCATCTGCTTCTTGACATGTCACAGCCCTGTAGAGCATGCAAGCCCAGGGAAGTCACAGGGCTGAATTCTCCCTGGCTCAGTTTCTCTGGATGTCAACTGATTGAAAATGTCTCTGTCTGGGATCAGCCTTCTGCTGCTCAGCTCTTCCAAGCTCCCATCTCTTCCCAGCACCCTTGTCAGCACTTCAGGGCTCTGCAGCTGGGTGGCATCGAAAGCCCTTTGCCCTCGGTCAGCCCCAGCAGGCTCAAGAAGTGATTTGCCAGGACCATAATCTGAGCTTTCTAGGATCTAGTGAAGAGCTGGTCCTCTCCTGACTCCTCATGCTCTGGACAGGCTGTCCAGATGGCTCTCATGCAATGGGTCTCAGCTTGCCCCTGTATGCCTATGCCTCTCCAATTCCTGTGCGCTTGATGGATGCTGCAAAATCCTCCAGCAAAAAGCATCAGCAGCAAAATATTGATGCTGCTTTGAAGCTGAGAGCAGTGGAAGGAGGGAAATTGTGTGAATGGTGCTAAGATTTTTGGATGATTGGTTGTCCACTCTCCCACATCTCACTTCATTGTAGCACTGGTGAACCACATCCTGAAGGTAAATTTTCCTTTGCAGGCTACCTGGAGCACAAGACCTGCTCAAGGGGCTGGGGTATCCACATTTATGGCAAACACTTTGTTCTGAACACTGTGGCTTGTTTTCCATGTGCTGTTTGGTGACAGGTAATGAGCCACAGCCTGGTGAGTCCAGAGACCAGCACTTCCCTTTGATGTGAGGGCCTGGGCCCAGCCCTGTGGTGAATGAAGCTTCAGTTGTTTTCTCAGCACAGGAAGGAAAGTTTGCTTCTGTGCTGTGTTTTCTCTTCCATATGTAGTGGTGTGCAGCAGCCATCACCATGGTGCAGCCAATATATCAGCATTAGGACCCCTCCAGCCATTCTGAAGGGTGGTTTTGTGCAGGCCAGGAGTTACCCAGCCTGTAACCAGGCTGCTACCAGGGACACGCCAGAAGCACTGTGGGAGTGGACAAATGGGCTTCATGTGGCTTCCATCTCAACCCTGCTGTGTGTTGAGCTTGCATGTCCCCTGAGTAAAATCACTAGTAGCAGGGGTGAAGGGTGTGCTGCAGCTTTTCCTAGCTCTGCCCAGCCCTTTTGCTCAGCTTCTTGTGAAAGTTCTTCTTTATTTTCTTCTCTTCTGACTTTTTTTTAAGGTGAGAAATAGATGAAATGTTTGTGCTTAAATAAGGCACTGGCAGGATGAGGTAGACTGCAAAGCCAGGCTGTCCCTCGGAGCTCTATCAGTGCTACCACAGTCTCCTCTGACCTGTTGTCCGCTGGCTTAGCCCTCTTCACTGACACAGACTTGCAGCTCTGAAAGCCCAGACTAGCAGCCTTGCTGGCAACCTCCAACTTGACCTGTAGCACCTTGGTGGCAGTGATTCAGCAAGGCGAGCCATGGGGATCTGGAAATCTATTTCTGGCGGTAAGTGAACTTTGGAGAATCACTGCTAAGGCCTGGAAAGGTGGAAGTACTCTAGAAAGAGGTGGTGCAGTCTGTTTTTGTGTAGCTAGAGACACCGATTCTGGTATGCTACTGGCATTTTGGAAGCGTTTTAGATTAGATTCTTATCTTGTTTTCCATTCTAACTGCTACCTCTGATATATCCTTGCTAACCTTCCATTGAGCAAAAGACATGGCATATGAGTGAATTGGGAAACATGAAGAAACAGTATGCCTGCAGCTTCGTTGTGGTGACTTCTGAGCCAGGAAGTCACTGGCTGAAGAAGGCTAGTTCATTCATCTGTTGTTTAATTTTTTTACTATCTGCTCCACTGCTCTAGTGTCTTGTGCTGTACTAAACATCAGCAAAACCAGTGAGATTGTAATATCCCCTACCACTTACATTTTCTAAGAGCTGACAGATGCCAGTAATTACTAAAGGCAGACATACCTCAGTCTAGTTCTTCATAGTGAGATCCTGCCAACTGCTTCTCTGGGATGCACATGAATTGATTATTTTGTTCTACTCCTTTGGCAAATTTGCTAAATTGCCTAATGCTATCTTTGTATCTTGCTCTGGGCTTTTCTGTGAGGAGCACTGAAAGGTGAGATAGAGTTAGGTGTTCCTGAATGCTGGAATCCTGTGAGTGTGTGAGTTCTTTGTGGCCTGATTATGACAGTGAGGCAGAAACCTGCCTTAATCCACTGAAGAGGTGGAGAAATGATGCAGTAACTGAGCACAGCTCCTCTGTGCTTGCTCCTGGAAAGGTGAGATGCAGTGGATGAGATTTGGTCTTGCTGGGTCTCTGCAGCCCAGAGAACTGCTCTGATTTGGTAGCAGAACAGATGTTGGGATGTGCTACTCTCATTTGTCCTTCTGATAGATTTTTCCCTTGTATAATCTCAGTTTGAGGGAGCTCAAAAGGAGGAAAATGCTTCCCGGGCAACTTTTCTTCCACATACATATAGCCTCAGTCAGGTCAGCATTGGACACATTTGCAGAACCAGTCAGCTTAGTAAAGTCTAAGAACATAAACTAGATCAGGAGAGGAGGGGGATGCTTTGTTTTACCAGAACAGGAAGTGTGCACAGAGGCCACTGTGTAATAGCCAGTTCAAACATAAAAGAACCACTGGCATGTCAGTCATGTCAGATGGTATCCTTCACTGTCCTGTGAATCCCAGACTTGGTGTTTGGCTATAGTACGCATGGCGAAAGAGTCAGTGTTTGGGATACAGAGATCCTCTGAATTTGGTGCTTGGGAAATGGACAGCTTCCCCAAAGGGGAGAAACCAGTACGTTAACTGAGATCCAAAACCCAGAAGGGGTGGACATGAGCGATGTGCCATCTCAGTTCTTTTCAAGATGTTGCACTGATATGTAAAACTTGAAATACATTTATCCTGTGACCTCCCATCCATCAGGGAACTGGAAAAATTGAGCAGATACATTGGGTGCTGGTGGAGGAGAGGATTCTCACCCACAGACCAAGCATTTGCCTTCCTTTACCTGCTTTCAGTGCAGTGTGGTTTATGTACAGATGTGTTAATATACCTGTTATGCATGAAAGAAGCAGAAAGAGTGACACCAGCTGCTGCTGCTGGTTTCAGTGGGATTTAGTGTGTCTAAAAGCCTGGCTGTGGATACATTTAACCCTACTGTGCTGTGTCCTTGCATCTTAGAGATTACTGTACATGTTTGCAGGCACACAGGCAATTATCTGCCTTCATTTCTCTGTGTGCTCGTGTGTTGGTAGGTACCTCAGTCTGTCCATGCACCCGTGTCTCTGCCTGCGGGTACAGTACAGTGCCATAACCAGGAATGTTGTGGAGCCGAAGCCGCTGTAGTAATTACAGCAGATGAACTGCTCTGCTTGAGGGTTGCTGTCCACACCAGACTGCAAGGCAGACAGCCTGGCTTCACCACTGAAGTCTATTCATTTTAATAAGAGGGACACCCTGTGTTATTAAGAAGAGTGTTTATTACTGTCGCTGCACGCTGACAGCAGCTTCCATCATCGTTAAAAGGCAGATGTGGGGGAGGAGGGTAGGGAGTGGTGTGCTCCTGTCTCAGAGTGTAAGACCCAGCTGGTGAGGAGGCTGGGGGCTTCAGGGCTTCCCCCTTGGCCCAGAGGGAAGTTGCCAGTGGAGAAAAAGCCTTCAGGAAGGATGAAGTGTCTGGCCCTGGTCACTCTCATCTCCAGGTCCCAGCCTAGATGAAGTCTGTTCTGTGTGAGAGGCAACCACCTCTGCCTCCTGTTGTGCCCCAGGGGCTGGGGGCTTCAGGCAGAGGTGGGCAACCTGAGGAGGGTAGCAACAGTGGGCACTTGCTGGGGGAGGAGGGTACAAGATATGCGTAGGATGCTGGTGTGACTGCTTGGTCCAAGAGCAGGTCTCAGCACTTCTCCCTCTCATTTAGTGGTGGCAGCAGCACTGAGCTGAATGGCTTGTACAACCCTGTCTGGAGCTGTATAGCTTGTACAACCCTGTCTGGAGCTGTATGGCTTGTACAACCCTGTCGTTCTTGGACATGTGCAGGGATATCTTGATGTACAAGATATCCCTTGCTCAGGGAAAGGCATAAGCAGACCTTCACCCATCACTGTCTAGGCACACCTCTCATTTTAGCAAATGGCATGTCTTATAAATGAGAAGATACCCTGCCACAATGCTGCGAGTTTGTAGGTCTCAGGGAAGTGTAGCAGGACATGGTCAAGAGGTGATGCTTATGCACAGCACGAACAGCCAACATTAGTAGCTGGCTTTGTTGATGTTTCACTGTGCAAATGAGACCTGAAGTCTAGAGGAGCCGCTGCCAGTGCAGGACAGGATGGGAACACAGCACCAGTGTAAAAGGTCTGCACAGTGCTTTCCCACTCTGCACCCAATACTTTCACATTTCTGAGCACCTGAGACATGGTGGTTCCCAGATATGTTTATGGAGCCAAATCCCTCCTGGTTACTAGGATTCACTTTTCTTGTGTTCAGTCAGGAAAAACTACCCTCACACCTGGAAAGGGGCTTCATTACTTTGTTCCCTGACGCACAAGGGAAAGCCATCAAAGTTGCTAGCTTTCAGCTGAAGAGCTACAGTTTCAGATACTACTTTCAGTTTTCAAACAAATGAAAGAAAATATTCTTAAAATTTCCCTGTCTTCCTCCCAGGTGTTGCCCTCTCCCTAATTTCCCCTCCAGTATATTCAAAAGCCCACAGTTCTTCTCTCTGGGCTTCCTTTTCCTTTCTACTCCTTCTGGGTTAAAGTTCCTGACTTCTCTTCTCTGAAGATGAAGTACTAGGGAAGTTACAGCACTACTGGGGACATCAGCTCTTCTTTGCCACTCTCCCTCCTGAGAAATATATGGATGAGGGGAACAAGATGACCTGTAGACACCCTGCATAGTGACTGTCATAGAATGGACTTGATGATCCAGATGGATCTTTATGGTGCCCTTTGTCCTCTACTGTACCCATCATAGCAGGTGTTAGTGCAACACACTCCTTCTTGGCCCTCTATAAAAGTAAAAGGTTTCTGCAGTCCGATGAGGAGCAATTTTTTCACAGCAGAGGTGCGATGGAGGAGTGTTCCTTGGTGGAAACTCCAGATGTCCTCTAATGGGAGCAGCTGACTGATGTACCAGTGATTTCACCCTACCAAGCAACAGGTAAGTGCGAGGGAGTAGGTGAAAAGGAGATATGTGTCAGGGGAGTCTGCTGGTGAGCAGAGGCCTGGTGGGAAGTTTGAGAGAATGTGCCAGTTAGGGAGAAGCCTGTGTCCTGAGCCAGTGGTGGGTGCTCTGATGTTCAAATCCTACTGCAGCCATGCTTGGTAGAGATGTAGAATGATCCTTGTTCTGTGTGACTTAGTGCCTTGCTGACTGCAGAAGCTTATGCTGGTCAGATGCCTCTGGTGGCTAGGGACAGCTCTGGCTGCTCCCCTGGCCCTAGCCCACCTCGTTGAGGCTCTCCAGCTATATGTGACATTAAGGCTCCTCTAGGTCTTGGCAGGTTTCACAAGGTTGATTGGGACCAGTGTGTGTCACTCTCAGCCACTGCCTCATCACCATAACTCTGGGCTGAATAACAAGAGGCCGAGAATCTGCTAATGCAGGCCCCAGCAGAGTGCCCCATCACTCTCTTTTATTCGTACTGGAGATTTATGCTGCCTATCTCCCTTCCCTTTGTCCACCAGCCGGGCCCTATAAGTCATGTCCCTGGGCTGACAGGTCACGTGTCTTGTGCCGCTGCCCTGTCAGAGTGACTGATGCCAGGTGGTGATTAAAAGAGAGGAGGGGTGAGAGGTCAGCAGCAGGCAGCATGATGCGAGCGGAGGTATGTAATTATCACTCCTGTGACATACTGCTGGGGGCTTTCATGGATCGTCACCCAGGCTGGAGGTGGGGAGGGTGGTGCTGGAGCAGGGAGGGGGAGTGGATGGACACAGGGCAAGAGTGGGCAGTGGGGTTATGGGAGGCAGGGGTTTTCTGTTTCTGAGAGAAACTAGAAAGTGTAAAGCTGAGGCTCTTCCCCAAACTGGACTTGTAGCCTGCAGAAAGACAGAAAGGGCATTTGGAAAGTTGCCAGGATCAGGAAGCAGCCCTCTGTCTGGAGAGGCTTTTGGCCACTTAAAAATGTTTTAAGGTCCCTCTGCAACTGTATCCCAACACTGACAACACAACACCGAACAGAGTGCCTTCAGACATTCAAAAATCATACGTGAGTGTGCTTTGTTGGGAGTGATTTGATGGAGAAACTGGCAGGCTCAGTAACCCAGTGTCCTGTGCTGACACTGCCCATTTCCTTCTGCAACTCCCCTGTCTGGAGTCTTGTGGACAAGATGAGGCTGCCTGGGTAAAAAGTGTCCCAGATGCAGGCTATACCTTTGAATGTCCCCTTTGAGCCCCAAGGTAGAGATGGAATCTTTAGCAAAGCAAATAATGAGGAAAAAGTAGATGAAGACAGACTGAGAGTTACATATCTGTCCTGGAGAGGAGGACTTCAGATGGAACAGGAGAACAGCTATCATATAGGCATATAAATGACAGAAATAATTTAGATACTGACAATGGCAAGATTAAGAATGCTATCTGGCAGAAAGGGGCTGGAGAGGCTAAAATGATGTTGAGAATTGTCTTAGCAGTGAGCATAGTCCTGAGTCAGGCTACTGAGCTTTGGGATAAGAAGTGAGGAAAGAGTTCACTGTTTCTGTCTCTAGTCTGACTTAGATAACTCCAGGGTATTAGAGCTTTCCTATGGATTCTGTTTGTGCCTTCCTAAGGTTCTGTTGCTTAAACTTGAATTTCTAGTTTTGTCATCTTGTAACTGGGAACCACTTCATTAAGGTGTTCCCTAGGCTAGGACTGAGAGCTCCCAACCTCTGAGAGTATACATGGAAGTACTTTCAGTTCCCATGTCTTCAGTGACTCAAACTGTCTTGGTGAGCCACAGAATAGCGTGGGCATCTCTCACTATAGACAAGCCCAAAGTTTAGTATTAGGATCTTGGACTATGCATGGGAAGATGGTAAAGAACATACAGTACTGTGCTGTCATGCCCTCAGAATCGAGAGATGCAGGAATGCCCCTGCAGAGTAGGCAAGTGGTCAATATCCACCCTCTAACAGTGGCTGTCATCAGTGTGTCACAGGGAGATTCATGAAACAGGCAGATGTGCCCCATCGCTAAGGTCTTCCCCTAAACTTTTGTAGTTGGAGGACGGTGATGTGGACAGCTGTACTTAGTGCCATTTTGAGCTTTTGACTAGTGGTTTTTGACAGTACAGGGAACGACAGCTCTTCATGCTTGGGGGTGAATATGTACATCAGAGTTGCTCCATTTGTCTCTCAGAGGCAGAGATGGGACTTCTTGATGAAGTTCCATAGGCCAGGAATAATTTATGTTTAGAGAAAAAATATCACGGAATGATCTAGAGTAAATATTATTCATGCAGTCTGAATTAAAGGATAAGTGTATTCTAAACATTGTCTTTCTCACCAGCTCTGGACGGAACTACTGTCACACCTCATTGAACCTCAGAACTTAATGTTTCATTAAATTACCTAAATTTAGAAAGAATCACAAAACTCAGCAATATCTGCAGCAGGTAATCTTCAGTCTCCAAATTATGCATCTTTGCCTTTCATGCGGAGGAAAGGACACATTCCTTCAGATTCTCAGCAATATCATGGTACATGTATAGTTGCTCTTCTTTCTGCTTCATTTCATCATAGCCATGCTGGGAGGCATAGACAGGACTTAGTTAGTGCCTTGTATTATTATCATTCATAAGCTCGTGTGACTGCACTATAGAATTGCAGCTAGGAGTTTATTTCTGTAAGGGACTATGATTATGGGTAGTCTCTGTCACATTAGCAGAGTATTGTCAAAGTATTTGCAGATTCAGAGAAAATACAGAAAGAAGGAATGCTGAAAATTCACCTAATCCAGCCAAAATATGATTCCTTCCAAATGCTTACCTAACTTGGTCTTTCTAAACAAATTATTTCTAGACTTTACCACATATACAGCTAAAAAGTTCTTTGAACTTTCTAAATCTTCATTAATACAGTTTAAGGCTACAATTTCTTCTACTTTCCAAAGACCCTGCCTCTTCAAAGCAGCCTGCTATGAATTTGAAGACTGCCATCATCTCTTCCAGTCTTCTTTTTCTCTAGACTAAACAAACCTGGTTACAGCCTTTTCCATGCAGGCCAGGTTTCCTAGATCTCTGATCATTCTTGCTTAACTTCCTGTGGCCTTCCGGCTTGTCTGCTTTTCTTCTTGAGCCTCAGTGTCCAGTGAGGAACAAGAGCCAAAAAGTCCACCACAGACCTTATTAACAGTAAGGAGAGGACAAGGATTAGTTCTTGTGCCTTACAGGCTGTTCTCTTGTTTGTACAGCCCAGTACATTGTTTGCCTTTTCACAATAGCTTGGCATGTGGATTGGTCTTCAACCTGTGAACCACTGTTTCATCATGTATCTATTTCTGTAGTGCTGCTACCTACCTGGTTCTTCTCCAGCCCCATGATTGTGAAGCTGAATACTCAGGCTCAGGTGTACTGGAGGGAATATGCTAAGGGAGCTTTAGCCCATCTCCTTTATCACTTTCAAGTGCACCATGCTTGTGGTATGTTCTGAGCTGAGGCAATATGGCTCTGCAAGTCTCTCACCGAGAGAGACGCATTTGTTTGTGTTATTCCTACCTGATGGCTAAGTGTGGTGCTGGGGTGCCTCTGCTTCCTTTCTTCCAGACATTTTCTTCAATTTGTCAAGGTCATTTTGTATCCTCTGCCCATCCTAAAATGTCCATTCAATTGCTTCCAGCTTAAGTAACCTGTAAATTTATAAGCAAAGCTTCTGCTACAGTAAAACCTATGTTGATGGGTGACCATCCCCTGGAAAAGAGGAAAATATACCTTACTGGAAATTATCTCAGATGTTATTGAAAATTAGAAGGGTGGGAATTGGAAACTGAAAAGGATTAACCTAACCAGTGTATTGTCCACTGAGTCACCTTCTGTTTCCTGATGCTGGAACAGTTGCCTTTTTCAGTGTGGCTTAAAGAAATCTTGTCACTTTAAAGTACTAGGGACTGAAACTGAATGGGATTGGGAAATGAGAGACCATGAGTGACACAGAGTAGAAAGCTACTTGGGTTAAAAAGAGCTGTGTAAATACATCCAAGATCTTTTGCAACTATTAACTGTAATTAAAAATAGAATTCCTTTCCCTTGTGCTCCTTTTCTAAAAGGATTACAGGTAGTGACATTGGCAGGAAATGTTTGATGAACCGGAAATTTTAAATCAAGGAGGAGTTCCAGATGGAAAATCTGAGTATTTGTGTTGGAAACCTGGGTTGTAGGGCTGATCTAGTATATTACAGCATATGGACTAAAAATAGCTCTTCCACACCAAACAAGTAAGATGTAATCTCACACACCAAGTGCAAAATCCTTTTTTCTTTTGTCTTCAAGCCCAGATTCATGCCTCAAAACCATTTGGTGAATTTCAAACAGCAAATACACTTGAGAGAATTCAACTCGAACAAACAACCCATCAGTGGAGAAATAGGTTAAATTTGTCAGATAGAATATTTGCTAAATATTCCTCACTTTGCTTTACAGGGGACTGGAAAGGACAAGCCAAAACAGCTGTTCCTAGTCTTTGCACAAAAGATGTTTCCTTGAAGAAGGCATTAGGAGTCTCTTGTTCTGGAACAGAAAAGACAAGCAGAAGGGAAAATTTACTGATGTTGAGCTCTGGCAATGGTGATGGGAAGCAAAAGGATATGGTGGTAAACAGGGACTGGATGAGGATAGGCAGGGAGAATAAGAGCAACAGATAGGAGTGGGAGACACTAGAGGAGTGGGGAGCGTGGGGGAGGAGCTGAGAGTGAGCCAGGAGAAGACAGCGTGACTGTGTCTGATCTACACTGACGACTACCAATGTTAACTGTCACCTCTCATCTCCAAACTAAATCACGCCTGGAATTGGAGGCAGCAAGGAGCTGATAGAGTCAGCCTTAGAGAGCCGACAAGTCAATCAGAGCGGAGATGCGTGGAGAGACACCAGCTTTGTAGGGCTCGGTGCCTTCATTCATCGTGGGATTTACACCTGTCAGACTCCTAGCGGGGGGAGCATGCTGGGACTTACTTTGGCACCACTTAAAATGGGACAACAGACACATTACTGCAATCACCCTCTGCTCTCCCGTCCTCTGGAGGGTGTGTTTTATATTACAGCAGCTCAGCTGACTTTGCGAGTTGAATTTGAAGTTGAACACGCCTCCTGCTATGGGGGAAAGGACTGCCTGCGTTTCAGCACCTAGAGGGTTACTCCCCATGGAACTGCAATGCCCCAGACCAAAGTGGGAGGAAGGGCTGTGCAGGGCAGGGGGAGATAATGGGGTAACTGTTTGCTAATCAAAAGGCTTCAGGAGCTATGTAGGTTGTGCAAACCTATCTCATTTTCTGAGTCTGTCATGATATTTATTAGAAGAGGTCAGTGGAGGCCAGAATAAGAGATCAGCCTCTGTGTCTTCTACTCAGCTCTTCTCAAATACCTGCAGTGCTCCATAAAGACTCTCTTCTCCTTTCAGAAGAGCCCCCAGATCAGAACTCTTCCCTGCTGGCTAAATCCTGGGTACCAAAGCTTGTGATACAGGCTTTGAGCTGCCTGATCTCTTAATCCAGCTGTGTGTATTCATTTGAAACTGAAAGCAGCTCCTTTTTGTCGTCTGCTTCTCAGCATTAACTTCTCTTTGATGTAATTCTTGCTTCCGATGCTCTCTCCCTTCATGGGGAAGATTAGTGTGAAATTGGCCTGCTTCTCCAGAGACTGCAGTGTTAAGCCTCCAACACTTGGTCTTTATTGGAAATCCTTAACCCACATCGAGAAGAGGGGGAGGGAAGGAAAGGAAAATGTAAGAGTTCCAGACTTGACTCAGCCAGGGCTCTGTTGCCTCCTTTCCCTTCAATGTTTTGAGAATGGGAAGCATGGATACTGAAGGAGGTAGGGGTGTGCTCTGAGCGATGCAGGTATTTTAAAGCAGAGACTACGATGCCATCCTACTTCTAGGCATATATCCTCTCAGGCTGAGAAGAGAGGACAGCAGTGCAGGAGTAGTCAAAGGGGGCTGTGAGCATGCAAATAGTATGCCCAGGCTGGTCAGAGTGATGGGTTTTGGGAATTAAGCCACTGCTAATCTGCTTCGAGGAAGTACACTTGGAGGTGGATTTCCTGTGCCCGTGTGGTGGGGTTGAAGAGCAGGAGGCAGAAGTTCCCTCTTCTTGGAAAGGATGTGCCTGCAGGACTTCTTTTACTTCATTTGCAGTTTTTCCACAGTAGAAGACTGATGGGCTCAGCAGGGAGAAACTTCAGTGAGCTCCAGTACTTCAGTTCCTGAGTATCTATGCTTTGGCAAGTTGCTTGTGACAGTCTATCTTCCCCACAGTGCCAAGACAACATCCCTTGCTCTGCCTTTCACCCTGCTTTTTGCTTCTGCCTCCCCTCCACATGGCTGCTCTCTGCTTGTCTTCCATCATCCCACTACTACATGTACTTCTCTACTTCACCAACCACTTCCACCAGCCCTTGGACCTGCTCCTGCTCCTTCCTCCTCCATCAGCCTCTGCTGCCCCCACTGTTCTTCCTGGTGGCTCTTCCCTACTCCCCACACCATCAAGTCCTGACGTTTGCCACACTACCACCGCACCATCCCCTCCTGCTTGGTCCTGCTCCATTGCCCTCCCCACAAACACATGGTGCCATTATCTAAGGAAGGGCCTTGAGCACCCCCTTGGTTTAGCCTTGTGCTTCCTCTTGCTTAGTAGCCCCCCTCCCTTAGCCAGGTCTGCAAATCACTCCTTCCTATGTCAGCCAGCAAATTGGTTTATCCTCCCCCCATCCCAGCTTTCATTACCTTGCCGAAATGAAGCGATATCTCCTCGGCGGAGGCTTCCCGTCGCTGCAGCCAGTACCCAAATCATGAGAGCTGGCATAATAAATGAAGACAAAGTGCCGGCGGCCTGGGCCATCTCTCCCACTGCGCCACTAGCCGCTGCCAGCTTCATTATTCGCTTAAGTTGCCGGAGAAAATTACTTAACCCTGACCCGTGTATTAGGGCCCTGTATTAATGCTGCGACAGGCGTCTCTTACAGCAAAGAACAATTTATTAGAGCCGAAACAGGCTGCTTTTCTCTGTCATTTTTCCAATCTGAGCTTTGAACACACATCATTAAACTTGTCTGACTCTCTCCCCTTCTCCATCATTCCTTTTTTATTTTTTTAAACAGAAAGTGCTGTGGAGAATAGAGATTGTTCTGAACTCACTGAGAGCCTCGGACTTTGCCCCCTCCTTTCTCCCCCTATGCTCTTTCCTCAAAACACAGTCCATGTCTCCATCTCTCTCTGTCTAATTCACCCTTACTCTCCTCTTTTTGTAGTCACATTTCTGTTTTTCAAACTCTTCCTCCTAAAATTCTCTCATATTCTCTGCTTATTTGCCTGTCCCTCTTTGTATAGGTGTCACACTCTCTTTCACTCCATGAGTTTGGCTAATCTTACTTCTTTGTCTGGGCCAAACTGGAGAAAATATGCTGGAAAATACATGTTCTCTATGTCAGAATAGAGTCTATCACACCTTGCCCTGCTCTGGGATTTCCTGGGATACCAGAGATCATCAGAGCACAGAGTTGCCCTATGAACACATTTTCTGCACTATCATCCTCATCCCATTGTCTTCAAGGGCTGCACCTAACCACTGTTGTGGCCTCTACATCACTCAGCAGTGCCCAAGCAGTGTGAGCACCAGGAAGGGTTTCAGAGACTGGCTCTATGTGTGTGAGGGAGCTTTCTTCTTACTTGATGAAATATTTCCGAATGCTTTGGTGAGGTTCAGTTATGCTCTCTTCTTTAAAACTGACTCCAGTCATTAAGCTGACACTGCACAGCCTGGGATGTGTTGAGCTGGAGGTTGACCATACCATGTCTCCCCTTTTCTATTTTCTGATGGGCTGCAGAGAGAGAGTGAAAGAAAGAGTATGAGAAGCAAATGTACAAGTTCTTCCTCAGACCTAAATGCTGAAACCTTACAAAGATGGTGGCAGAATACTGTCTAAGGAAGAAAAGAGCTAGTAGTAGAGGCGTTTGCAAATGCCTGATCATTTTTGGTTTGAGATGCAAGGCCTAGACTTCCCCACTTGAAGGTAATCTGGGCTATTTGAGTGCAAAACAGTAGCTCAGACCGGCTATCCAAAGCTGAAGGCTGCCAGTTTACAGCAATCTCAGTGGAGTCTCATCTGTTTAAGGCTTGGAGAGAGGGCATTTGTGTTCAACTGCCCAGGATTGAGTGCTTAGTCCCTGGGTCAGACTGGCTATTGTGCTATTGTAGTTTGTCTCCAGAACCTCTCTAGCCAGAGGTCAGATTAGCTGAGGGGCTGTCATTAAGCCTGTGTTGGCTTTATTAACAATTTTATTAAACCAGAGCTACCTATTAATCAAGAGGAAGATTCTTTATTAATTAGTTGACTGGTGATACTAGAAATTCAAGGCTAAGCCTTTAGCATCTTTGGAAGAAGGTGGCATGAGAAGATGGCATGCCCCAAATTTCAATATACAAGATATGTATTGCAGATATTCTTCTCCATTTTCATTTTGCTGCTGATTTGCACAAGAAAACAGCAAGAAATGGATACTTTGTTAGAGAAAAGGCTAAATATACAGACTTTCACAAATCATTCTGGCTTCAAAGATTTCTAACTCTGGTTCTGGACCTACTCTTAACTGTCTATTATGGCCCTGCTCTTTGCCAATAATTTTCTCATGGGAATAAGTGAATGAAGAGAACTTCCTAAGGATTGAATGGATCTTGGTGACCACTGTGCCCTCCAGCTAGCTTTACAAGAGACCATATATTCCTGGACGTGTCCTCTATTTGTCAGCAATGAAACTTGGTGCTAAATGGGAGGCCTTGCCTTGTGTGGAGGGTCTGCTTCTCTCTGCTTCTGTCTGGATCTCCCTGAAGAGCTGGAGATTACTTGAGCTCAACACATGGTCACGGGTAGATGGGATTAGGCTAAGAAGGGGTAGGAGATCTGCCTGGTTTGGGAGTTGGGAGAGATTGTCTGTGCTGCTGTATGCAGAACTCCATACACTGTGAAAGTGAGCACTTCTGTCAGCCTTCACGGTCTCCTGCATGATCTAGATGAGAAAAATTTCTGTTTTCACATCAATTTATTGTGAGTATCTTCCTGAACTGAGTTTTCTGAGCCTGTAGAGTGGGACAATCTGCCCTTCATCTTGAGCCTAGAGGAAAGGCTTTTGTCAAAGGAAGAGGAGAGTTCAGACCCCATAATTTTTTTTAATCTGCTGGTGCTCAGTCAACACTTTGACTTCTCTGCTGCAGCTTTTCTCTTCAATATGGACTTTGCCAAAGACCCTTTCTCATCTCAAACCAGGATTTTTGACATTCTTAAGTACGTCACTGGCAATAGACTAACAACAAAAAAATCATAATCATTAAAGCATTAACTAATATTAACTATGGGACTAATAGGTTATATTATTCTAATTTAGTAGAATATTATCTTCCTGTCCACTCCAAATTTGTCTGGGATGCCAAATGTTTATATTAGAAAGAGAATGAAAATTAAAGTGATGGGATTTTTTTTTCATAGAATCATTCACATGCTAGGTGGGAGTTCAACATTTTATCCTAGTCCCATCCCCTAGAGTTTATGTGAGCAGGATGAATTTTCAAGGCTGCTTACCTTCACAAAGAGGGAGAAAGTTATTTCTAGCAATGTCAGGAATCAAGGGGATTCTGTAGCTATTTGTCAGGGGAGTGATTGTGAGCTGAAGGACAGCAAATTCATGAAGACATAAACATGGTACATGAGATGGCTTGGGGGCTGGTGGGCTGTGTCACAGCAGTGATACCTCTAAAACAGGCAAAATATCTTGAGACACACATGGAAAGAATGGTGCAAAAGCTGGATCAGAGTACAGTCTGACGTAGTTTTCCTGCACTTGTACATTGTTTCTGTAAGTGAGTCATCAGGGGTCCTAGGCCACTTATTGAGGGATCAGCTAATGAGAGACACTCTGAATAGCCATGCATGACCTCCTTGTGTAGCTGTGAGAGAGGCCAACAGTTGTGCATCTTCTTCTTTGGCCAACAGGGAAGGGCCAGCTCCAGTAGGCTTTTGTTTATGAGTGTGCAGGCTCTGCCACCACATAGAGCATCTCTCCAGCCACTAAAACTGATGATCATTGGAACTTCTTAATTGCTTTTTCCTCAGATGTGGGTAGGGGGTCGGTCAGTGGGACTGACATGGAGGAGCGGGGTGGAGGAGATGGCAATGAGGGTGAGAGGGGATGGTTGGCTGGTGCGGCTGCCCTTCTGCTGGGAGTCCCTCCCGAATTCCCTGCCACTCTCCTGCTCAGCCTGATAGCTCCTCCAAGTTCTCTAATCACCTTCTTGCTGTAATGAGCCTCTCATCTCACTGATGGAAATCAGGGTATTTGGTTATGAAAGGGACACTGTTAATAACACGATCTCTCTCTTCCCCACTCCATCCCCCACTACCCCCCCCAGCCCCCCTTCCAGCTCTCTACACAATTCTCTCAATTAACGATAGGCAGAAATTAATTTTTCCCCTGGACTGAAACAATTGCTTGGCGGAGGATTGCCAGCTCGGCTCCAGATAGGGACCTTTCCCAGCAGAGCCCAGAGAAAGGAGGAGAGACCGAGGCGATAAGCAGGGCCCTATCAGCAGCCACAGGACGCAGTAATACAAATGTTATCCTTAGAAATGTATTTAAAGAGGATATGTTTATAATTCGAAGGGGACTGTCAGAACTGCTCCCCTCCCCCTCCCCACAGATCCATGCTGCTGCCTTGTTCCTTACTGTGAAGTGCTCTCAACCCTTCAAAAGGGAGGCAATGTCAGCACCAAAGGCTCCCCTGGCCACAGCATGAGGTAGGAGGAGGGTGTGCCTGGGTCCCGTGCTGGGAATGGCTGTGGAAAGCGACAGCACCCAGCTGGCAAAAGCCAGGAAAGGCAGCGAGCAGGATCTGCTCAAGGGGCAGGGCTTGCAGCAGTTCTACTTGGGTCTTGAGCAACAAGAGGCAAGGAGCTGGCAAGTACACTGTGCTGAAAGAAAGCAGTGGTAGGAGGAAGGAGCAAGTACGTGGAGATAAGGGAGGAGAGCCATAGCTGTAGGTTCGTCTGGAGGGCAGGGAGAGCTTAAGTGCAGCCTGAGGCAGGGATCAGGTTGCTGTTGCATGTGATTCAGAAAATGCTGTCCTCTTGGTTGCTTTCTAAAGCTACACATTTATGGATCCCGTATGCATATTAGCTCCATGTTTAAAAATAAGCCATCTGGGCCACCCTAACCTACAGGTGCCAGTCAACAAGTGCGCTCCTGGCTGAAACACCCAGCCCAGTTCACATACCCAGAGCACCTTCACCTCCCCTTCAAATAAGGAAAGGCATTCTGGGAACCCCTGCCTGCCCACTTTATGTAGACTTGTGGCATGCCCTGCAGCTCTATATAAGATCTGCTGCTCTTCTTCTTTGCACTAGTTGATCTCACTGCAACAAACAGGCAGATTATCAGAAGATGCAGGGACAGTGGAAGAGGAACAAGAGAGTCTGTGGAGGACTTTCAGGAAGCAAAACCTGCAATCATTATAACGGCAAAAGACATAATTCCAGCCTCCTCGAGGCTTCACCTGTCCTTGTGTGTGATCCCTACACTTGGCTGTGTTGGGTTGCTTTGAGGCCTATAGATTTTGAAAGACCGCTTGTTCTTGCTGAGGGCAAGCTACCACTCAGTTCCTGCCCAACGTCATTAACATCCACAATGTTCCAGCCCTCACCAGCATCATTGGTACCATCCTGTAATTCATTTAGTGGTTCTTTAATTCCTGCTTTGCTTGCCCTCTGTTTATCTTTTTATTTAGTTCCTGCTTCCAAGTTACAGCATTAACATTCTTCTTGCTGTATTTAAATGTCTTTTCCATAGAAGAATCCAAGTAAAGCCAATTTAATTTTTAAAATGTCTTTCTGGAGGAACTCTGCATATGTGACACCTTGTCTCTTGCCTGTCTCAGTAATAATCATGTTTGTATTATGTTGCCTCACACCTATATTTAGTGTATTCTTCACAGCAATCAAGAGTTTGACTTGGCCATATCAGCAGGAGTGGCACCTTGTCACAAGTCTCAGCCATGTATCCCACACATGGTCATTGCTCAGCTGACTACTAGAGGTGTTGGAGTCCCTGTGAATCCTCACTGAGGTAGGATCTGCATTGCTACTCAGTACTCAGCACACAATACTGGCAGGAGGGTTCATACCTACCAGGTTTCACAAACCTTCTGGTTCCACTCACTTCAACTCACTCAGTCTCTACCATGCAGACTTTGTCCATCCACTGCTGGATGTGTGAAGGCAGGTACCAGGCCTGGAAGGTGCAGAGCATCTAGTGGGGCAGTACTCTTGGAGGAGATGATTTGGTAGACCCTGCTGGCCTGACAGTACAGGGGAGCAGTGTTAGACCAGAGAATTTCTGATTCAGTGAGTCTAAAGAAAAGATTCATGTTTTAAAATACAACATCAATTTGTTGCTGTTAAGCCTGAAAACCTCTTCCATTTGCTGTGTACAAGTGAGGTCTTTTGGCCCCATGTAGAGGTGCTGTGGGAAAACAATAAATCCAGCCCACATTTAATAGGGGTAGCTTGACCCACTGTGAGATTAAAATACAACATTTACAGATAGGCCAGCCCCACTTTTGGTATTACTTCAAGTTCATAGCCTATTCTTTCAGACATCTCCCCACGGTGTATTAGGGACACTGGAAATTAAGCACAGGTCTGTCACAGAACGTTGAAATACAGGTTATCCCTAATTATTGGGACTATAAGGAATCCGCTAAGTCCATACTAAATGAATACCAAAGATGCAAACAATAGCAGCAGATTGCTCAGAGGAACATAAATGTAGCCCTGAGTTTCACTGCACCCTCAAACACAGCTGAGAACTGGAGCATATTAGGCAAACACCACCTGATGCTTGTAAAACAGTAACCAGAAATAAACAGACCTGCTCTGTCCCACAGCCTTTGGCAGGAGTCCTGATATTGGGCCAAGAAAGGAGCTTTGACTGTAGAGAAAAAAGTACTTACTGCCATGGTCTGTAAAAGAATGCAGACAGGATATCTGCCCTGCAAATGACACCAAAGAAGTGAAAACACCAAATTTCATTTTTTTTTTCCTGTCTCTCTCCACTCCTGCTCTGACTCCCTCAGCAGTTTGGTTTCTCCACCCACTCCCAGCACTGCCAGACAACTGCCTCAGACCAGCACACATCGATACTGGTGGTGTTGGAGTAATGTCTGTCAAAGGAGCATGTGGTGACTCATTCTTCCAGGGCCATGGGAGTCACTAATTTGAACTGTTACTGGCTTCTTTGGCAACATCCATGGAATGACACCGGAATGTAAAGCTAGGATGGGACCCACTGTGTAAGGGAAGGACACAGAGCTGTCTCTGCAATTGACTGATTAACTTGAGCTCCTGCATTGAAGTTCCTGGGTTCTCCGCATGTCATTTGTTCCCTTCCCTCAGCATCTCTCACTGCTGCCTACCTGACAATCCTCAGTGAGGTTGTGAAGCCACTTATTCTGGTGACAGTGGCATTCCTCCCTTTTTTCCTCATATTTGTTAATAGTAAAATATTCTTAATTCATAGTGGTATGCCCAGTTACTCAGAAAGGGCTACCACTAGATCCACTGCTAAAGCTACCACTAGATCAGTTGAATGGCCTTTACTAACAGGATTTCCCATGAAGCCAGTGGTACAAAACACCAGGAAAAGAAGCTTGAGCTCTGTAAGCATGTTTGGATTGTGGCACTGTCCTCTCTGTGTTCTTGGGGCTGGTGTTCACTGATTGTTACCTCACACACACACAGCCAGAGCCTCCATGAGAAGCTCCTCCCCTCCCTGCCCATTTCACCCAGCTTTTGTCACTGAGCCTGCCTGCTGTCACTCATCTCACACAGATGCCCACAGATGTGGACTGGCACCTCCAGATGGGAGCAATCCAAGGCAGGCTGCAATTGAAGGCAGACTGTACCAGCTGCCAGGGAGAGGAACCAGGGAGGGCCTTGTCATCTGCAGAGCCTCCCAGATGCCATTTCTGTCCACATTCAGGTGCTGTTTAAGCTTGGACAGTGTTGAGAAACTGGGCTTTGAAGGTGTCCAAGGGACCGTTCTTACAAGGCAAGTAGATACAGCCAGTCACACCAAGACACTGGTGAGTGTTTGGCAAAGACATGCAGAGACGGTCTCTCCCTCTGGCCCACATATACTTGTTTCTGGTAAGAGCTGGATGTCTGAGACAAGGTACATCCCACCACACCCACACAGCTTGACTAAACTGAGAGTCCAAGACTTTCCAATGGGCAACTCGCAACTTGACAGCCAAAGTCTTCAGAAACTCCTTCCGGGTGGTGGGGCAGGAGGGAAGCATGGCAGTACAGCCTTGTCCATCGTGCATTTCTCCCTCCCTCCCTTTCAGCCCTGTCCTTTCTCAATACCCAGGAAAGATTAACTCCTCTTCGCACACCAGAGAAAGTTATTATCATTAATGAAGAATTAAAAGGGAGTGATTAATAAGGGCCCTTATCTGGCCATGAGGAGGAGGCTGGACAATGGGAGGAAGATGGAGAAAATGAAAAACAATAAATACGAAGCGTAAAAGGAGGCGAGCGCTGCTCCCACTTGTTAGATCGCAGCTGCATCTCCTGAGGGGGGAAGGCTCCAAATTGCTAATTACTGCCTCTGAAAAGACCTCGCTCTGATATGTTTTCTGCTGAAAGGTTCCCATTAATGAAGCAGCGATGATGCCGTTTCCCTTTGACTTGCCTTCAATTCCCTCCCTGAGCTTCCTCCCAAGCCGGGAACAATGAGGCCCTGGGAGCTGGCGGCTCCCACAGGCCTTTCGGAGACTAGGCCGGGGGCAGCCGAGTGAGGGGAGCCGAGCCGGCTGTGAAATATGGAGGGGGGAGATAAGGCAAAGACAGAGGAAAGAGGCTCACTCCCAGGAGCCCAGGGAAAATTTGCAGTTATTATGAAGGAGATGAGACAGATTAAAAGCCCTTGTGTTCTGCGCTGCCCTTTTATTTAGTGGCTTCATCTCTGAGATGAAAGAAGTTGGAAATGACTTTCTCCGCATTTTGCTGCAAGAAGCTTCACGGCACATTTTTTGACTTTATTCCTCCCTTTGTCTCTTGTCCCCTTTCTGTCTCTCTTTTTCCTTTTAACCCCTGGAAGGTTTTGCTGAGAAGTGCCATGGGACCAGGCAGAGCATTTGCTGGGGTAGAGCAATGACCCTGCTGCTCTCCCTGTCCTACTGGGCCATACGGCTCCTGCTGCTCACCGGAGAGGGAGCTAGGAGAAGGCACTGCCGGATGAGCGGCCAGCATCCAGCTGACCTTCCTCTCCTGCTCACCTCCGAAACATCCCTCACCACTAACACCTCCTCTCCTGCCTCCAGGCCCAGCAACAGTTCAGCACAGGTGACCACAGCCTCTGGGCAGGAAAAAATCCCTGTCTTTACAAAGCCTAGTGACAGCTAACAATCCATCCGGGATAAGAGTTTTGAACATTTTGTATCCCTGGAGCATTTCACGAGCCAAACTAGTGCTGAGGAGGTGGGCCAGTTCCCATTGTCCATGCAGGCAACCTGCAAGTACACAGGGAGTAAACAATTTGCCCGGAACACAGGATGAAGTTGAATGCAGGCAAGGATTCAAAATTTACTGTTGCTGGCCCATGTCAGGGAGAGCCTTGTAATACTGGACAGAAATACCATAAACTGCTCAAAACCAGATTACCCCAACTGTCTCATTATGTTTCTTAACTCCTATTCCCAGTTTTCTGATGTTTCCCTGTATACATCACAGCTCCTCTGCTGCACCTTCTTAGTTTTTGGAACTTTTGTAATTGTAAGAGCACTTTCATCCTGTCTCTTGCTTTTGCTCTATCTCTCTCCCAGAAAATCAGCCCTGTGCATCAGTCTGTTGTCTTTACTCAGGCCAAATGTTGACATCTGCTGAAATTTGGGTTGGAGTGTTGAAAATGAGGAAAAAAAAATGGACAGGTGAAGTACAATTCATACCAGTTGCAGAACAGTTTGCTGACCTACAGAAACAGCATAGAACTAGTTGGGAAAATGAGGGGAAAATTAGAGTGGGCATCTGCTGCCATCTCCCCAGGACATCTGAACACAGGATTTCTTGTACACAATTGTTTGTGTGGTTTGTTATCCTGCCTGGAACGGCAGCCAGTACCGATTACTTGAAATGAAGGGGTAAGCTCTGAAGTGGATGTTTACAAAATAACCTTCCCATCAGGGGAGTTTCTTTCTAACCCATACATTTTGTAGCTGTTTTATATCCTGAAGCATGAAAAAGGATTGCAGCGGTGAAACAGGATTAGATTTTAGGAGGGATTTGCTCTCAGATCTGAGAGTAAAAAGAAAACCCCTGTATTGGCAATAGGAAACTGGCAAGGAAAACAAAATACTGCCAGCAAGTAAGGTGAGTTACTGCCACAGAAAGGGTTAAAAAAGACAAAAGGACAGAATTTTACAGGCAAATTGGTGCACAGAAAATAACTTTAATCAAGTCAGATCTTGGAAATGGGATAAAAATTATCTACCTAATGACTATTTTTCTTCTTTTAATATTTCCTTTCCAAGGAAATTTGTCAGATAAATAAAAGGTAATGAAAATGTTAACATGACAGCTCGGAAGAACGAACGTAGAGGACTGGTTAGATAAACAGCATGTAGAAAACTCAGTAACGCTAAAGGAAGCTTTTCCTATTGGGGTGTAGGAATCAACGGCAAACTCAAGGATTCGGCTATTTTTGAAGTATGTTGACAAACTAGGGAGTGCGCCAGAGGACTGAGGAAAAGCAAGTGCTTTGCCAGTATTTTGCGGGGCGAGGTCGGGGGAGCAGGGAGGAAGCAGTGATCTTGGCAATTATCACCCTTTTAGAATTACTTGTGATCCTGGCAACACGGTGGAATAGGGGGGGGGGGGGGGGGGGGGGAAGAAAAAATGCAAAGGATAAGAGATTTATGAGCAATAAGCAGCAGCATACATTTATAGAGAACAAATCACATTGAGACAAATCTGATTACTTTCTCTTGATTGGATTTACAAAATTAGTGAATACTGCAAGCTATGGACTTTGACAAAACTTTTGGTATGCTGCCTCGTAAAACACTGCTTGAAAAACTAATCAGTATCGGCTTGAATGTGAGTGCAGCCACCTGAGTTGCAAAAACAAACACCCCCCTCAAACAAAAAAAACAAAAAACAAAACCCCCAAAAAAACCCCCCCCCCCCCCGAAAACAAAACAAAACCGAAAACAAACAAAAAACCAACAAGAACGAAACCCTGTCCCTCCCCGGAAAAAAACCAAAAAACGCCCCCCAAAAACCAAAAACCAAACCCGAAGAAATATCATGAAATTTGAGAAATAAAAAGGAATGCTAAGTAAAACTGGATGGTGGCAGGGTGGCACCGAGCTTTATTCTGATGGCTGCTGGTGATATGTAAAATGGCATTAGAGGAAAAAGAGATGGAAGGCTTAAGGAGAGGGAAGTAACACTGAGAGGTTAATTCAGGATACACACAATTAGCCAGCAGCGAAATGGAGGACTTCGAGTACGGAGTTTATTGTTTGTCTATTAAAAATAAAATACAATAACCAAGCAACTAGAGGGTAAGTATATGGGAAGGGCTGCCCCGTTAGCGGGTAAGGGATCTGTAATGTCTCCACCAGCGGCACCAACCACAGCGCAAACAGACTGAGACGCAACGGACACTGGCCACCCGGGCTCGGAAGCGGGCCGGCCGCGGGGCGAGGGCTGCGCTGGCCTGGCAGGGCGCGGCGGGCTCGATGTCGGCATTACCCCACCCGGCCCGCCGGCAGACCCGCCCCGCGGGCGGGGCGGGCGGAGGAAGTGGCCCGGGCAGGCCGGAAGCGGCGCTGACGAGGGGCTGGCGGAGCGGGGCGCTGGCCGGTGAGTGGGGTCGGGGTCCTGGCGGGAGCCGGTGGTGCCGGGGCGCTGAGGACAGGTGTTCCCGGCGGGGTTGGGGGCTGTCGAGCAAAAGTAGCAGCTTCTCCCCAGAGGAGGGGGTCGATGCGGCCGGGTCCCTGAGGACTAAGGAAGGCGGCCTCCGGCAGCGGGTGGTTCACCGGGATGGGGGTGCGGGTGTTTCTGAGCCCGGTGAGGAGAGAAATCCCACGTCTGCAAGGCACGGAGAGGGAGGGAGGAGTTGTGAGGTGAGGGATTTGCCCAGGACTTACGGAATGGCACACTGGCAGCCCTGAGGTGAAAGGGGTGGGATTTTTCGGCAGTAGGAGTTTGGGCTCGGTCTCATACACCCTGTTCTAAGGAGCTCGGAGAACCGCGCGCCTTATTTTGCTGTTGAAGTGATACTGGCCTGCAAAATACCTGTTTTACCATCTGTTTTACTGCCAACTTTGCTGTTTGTCTCCTTTTTGGAAGATGCAATCTGTTTGTCGAGCAGGCTAATCCTTCTCTGTGGCTTACCTACTGGAGGTAGCAAACTAGTTGCAGGCTTTCATACCCTTAGGATGTGTAATAGAGCGTACTGCTTCAACACAAAAGATGCAGCCTTAAGGCCTTTTCAGACACAGAGCACTTGACTCACCTGCTGCAGTATGGAGCTCTGTGCCACCATGGCTAGAAGAGGGATTTGACCCTTGCAAAAGGAAGAAGTGAGTGTTAGCCCAGTTGTCCTGCATTGGGTCCTCCCAGGCAACAATAAAGTAAGTGTCTAACTTGGTTAATGTTACAAAGGCTATAGCATACTACAGTCCAGTGATATGTTGGTAGCAGTGTTTATGTCTGGTGCTAATTGTTTGTTGTCATTTTTCACAGGCATTGCCAATGGATGAACTGGTGCATGACTTGGCCTCAGCCTTAGAGCAGACTTCAGAACAAAACAAACTGGATGAGCTATGGGAAGAGATGGCACTAAGCCCACGGCAGCAGCGGCGGCAGCTCCGCAAGAGACGGGGTCGTAAGCGACGCTCAGACTTTGCGCATCAGACAGAGCACGCCTGCTGCTACAGTGAGGCCTCAGAGTCCAGCTTGGACGAAGCTATCAAGGATTGCCGTGAGGTGCTGACAGCTAATTTCAGTGACTCTGATGACATGGCAGTGGTCAAACGACACCCAGCTCTTAGTGCCACCCTGAGGAGCAAGCAGCACCTGTGGCATGAGTCAGACTCCTTTACAGAGAATGCACCCTGTCGACCTCTCAGGCGCCGACGGAAAGTCAAACGTGTGACATCAGAGGTGGCTGCCAGTCTCCAGCAAAAGCTCAGGGTGTCAGAGTGGAACTGTGAGAGGGGCTGCAGGTTCAAGTCAGCCAAGAAACAGCGCCTTTCACGCTGGAAAGAAAATGCCCCTTGGACATCATCCAGTCATGGCCTTTGTGAATCAGGAGAGAACAGGCCCTTCCTCAGCAAAGGGGGAAGGAAGGAGCGGATGGAGTGTGAAGCTGATGATCAGAAACAGGGCTCAGATGAAAACATGTCGGAATGGTGAGATCTTGGTTTCTTCCCTGTGGTAGTCAGATGGCTGCCTTGCTTGCAGCTGCTTGTAAATCCTGTGCCTTGCTTTTTGAAGTTCTTATCAAAATTATTCAGTGCTGCTCTCTCTTTGAAGAGGAGAAGTATCTCAGCTACTTCCAAACTGTAGATTCTTTCCAAGTCTTTCCTTTCAACGCTGTATAATGGCCCGAAATGCTTCCTTGATAAGTTGGGAAGCTGATATGTTTCTGGCTCCTGTTACACAAGGAGTCCTCTGAAATGTCTGTGGCCCTGCAGCTACAAAGTGGCATGCTTGTGGCCTGCGGTTTGGAGAGTAAGTCCACCTTTGGCACTTGTGTGACTGATATGAACTGATCTCAGTTTCTTGTTTTCAAAATTTACCATAGGTAGTAATAGAGAACAGATAAGACCTCCCATCATTACTGCTAGTCCTCTGTACAGGTACTGTGTGAACCTCAGTGTAAACATCTTGCTTGCAGTTCTACATCTCTGCTCTGATCTGGTCCTGAAAGGCTAGCTAAGGGGAGAATGTAGTGAGATGATGAAGAAGTTGAGGGGAACTTGAATTACTTACAGGATAAGCCTGTGTCTGGTGTGTCTTCATGTCCAGTTTTGGAGAACTTTGATGAATTTGTGTCAGAATTTCAGAAGGGATTAAAAAGAGACATTTAAATATCATGGTCTGAATTTAAAAAAAACTTGGGAGTTTAAAAAACTTGGAAGGTTTTTCCCTCGAGTGTGACTTTTATTCTTTCTGTAGAAGGTTTGGTGTTATAAAACTGCTTCTGTCTGAAAAGATTTTTCAGATTAGAAAAGAAGTAACTGCTGAGAACCAAGTGGAGGACATTTCTTAACGAATGGCATACAGAAAATGAATGTGATTGTTTATTTTCTAATTATCATTGTGTAAGAAGCAGCAGACATTGAGGAAACATGTAGAACAAAAAACCCCATATTTCATGAAACATGAGATTTGGAACTCTACTGCAGGACATTTTGGAGGTCAAAGATTAAGTATGTTCAAAAGTGGGATGTGGAGCGTAGATTTATCAGGGTCTGTTAAACGTTACAGACCAGATGAAAGATCCAGCTCAGGAAGTTCTTGAACTACTGACAGCTAGAAGCTGGAGAAGTATACAGAGGAGTCTGCATTTGTCATGTTCTCATGTTCTTTTCTTAAACCATCCGCTGTAACAGGCCGTATCAGACAGAGGGCAGTGCATTTGGAAAGTATAACTGCTTGATCCAGTATGATTGTTCATATGTTAAAGTTCATTTAAGTGTTCTGACAGTCTAACTCTTGCCGTTTGTCAGAGTGGACAGGTGGCACTTTGTTATTACAGCTTTGTGGATAACAGCTGGAAGCTCAAACTTCTCAGTGGTATTTCTGGGGTATTGTGAAGAGCTTAGGTTGTAATAAGTCCTCACTGTCCTGGCCCAGGGGACCACTATTGCATTTTTAGTGGGTCAGCATGGTTTGTATGTAACTTACAGGCTGGAAGTAGCAAAAAAGTGGTCACTTTTTTCCTTTAAGAGTGGCTATTGTTGCTAAAAAGTGGGTCTTTATAAGAGACTTGTGGATGCTGTTTTGCTACTAGTTGTTAAAAGCAGTTTTATTTTTTCAGAGCTATTTGTTGGTATTCCAGGAAAAGGAATGTGCTGAGTAGCTCCTGAATGTTGCATGTCAGTGATGATGGACTGAGAGATACCCTTCCTTGATGTGGCAGTGATGGACAGTGTTCCTTGAGTTGTTTGTTTATTTTTTCACCAGTCAGAGTCTGTTCCATCATGTCAAACTTGAACTTAAACCATCAGGCTTTCATCCAGCCTTTATTTGTTCCAGCCTTTGAAAGAGTTAATAAAGAGCTATGTCCGGACTGTTACTTGAGGACCATGCTGATTTGTTCTCTCTCAGTTGTCCCTTGCTCTCAAACTAATTATTGTGCAAGTGTATGCACCAAATGACACTTACCATCTGCTGCCAAATCCTTGGGATTCTCTTCGGAAAGCTAGGGCTTGGAATATTTGACCTCTGCAACACCACATGGGTGATCTGTGCTATGACTCACTGGGGAGGGTCAAAGTTGGAGGGAGAAGTACATAGAACCCTCTTCAGTGTGGAGTATCCCTCATGGCAGTGAAGGATCATGCTTTGGTCTCTGCTGCTCTAAATATAGCACTTTGCTGCTAGCAGCAGAGTGCAACTGGCTGTGCTTATCTCACTCCCACTGTCCTCTAGATTTCTGGTACAGTAAGAGAAGTACTTTGCACAGATGTATGACAAGGGCATATCCTGAGGAAGGGAGAAGAAAATTGGATGCCTAGGGGAGTGAATGGTGTGGTTGTCATCACAAGGAAAGGTGACTGATGCTGCTTGTGGGACTTGGAAGCAATCTGTGGTGATCTGGTGATTTACAAAACTTTCATACTGAAGTGGTTCCACCACTGTTCACTCCTCTAGCAGTAGGGAGTGTCACAAACGCAGTGGGTTTTCAGGCAAACTAAGCTGTATATTGAGAACGTTTTTTTTTTTCCCCACCTTCTTTTTCCTCCCCTCCACTGACACTTGCTTTTCTTTGTTATGCAGGAATGAATCTGTAAATGCTGAAGTATCCAGTATTTTTCTCTGCTTTCTAGAAGGCTTTTTATCCTAAGTTAGATCAAAACCCTTCTGTATTCAGTCGATAAACTCCCATTCACTGAGAAAGTCTTGGATATGAATTCTTAACGAGGAGGTAGTTTTTTATAGTTTGCTCGTGGGACTGCTCCCAGTCTTTTCCTGGAGGAAGATGAGCTGCGGTGTTATGGTTCAACATGTGCATGAAATGAAATCTTTGAAATTGTTTGCCAAACGTGGCAAGAGGTGAACACAAAGTGAGAGAAGGAAGGATGTGCAAGAACATGATGAGGAAATGATGATGGTTTTGAATTGGGTAATGACACGACTCAATGCCTGATCTATAAATAATTGTGGAAACAACAGAGGAAGCAAGTGGTTTAAGCAGTCATTTGTATATTTGTACAAAGGTGACAGTTAGCTGCTAAGTTAACTGTTAGAAGTAGCATGCCCTTCTGTCCCTTAATGTTTTGAGGTTCCCTGCAGCCATAATAAAGCACAGGCAAATTATGTATAGAGTGCTGAAGTTCTTTCTCTTGTTCGTACTTCCAGGTCTGGGTTTGGTTTGAGGGCTGAACAAACCATAGTACAAGAGCTGTCTGAAAAATGACTTTCAGTGGCATGCTTACTAGTGAAAGATGTGCAATTGCTCTCATCTATTTTCAAGTGCCAGAACTTTTAGTGTGACTTTTTCGAACTGGGGATTCTACTGGCCCAGCAATGCTGTGAGATTTTGCTGGTTTAATGCTTATGTGTTTGTTGTGGATTAAACTGGATAGGCAGCTCAGCCCCACATAGCTGCCTTCTCACTCCCCTGCAGTGGGATGGGGGAGAGAAGTGGAAGAGTAAAAGTGAGAAAACTCCCGGGTTGAGGTGAATTCAGTTTAGTAGGTAAAGCAAAAGCTATGTGCACAAGCAAAGCAAAATAAGAAATTCCCTACTTCCCATCAGCAGGCAGATGTTCAGCCATTTCCAGGAATACAGAACTCCATCATTTGTAGCAGTTATTTGGCAAGACAAATGCCATAATTCCAAATGTCCCCAGATTCCTCCTTCTTTTTCCCAGTTTTTATTGCTGAGCATGACACCATATGGTATGGAATATTCCTGTATTCAGCTGGGGTCAGCTGTCACAGCTGTGTCCCCTCCCACCTTCTCGTGCACCCCCAGCCTCCTCACTGGTGGGGCAGTGTGAAAAACAGAGACAGCACTGGCACTGTATAAGCACTGCTCAGCAATAACTAGAACATCAGTGTTACCAGCACTGGTTTGGTCACAAATCCAAAACATACAACCATAGAGCTGCTATGAGAAATATTTAACTCTGTGCCAGCCAAAACCACTACTGTATTCTGGCCTGAGAGCGTAACCATTGCTTATCCTGGGTGTGCAGTTAAGTTGCTTTACCCTTTGGAAGGGAGCTCTTTTGATGACAGCCTGCAGTGGCATTCAAGAGTCTGGCTAAGCTGATGAATTGGAGGCCAGTTTCTCCATAAAGAAAAAATTCCTCTCTCTTGGAAGGCAAGTGACAAAGACAGAGTGTTCAGCTTCCCCTCCTTCTCCAGCCCAGCCTGACCTTCTGCAGCCCCTCGGTGCCTCTTGTTTTCTTATTTTTATAGAAAATCAATATCCCTCCTGACACAAACAATAGCTCAGGCAAAAGAATAAATGGGGGAAACCTGAGATCTCTGTCCATCACCTCTCACTTTAACTCCCCCAAACTATTTAATTATAAGCATGCTTTGCTCCAGGTGTTTCTGACAGTGAAATTGCTAAATGAGGACCATTTTAACCAAAGATTGCGTGATCAATAACACTCTATAGCAGTAGCTTGTCGGATCAATAGCGTTCATTATTTCATGGTTAAGGTAAGTAGCCTCCTTTGCAAGTGGAGGTCATTAATCAGTGCTTACTGGACCTGCAGAAAGGCTCGCGTAGTAGGAGTCTAGTTTGTGTTCAGCCCTGCAGTGTAAAAGGGGTGGTGAAGAAGATGAGATCCCTGAAAGTTTGTTCCAGTAAAGCACTGGCAGTGATGCTTATCTATAAGGAACTAAAGAGCTCTCAGTGCAACAGGATGCTTTAAATACTATTAATGTGATCTGGAATCTTGACAATGCTTTTTCCTTTCTCAGGCACCTTTCCTCTGAGGATGCTAAAACCCTTATGAAGGAGTCACTTGGTCCTCACATCTGCAGCTTATGAGGACTGTTAATCCAAGCTATCAAAAGAGAAAGCAGACACGCTAAGAGATTGGCCCAGGGTATACAGTGAGTTGGTAGGAGAGCTAGGAATGAAACAATTAACTCATGGTTTTCAGTCCTTGGCCTTAATTGCTACGGTGTATATGTGGGAGGGTGAAAGAATGGCCAAGCTTTGTAATGGATTAATTTGGAACTTGATATTAACTTAAATACTGAAATATGAGAATGATGTACAATTTGTTCATCCTTTAAGTGTAAATGGCCTTTATAGAATGATGAAGATGCAGAGTTTGTATATATCCACCATGATGAGTTGACTGTGCTTTAGGGTGCATTTTCTAAGAGCAGTAATATGCTCACAGAATGGGGGGTTTATTGTGTGCCTGCAGTTCTTTGGGGTGACATATTTTGTGGTCCCTCATCATTCAGCCTTCTGAACCAAGGGGTTTCCAGTTGATACTGGTGTCTAGTATGATTGAGTTTCCCTGGTGAAGAGGGATCCAGAGATACTTTCAAACAGCATGCCTAGAAGGGAGGTTGATTTGAGTGCTGAGGTGCACCAGGTGTTTGCATCTAAGATCTTAGTGCTACAGGAGTAGGCAGTAAGCGGTTTCTGCTTGTCCTGGTATCTCTTGGCTAAATTGGAGGAAGTACGGCCTGAAGTGTCCAAGGATTGATTTAATGTCAGCATTAAAGCCATCAGATGCTTGGTATTGACCTGAGCATGTACTTCTGCTACATACATTTATCCAGCTCTACAGTCAGTTAATGGCTTTCTACACATTAATTATTAGCTTTATTCTTCTGTTCAAGAATTAAGAGTCTCCCCTAACTGCTTCAGCAAACGCAAAGCATGCTCTAACAAGGTTGCATTCAGCAGCAGCAATTCATGCTGTGCTAAGGTATTTAGCTGAAGAGTTGTAAATGTACCAGCTACTCTTCACTCCAAATAAAATAAAAGTTGCTGTTGAAGGAAGGGTTTGTGTATTAGTGTAACATTTTTGAGAAAAGGGAATCTGAAGTAGAGAACTTCAGAGGGTTTTCAGTAGCTGTTAAGTGACCCAAGGACAGAGTTTTTAACTGCACTTAATTTCCTGGTGAGTATTCCAGACAATGTCATAGTTAGGTTATTAATTCTAGTACCTGAGGCAAATACCACTGTATTAATTACTTTTTGATAACTTAGAACTAAACTAGATACAGGATTCTACTCTTTTTCAAGTGATGCAGCGTTGCTAGGTTATAACAGGAAGCAGTTATGTCCTGTCCATGTATCTGAAATGCAATTTTTTGAGATGTGTGAAGCGTTTTGGTCTTGGAAAAGCCAGTAGAATGCAGTAAAGTGTTTTTTGTTTTGTGCCTGCTGCAACTGTAACCATGTTTTTTTTATTTTGTTTTCTGTTCCAGTGAAACCAGCAGTGTGTGCAGCAGCAGTGATACTGGCCTGTTTACCAATGACGAGGGCCGACAAGGTAATAAGTGTCTTGTGGTTTTCCTTCTGTGCTGCTGGGGAATTTTTCTTCCTTTCTTTACAAGTGCAAAGAAAGGTGTGTGTTTAAAGAGGAATGCAGAGGGAAGTGTGGGAGAAAAACCAGTGTCACAGAGGGGCTAGAAGTTAAGAAATGAGATGAGGGCTGCAAAAATGTGATTTTCATAACAGTACACTCTTCCTGCTGAAATACTTTGTATATCAGATCCACAATATTTGCAATATAAGAAGCTATTTTTATGGAAAGGCACAGAAATACAAGGGGAATTTGAGAGCTCTCCACAATGAAAGAACACGGCTTATGATTTGTTTCTGTAGATGTTTTAGTTGTTGTCTACACACCATCAGTGCCTGAATTTGTTAGTTGTTTTCTCTCTTGGTAGAAAGAGAAAGTGTGAAAAAAAAATTACTTAATACTGATAAGTCACCTAATTGTGCTAAGAAGATGACAGTAATACATGATTGGTTTTATTTCTTTAAATATATGTTCTTCCCTTGCCCTTGTGTGCATTAGTTGAACCTAGTATTTTCAATGTCTGTTGTAGAAATTATTTCTTAGGAGTTTTGAGTGTGAAGTGTAATCTGGCTTTATTTATCAGTGACAGCACAGTGTCCAGTTTATGGGAGATATGGCAGAACTAAGTATGAAATAGGTTGTAGTAGGCACATAGGCACTCAGGACTATATTTGGAGCATGTGGACTGTGACCCTAGAGATCTGCAATTCTGTGCACTAGGATTCTGTCACATTTACCAGACTAAGATTTGGATGAAGTCTCTTCTGGGAATATATGTGTGCTAAGGGAAGTAGCATCAATAGCTCAGTAGGAAATGCTGCTTCCACTAGCTTGTTACTGACCTGGGTATCTGTGAGTGAGGCAACACAAGGATAGCAAATATGCTTGCATGTTTTCTGATGATATTTTAGGCTGTAGGGTCAATCTGTTGTGATCTCCATGGGTATAATTAGGGATTTCAAATATCAGCTTTGACCTTTGCTGAAAAATAACTGTTTCCAGCCTCTGGTTCTTCAAAAGCAACAGAAAAGTAAAATCTTTTGTCTTCTCTTTTTACTGATGATTGTTCGGGGGGTGGCTGAAATCAGTGAGCACTTGTGTATCAGTTGATAAAGCAGGGTGGTGACTGAAGCGTTTTACTTCATCACCCAAGGTAAGATTGATGTAGACTGGATACTCTATATATATACTTGTCTATATGCTTGCTCTATATACTTGCCCTGGTTTTATACCCTGTTTTAGACATTAACTTTTGGCTGCTTCTAGAAGTAGGATACTCAGTATACAAGAATATGTAGAAATGTGACTCAGATAAATTAATAAAATCCAATTACAGCCTTACCTGTCTAGGTACTAGAAGAGATGTGACATCCTAGTCATCAGGCCTCGATCTGTTCAAACAGTTTATACTGTCATGGATTTCTGGCCAAGATGTTATATTAACTGTTATGTTAAAAGGGCTAAAAAATATTGTTGGACTTTCAGGCTAAATAAGAAATATCTCTTTCCTTTTTTTTTTTTTTTTTAATTTGGACAATTTCTAGTCATAAAGTAAGTAAAAAAACAACAGCTGTCTGTGGTCAGTGAGATGGGGAGAGCACAAAATTATTTTTCTCACAGATCATCTTCTTAGAAATAGTTTTCTAGTACAATTCCAAACTGAATAATGGGAAATTTAAGTTTTTCCCTTCCTTCTTTTGAGGTTACATCATGTAATATTTTTGCTGTTGCTAATTAAATGAGTTATCATTGCAATTACACATACCAGCACACTTCTGTGAGCAGAGAATGGTCCTAGTTTATAATTTGATTGTAAGGTGGGTTTTTTGGTTTGTATTTGTTACACGCATTGAGATCTCTCACAGTGAAAATTACTGCAGTATTAGCATATGATCCTGATTGTTAAAGTTTGTTTTATGAAATACGAAAGTAGTGATTTGAGATATGACACTGCACTATGCTCATAGACCCAAAATGGAAGGGATAGTTTTGCACAAATTGTGATCACTTAGAAGAACTATGCAACATTATTTGATTTTAATTTACCAAGAGATGCAGAAGGATGTTTATATTTTAAGATATAAGTGGTAGGTCAACTGATATATCACAGAAATAAAAAGCAGTGTCAGAGCTTTGGGCTTAAGTGTTCTGTCTGTCTTACCTGTTGCTGATTGGAGTTGGTTTTGTGTGTTGCTGCTTCTGTTATGTGCAAGATTGCAGCAATTCTTACTAGGCTGAGATTTTCTTAGTTTCTTGTACTGTTGGGGTTTTTTTGTTTGTTTGTTTGTTTGTTTAGATTTTTTTAGGGTATGGGGGGGGTCCCTTTTTTTTTTTTTCTGGCAAAATGTGTGGATAGGCATCATAGACTTTGGTCAGGAGTAATGTAACTTAGTGAGGAAAGGAGAGTAAGTGGGGATGCTTGAGTTGAGACTTAATGGTAGGTAACTGAGAGTTTTCCCTAAGTCAGGTGTGTTAGTTTTTTAAGGCAAGATGAAGGACCATGCAATTACATGGGACTGTTTGTTAGTTGGGCTACTGAAAAGCTACGTGTGTCAGGTTCTTTGCCTTCCTCCTGCTTTTTTCATACACTGCTCATGGGCTACCACTCCAGGGAGTCTCTGGCCTGACAGATTTACTATGAATGGTGCCTGATGCAGTTCAGTTTTAGACTGCAGCTGCATTAATTAGTGATACAGCTTTATGGAGACTTTTGTCATGACTTCTGTTGCTGCTGCTTCAGTTTTGCAGAGTGTTTGTAGTTCTGACAGATTCTAAGAAATTTTGATTGAGAAGAACTCACAGCATGGTTAGTGCTTACGCTCAAAGTGACCATTTCTGATAGTTGTGTGTTTTTCTCTTAGCTTCTGTCTTAGGAGAGTGGGGATCTTTCTCATCAGTGAACATGCTCCTTTTGCTTACTCTGTGAGCCTGGTCTTTTTCTCTTGTGAAATCTCTCCTGTGACTGCCTGTAGTGTGTGCCAAATGATTGGCCTCTACCGTTGTCACAGTAATTACTTCAGAGAAAGAGTTCTGCATAAGACATCACACAACACTGAACTAAGGTTGATGAGATGCAGTAGCAACAGAGTGCTAAAGCTGCCCTAGGCAGGTCTATAAAGAGGACTTTGTTCTATAGGGAAATTCTGTAGACTGATGAGTTGGATAGTTTAAAGCATTTAGTGAGGCCCCATAGTTACTGAGGATCATTGAAATGGAATACAAATATGAGGCTCTTCAGGAAGGAATTCCTAATGAGACTTCAGCTGTTTCACATCCAAATATGCCTACTTCTAATATTTTGAGGGATTGTCACTGGGCACATTGATATTATTTGTGGCTAATTCCATCCTGTTTCTTTAGGAGATGATGAACAAAGTGATTGGTTTTATGAAGGAGAATGTGTTCCAGGATTCACTGTCCCCAACCTTCTTCCTAAGTGGGGAGCTGATCACCGATCTGAAGTGGAGAGGATTGACTCAGGCCTGGACAAGCTCTCAGTTTCCACGTTCCTTTTGCCCTCACGACCAGCTCAGAGAGGTGAGATCCATCAGGAATGCCATGTGTTTGAGAACTTCTGTTGTGGTGGGAGGAGTAGATTCTGTTTGTAGGTGTTGCATTTAAACTGGTATTGGTGATCTGTTTTGGGATTTTTTCATGATCCAGTTAAAAAAAGCTGCACTATTGGAGAGTTTACTGTAGTACTTCTACCAGCTGCCCACATTCTTGAGTCTTCTTTTTTTAAAAAATATGGATTTTATTTGATTTGTGGATAAACTGGCGTATCTACATCTTTGAGACTGGAAAACAAGAGACAGAGGATCTGATTTGATTACTGAACTAACGATTTTTCCTGGTGGTTTTGTCAGGAAGAATCTTCTGTGTTCATTGCTCAGTTTTTCTGGGTTTGGTTTCCAGGATTTCATGCTCGCCTGAATCGCCTTCCAGGAGCTGCTGCCCGTTGTCTCCGAAAAGGTCGGAGGAGGCTTGTTGGCAAGGTATGCCCATTTGAAAGATGATAATTTTGTATTTTCAATACTGATCAGTCTTGAAGTACTATTCTAAGATATGTAAATTGTCTTCTGCAGAAAGTGGCCCTGTATATTTTTTGTTTCATATATTGTTTGATTTGTTTAACTGCTTTGACTGTCAGAAATTGATTGAGTGACTAAGTGGATTTTAAGGCATGTTTGGGGTGGCAAAGACAGTTGATCAGCACTGAAAGTGGTATGAAAGGAGGCCTGAAGATGAATGACAGAGTAAATAACAAGAACATTTAGACAGAATGTAGGGGAAAATGGTGATAGCGTGAGACTTGTGCATGCTCATCTGAGACCACAAGGGCAGAGAGGTGGCTCAAAGGTGAAGGAAGGCCAAATTTTAGATAGGGAAGCTGACTGATATTAATGGCAGCAAAGGAAGGTGGTTTTAGCGGTTGCATTTTTAGTGGGGTGACAGAAGAATAAAAGGGTATATGCAGTAATGCAGACAAAGCTACCCAAAGCCACTGACTAGTCTTATTATATAGAGGGCAACCAACATACAAAATATTAGTCCTTTTTCTAAAGGAATAAGCAATACTTTGCAGATGTCTGCTTAAAAGGAGGGATACACTTGTTTGGGTCTGCATCATGGAACATTGGCTGCTGTGTTTTGTTGTAAAAGAAGTTTCTGAGAGGGAAGGTGTTGGCTGTGTTTGGCTTGTCTTTTATTGCAATATTCTCTGTGCTTTTGAAAAACTGACATAAGTTCTGAGCTGAGTGGCCATAGATAGAATCTGCTAGCAAGGTGTGTTAGAGGGGCCCAGGGTCTAGAGGAGTGTGACAGTTGCCTTCAGTTCAGTCATACGTGAAAGATCCTTGTTTGCCCCTTCTTTCTTCCACTCACCTTGCTTAGTTGTAACCAGTGTTTAAAATATGAATCCTTAGCTGGCAAGAGACTGGTTTTGGGTAGGGTTCCTCAGGCCACCTGCAAGTGGCTGGGCCTGGCGGCACACCTCTAATGATCCAAATGAGAAGGATAATATTTACTTGTTTAATTCATCTTCATCACCTTAAAGGGATCTTTGTCATTTGCAGCAGAGGTCACTGCTCCCCCTTCCCCATCTCTCTCGAAATTGTAATCATAAATAATGAGTTTCATTCAGAGCTCCCCGCCAGCGAGCTGCTAATTACCAAAAGTATGGCTTGTAATTTACACAGTAATAAACTGTAAATTTAAACATTATGGCACTTTAAGTTAATAATTTTCCTGCTGTAACAAACAGCCCATCTTTCACCCCTGCTGCTACAACTGCCACCAAACTTTGAGTGTGTTTTGCCTATGTACCTGGCACAAACAAACCATACCTGTGAAAGACTTATACCCTCATCTTCAGCCCCTTGCTGCAAAGTATACTTCCTTCTTGGAGGGAGTTGCTATGCAGATGTGAATAGCTGGTGCTTCAGGCTGTGTGTGTATGTGTATTCCAGCATCAAGCACATATACAGGGTAGCATCTCACAGGAAGCAACGTGCTCCCAGTGCAAGTCCTTTCTTCTAGGATCTACCTCTTTTTAGCTGCTAGAGGTCCTGCTGCTGAATTGCTGCTTTCAGAAAGGGGAAAAACTTTGTGCTTTTGCTACTTATTTTATTCATCTGTGCTTGGTGAATCCCTGCTGTTAGTGGAATAGTGTAGTGTTCTGTCTCTCAGCCTGTTTATGGCTGAGCTGACCCTGACTACCTGGAAAGAAGCACTTCTCAGTCATTTCTGCTACTCTTAACTGCATCGTTGTGCTGCATAGTTTGTACTATTCCAGTCCTTGGTGAGCCTCTCTGCAAGCAAATATCATCACTGAAATAACAAAAACCAAGCCTCACAAATAAAACTAAATTATTTTCTGAGATTCTACTTAGTTAAATTGGCTCAGCTGAGGTTCTAAAAGGTAAGAGTGAATATGTTTAGCTGAGAGTGGGCTGGTAAGGAAAGGATGTGACCCAGGGGAGTGAGATTTGTTCTTACTGACAGCAGCAAGCTATTATGTGTGCTCACTGTGTGAGTTAGCAATCTTTACCTGTCTTTGTGTTTCAGGAGACCTCCATGAGCAATCTGGGCACCAAGAGGCTGGGTCATATTGTTAGTGATCCGCGCCAGAAAGAGTAAGGCCCTTAACAGCTGTTGTATAGACCTTTGGGAGGGGATGAAGAACTATAGGGTCCCCTTCCCTCCCGGGGCTGAAGGGAATGAAGAGCTGGGTAGTAACCTAAGCATAACCTATGGAATGGGGGACAGTACTCTACTGATGGCTTCTCTGTTTTCTTACTTAGAATTGCTGCCCCAGTGTGTGGACACAGCTCAAATGCCCTTTTGTTTACAGCCAGCTTTTTCTTTCCTCCTCCCTTATAATTTGCCATTGTAATAACTGCAGATCTTTTGCATGGTTAGAGGAGACTAAGCCCTATATGTTAGTTTTTTTAAATGCTTTGGTGTGGAGTCACACTATGGGTGCATACCCAGGCCGCAGAAATCATGCTGACAAGGCAGCCATGAAATTCTCTTTCTTTGTTGTTCTGTTTCCTTCCCCAGTTAGTGTATTTAAATTGTAGTCAGCACTGGGAATAGTCGTGGTGCCTATCCTTTGATATCCCTGTAATGCTATTCTTGCTGGGGAACGAGTTGGTAAGGATGGCACCTCTTGACTGCAGTGCAATGGGTCCAGCCTTCACCAGCTGTTGATATCTAGGTTTCTTCCTTGGATTTGAAATTTCTTGTTTTCAATATGGGTCCTGATGATGGTTAATCTTTTTCCTTCTCCCTCCATCTTTGTTTTTCCCTTCCCCTTCTCTTCTTACCCCAACCCTCCTTTCCCCCCCACCATGTTCGTTCACTGGCATTGCTCCTACCTGTCCTTTCGACTCTGCCCTCCTTCCAGTTTTTGGTTACCATCCATGGGGAAGAGAGATCGCAACCAGGTAAGCTGACTCTACTCTTCCTTTTTTATTTTTTTGGTTTCCTTCTCTCTAGAAAGAACACGGTGCTGGCTTCTGATTTCCCACACATTGTGGCCTGTGCACATGAGGTAAGGCAGCCCTGTCCCATCTCATTTTGTTAACTGATATGTCTTCTGGGTTTTGAACACAAACCATTTCTCAGGCGTTATACTGTCTATTTAAACTGAATTCCTTTTGTTTATCTGCCTGTTTTAGGTCAGTGTAAGTCTTCCTCTCTGACAGTGAGTGGAAGGAAAAATGCCTTTTGAAAGGAGGACCTTTGGCCTCTCAAAATTCCATAAGAATTGGAACATTGTTCTCTTTTGAAATGCTTTGTTTTGCCTTTTTTGGCTCAGGCTTCTACTTGATAGTCTCATCAACAGAGAAGCGAAAAAATGGTGAGCTTAAATGGTACAGTTAAATAGAAGCTGTAACAGGAAAATGTAAGAGGTGATAAGCAAGAAAAATAGGCATTTTTGTAACTAAAACTCTTGTGTATGCACTTTTATATTCTCCAGTAAGTCTTTCTTAGCTTCAGTGCTAGGAGGCTTTTTTACTTAAGATATAAGAGCTCAGGTTCTTAATAGCAGAAAGCAAAAAGGATCTTCATTTTGAGCAGTCATGTTTTAACAGTGTTCCTGGCCATGCACACTCCTTTCTATTCCTCTGCGAGTTGTTTTATGGTTGGTGAGCAGTAGGACTGAAATCTGTTTTCTCTTTCAGGTGACTACAAATACATGTATGATAAGAAATGATTTTCAGGCCTTTGTGCAGTTGTGTATTTTCTATTAACAAGAACATTTCACATGCTGCCTTTATAATGCTAGAGATAGGAATGATAACTATGTAGAGCTTCAAAATGACAAAAACAAATTACTTTTGTTTTTCTTAAATGAACTTGAATCAGCTACAGAGGGTTCCTGGTGATTTTCCCTGCTGTGCAGTTGCAATGTTACTTCACTGACAGTAAACTAACAGTCCCACTTAAGGAGGAGCTCCCTGATGGCAGCAGCTTTGTGATCCATCTTGTTTCTCAGAAAGGTTTTGGGTAAAGGCCTAGTACTGAGTTCTGGAGTTGCAGATAGCTTGTATGATGAGTCCTGCTACAACTGTAGATTGTTCATTTATCCTTATTTAAAAATGCATCAGTTATCCTAGTAATACAAGAAAAGTGTTCTGGAGATTGGTGTAGCACTTTGAAAAGCAGATGGAAATGAACTTCCTGCTCGAGGTGTGAATTATAAATAAAGAGGAGATACTGAATGGAAGTATAATGCACATACCCCAGAGAAACTACCGGTTTAAACCTTCTATTTACATATTGAGCAAAGTTTGCTTCATGCATTGATTGACCAGATTATTCCATTTATGTCCTGACTATTGCATCTTTTACAACAAGCTATCTTGTGCAGGTTTGATGCTTTCAGGATTTGTCTAGTGTGTGTCTAACAAAGGATCTTAGATTAGCCTGACTATGCAGTATTTCAGAAGTTTGTTTTAAGCAGTTTGCAAAGGCAGCTTGTGAGGTCAGTTGGGAGTGGAAGGAGCAGCTCACTTGCTGTGGAATGAACTGGGAGCTATTTGTGAACTGAACCTGGTGCACCTGAGTCTTCTAGAGGTCTGTTCCAGTGATCCATACAACCATAGGGAATATGGGAACTGCTCTGTGGGAAATTCTGTGCTTGCACCATTCATAACAGTGACTTTTCTCTCTACAATGTGAAGGTAGACAAGAGGCTTTCTGAAAGAGAAGCAAACATTTTGCTCAAGGCATGCAGCAGTAGAGCACTTATGCTCTTAGTCAACCAGCATATTTAATAAAGTGAGTTGAAAGAGGAGTGTGCTAAGGCTGTCTGTTGTGAGATTTGCTGTTGCCCCCTTTGTGTTAGCCTTTTGTCTAAGTGAGAGTCTGTTCTCATCTAGTTTCACCCCTTGAGGTGTTGGAAAGGTCTTCTTTGTATGAACAGCTATAGGGAATAGATCTGAGCAGCTGTATCTGGAGACTATTTCTTTTAACACTTTGCTTAAATAAAATCTCTTGACTTTCCAGTTCAATCCATTATCTCCTCTGTACTCTCTGGATGTGCTTGCTGATGCTTCCCACCGAAGATGCTCACCAGCACACTGCACTGCCAGGTAACTCCCTTGCTCTGCTCTGTTGGCATTGTCTCACTTCCCTCTCAGAGGTGTTTCTCAGTAGTACTGTGTGGTCTTTTGGTGGATTGACCTTAGCTGGATGCCAGGTGCCCCCCCAGCCGCTCTGTCACTCCCCTTCCCAACTGGACAGGGAGTGACAGAGTGGAAAAACAACTCGTGGGTTGGGATAAGGTAGTTTATTTAAATCAAAAAACAAAGTGGAAGCTTGTACACACAAAAGCAAAGTGAAGTGAAAGATAACACAGTTTATTCTCTACTTCCCATGAGCAGTGATGGTCGGCCACCTCTGAGAAGCAGGGCTTTGGTGCGCATGATGGTTCCTCAGCAGGCAACCACTGGAGACAATGAATGCCTGCCTTCCTGCTCCTTGCCTTAGCTTTTATATCTGAGCTGATGTCATATAGTCTGGAATATCCCTTTGGTCAGTTTGGGTCAGCTGGCCTACTTGGGTCCCCTCCCAGGATCTTGCCCTCAACTGAGGAAGGAATGTTACAGTGCTGATGCTGTGCTCAGCAGTAGCCAAAACACTGATATGTTATCAACACCCTTCTAGCTACCAATGCAAAGCTACCACTGTGAGGGCTACTGTGGGGAAATGAATTCCAGCTCAGCCAGACCCAATACAGACCTGAACAATACTCATGGACCTTATTGTAAGTTAACAGGCTTTTCCCTAGGAAACCCATGTTCAAACTTAGCATAAAACATACTGATGCAGTTTATTTGAGAGTCTCAATGAACTAAGTGCTTACAGTATATGAAATTGTGTGTGACAGGCAGATTATTTAGAAACTACTGTAATCTGTTTTGGAATGTGCAGTGAGTTGCTGCAGATGTGCTGTATAGGTACAAGTGGGCATAGTATCATTGTCCACTATTAGAATCGGAAGAAGATGAGAGAGAAAGTGCTGACAAACTTGTGTGGGTGACATTCTGAGGCTTTTTGTTATCCTGAGTGTCTAAAATAGACCCTCTGAGCAACCTCTGAGCAGATTCAGAACTCACCTGAGGTGACCTCTAATGGCTTGATATGTCTCTCTCTTGCTAAAGCTGAAATTTAGATCTGATCTGGCCAAAGTTGGGTATATTTGAGTCTGTGTAGTTGGGGCTAATACACTATTCAGGCACCTTCTGCTGACTAATCCTAAATTAAATTCATGTGTTGGCCTTAGAGGTGACTCCTGTTCTTGTGCTGCAGGTGACTATGTAAAGGTAAGGTGCCCTTGAGCTCTTTCCTCATGCACGTAGACAAAGCCTTGCTTTGGACACAATTCTGCTTGTGTGCTTGTATGAGGGACCAAATCTGAAAGAAACGTCTGGACTTTCAGCTTCGTGGCTTTCTTTTCCTTGTTGATTAGCAAATAGAGCATGAAAAATGTACTAAGGTTGTATGTGTCTGAACAGAAGCTTGGCACCCACCCAACAAAGCCTCTCCTCCCACTGGCTTCTGCAGGGAATTTTGTGATGTCGCACCATGACCTCATGCTGCTGTAGCCAGCATGTTAAAGCTGGAAAGGGGGAGGGAGGAAGAAATCAGTTCTTAAATGTTCAACTGGACGAGAATAAAGAGAATTCAGAAGATTGTGCATCAGCAAATTGGTTCCTTTCTGCACTTTTGCCCCACTCTGGGGCTGTTTTCTGCCTGTGAAGCAAGAAAATTGATTGGTCTCTTCATTTTCAGCTAGGATAACCTTTCTTGTGCCTCCAGTGTTTTACTTGGGGCTCTATAGGAGTTTATCTTCCAGAAAGGAGAGCTGGACAAATCCTGCTTGAAAATTCAAACTGGGCAAAATCTCTATGATGATTAGTGAAGGCCCTTTCCAAAGCCAGTCTGTTTCCAAAGAGATTTCTAAACCCGTAGGGATCAGGTTAGCTAGGCTTTGCTGAGTATATAGTCTAGTTAACTAATTAATAATATATGTTTGGTTTCATCCTCTAATGAACAGGTGACTGGTGTCCTGACAAACATAAGCACTGATAAATTGCTTCTGAACTGACAGAGAAATTATACCATCCCAGAGGCAGTTGTGTTTCTGAATGCTTGTAGTTTGAGAAAGTAGCTACTATTTTAGTGTGAAATGTCCTCAAGAACCTTTATAGGAGAAAGAAATATGAAAAGAATGAATGTGTTTTGTGACCCCATGTATATGGCAAGGATTGAACTCTTTGGTACAAGGTGCTTTCTTTATGTAAAGATGCTGATAAGGGCACAGAAGGAAATTGTTCCTTCACAGAAACGTTGACAGTAGTTTTTCTTTAGGTGCTTTATGTGCTAAGCCTACTACTTAGTAGTCCGTTTCCTTACAGGAGGTTCGGGTGATCTCTAAGCTCTGTTTAGCCATTGCCCCAGTTAACATCTCCCTCTTTTGCCATGGGTGGAGTCAATTTCAGTAGTTTGTGCTTTAGGAAACTCAAACAGCTTGCACCTCATCCTGGAGAAACTCTATGCAGAAATTTGTCAGAGTCGGATGTATGTGTGTGGGAAGCCAATCCCCTGAAATAATATGAAATGTATTAGAGAAGAAATTGTCTTGCTGTTGTGGACATCCAGTTTCTTCAACCTGATACCCACTGTGCCACGCAAAATTGCCTCTCTCTGCTTAGCTTCTGCTATCACCGAGTGTGTCCCAAGGAGTATACATCCCGGGTGGAGTCTTTCTCTACTGTGGAAATGTTTTCTTTGTTTCACTGGTGGATTTTGGTGCAATTTGTCTGAAGGACTGGTAACCCAGTGCTTTGTTTAAGTAGAGCTGAAGGCCAGAATACTGAGCACAGTTGAGGGTGTTCAAGAAAGGCTTGCCAGTGTCAAGGAGGAGGTTCTATATGGAGGGCTCCTTGGGAAGTCTTATTTGAAAGGCTGTATAAATTGTACACTACCTAGATTACCTTTCTTGATTTATGTCTGTGATGAGAAGAGATTTCATTCAAAGTGTATGCACAGCACTGGGAATTTTACACCCATCATTAGAAGCCGTTTTGTGTGTGTGGTGACTGTTATCATTAGTGGTATAATTTTATTTTGTGAAGCAAGGAGAGTTTCCTGCTTTCTTGCAGTCCTCCCAAGGGATGGCTGGTGTATTAATTTGCTGTATTGCCTCCTGGCTGTTCCCAGACTGTTTTTCCTCTTCATCATGGAATTTTTAATGGCCCTGCTGCCTCTCGGGAGGCATGCAAGGAAGAGTACCTCAGGGATCTCTTCTTTTTTTCACATGCCTATAATTACTCTCCTTTAAGAGCACAAAGCGTTTGCTAATCATGTCTTGTCTGTTAAGATTTTGACTTCATGATGCAGGCCGTTAAAAGCAAGCAAGTAGAGACTTGCGTGCGCAAATGATCCTTTCCCTCTTCCCCCTCTGCCCATTTGCCTCTCTGGGAGAAAGAGTGGTCTGAACAAAATTTTCTTCTCCAACTCCTACTTGAGAGGGTTTTGTATAGGCTGAAGTTGAATATCTTATTAGATTTTGGTTATTCAATGGTTCTGTTGGTGGGAAGATGTTATGGGTTGTTGGTTGATGGAATGTTATTGCCTTGAGGCAGGGTAAGAGTCTCAGAAGAGCCTAGAACCAATAGTCACTTCAATTTGAGCCTGAATGGCAGGCAGAATAAGAAAAGAAGGTAGAAGATAAATTGTTCCTAATGCCATTTATTATTTACCTAGTCTTGAAAATAGGATTATGGGTGAAAAATGCAATTAAATGTTCCCACTGAAGGTCATAGGACCTTGGATGGCAGGTAGATGTTGGAGATTGAAGAACTGTATTAGACATTTGAACAGTACAGACAACGAAAATTGTTTTGCATGTACTCTCAGTTAATATTAACTGTAAATCTAGAGTTTAATTTGATTTAGAATTAAATCTGTTATCTTGCCTGGAACAAGGGATAAAGATGTAGAGGGCTGAGTGATCTTCTCATAAACTGCCAGTTGCCCCATACCCTGGGTTTGATGTTGCTGTTAAATTGAACAGACTTGAATGTCTCAAATTCTAGTTCCAGCTCTAGAAATATACTCGTGAAAGTAAATCTCACATCATTCAGTTTGTCTGTTTATATTCTTTGTTCTAACCCTATCCTTAGATGAAGCAAAGCATGTGGACTTCGTAATAAAGAGGCAGACATCAGTATACTATTACGCAAACCAGGGATGTTATCCTCATGTTAAAGTGAATGTTGATAGAAACTGCCTTCTAACAAGGATATTGCTACTAAAACTCCCAACAACTCAGCTGTTGCTGTTGTGATGCTGTATTCCCAGCAAACACAAGCCAAATGAAAGGCTCTTTCTCTAAGCCCTCAGGTGTTACCTGAGGCTGTTGATAGTGGCTTCACAAAATTAATAGTAAAAGCAGAATTTTTCCTCCTCTTTGACTACAGAGCCAGCTGGGCACCAAAGTCTGATCTGCACATAACATGTGTAAATCCATACAGGTTGCTCACATACGGGAGCTTTGTGTGCAAGTGGTTCTTGCCATCACATCTCACTGTAGATATTCCCTGTGCACAGCAGTCTCCTATGCCCTGCAGTGCCTCATGAGAAAGCTCCTAGAGCACATTTTCATATTCCAAAATCACTAAAAGGTCAACTCACTTTTTAAATCGTACAAATCTTACAGGTCTTCAACAGCAGCAGTCTGTTCCCCAAGTAAGCACTGTAATGATGTGGCAATTCCATCCCTAAAGGCCGGTGTGTGGCAAATGCAAGGGAACACATTTTCTTCTTGTTTTCCATGTAAGCATTCTAAGCAGAGATGATGTGATCCCATATATTATAGTCTCTATTTTCACATTGAATCACACAATATCTGTGCCAGAAAGACTCCTAATATTTGCCAGACTTGCTAAGTACACAGATTTGAAATAGTAAGTAAAAAAATTTCTGAAGCCAAGCAGAATTTATTTTTCACTTCAGAGAATTAGGATTCACCAAAATGGGAGCATTAGGCCTCAGACAACTGCATGTGACATTAGGTTGATAGCTGCTGTTCACTGCATGCCTGTCAGAAGAATTCAGTTATATCCCCAACTGGAATATTAGCCAGGCTTTAGCAAAGGAAGACATGAAAGTGCTCCAGATAAATGGAAAAGGAGTTAAAAAAAATACAAAGATGCCTAAAGCAGTTGCCACAGACATTTTTACATTGCAGCAAGAGGCATGCACTCACAAGTGTGCAGTGTGCCTCCTGCCTCCAAGAAGGCCACAGACTGCCACATTTAGTTCAGTAGGGCCTTTTCAGAGGCCTTCATTTGGGAGATTGAGGCGGTTTTTACTCTGGACTTTAAGTGGACATTATGCTACAATTTAGACTTCACAGATTAGTGAAGGTTTCAGGGACCTGATGCTGTTCAGTAAAGTTCTTTGTGGTCTGGTGTCCGCTTGTGCTCTGTATTGTCTCCACAGACTGTATTGCCAATCCTAATTTTCTGCTGAAATCCTGTGGTAGATGTAAAATAGTGGCAAGTTATAGCACATGGTGACTTTGAACTGTAGAAGTGAGATAGGAGTCCTGTGTATGTAGCTACCTTTAGTTTAAAAAAATATAAATAAAGTTATAGAATAAATATGCGGAAAAGAAAAGAAAGGAAGCGTTAGTTCAGGCACATTAGAGACTACCATGAATTTCAGCTTTCTCCATAGCAAAGCCTGTTTTTTCTCCTGTGTGACCTGCATGCAGAATTGGGTACTATAAGTACTATGTTAAAAACAAGAGATAAATCCATATTTCCTGAATAATTCCTTTAGCTTGTGATTACAAAAAATATTATCACTGTCAAAAAGACACTATAGACTTTTCATATAAAGCCATTTTTCCTATACATATGTAATTTTTCATTTACTAACTCCTGGCAGTGAGGGACTGCGGTGTGAGTTGAATATATTACAGCCATCAACACAGCTGCACTCTGCATCCTGCTTTGTCTCTCCAAGTGTACTCTCCTTTTTCTCTTCCCCGGTTAGAATTTCAGTCTTCTCTACAATGTAAACTAGGTTTTCATATTAGTCTCTGGTCACCCAGCAGTTCCATCTGTGATTAAGCACTGCAACTTTGTTTTTTATTTCTGATCAACCTATTCCAAAAGAAACCAGGGAATTATATTCTCATTACTGTTTATGCAACATTAAAGAACGTATGGAAGCCTAGCAGAAGAGATTGAAAGCTAGTAAGGACAGAGTAAGTACTGTTCTAATTTATCAGTTTAGGTCCATATCTTTCATCCCACAAAGCTCTGGCCTCAAACTTCTACACAGAGGGTGTTGTGACAATGCACAAATATGCATTTTCTTTCTGCCTTTCCTGTTCTATTCTACTTCAGAGTAATTTTTAACAGTTCAGAAGAGTTGTTAAAATTCAGCTTTGGAAGAGAACTAATTCATCATTGCAGCTTGTCAGTGATATTTTCACATTCTATAGTTCAGCCTGTCCACTGCTATGTTGGGTGCTCTGCATACCCATGACTTGAGTTGCCTGGTGGTGGTGTTTGTAGGAGTCTGCTGTTAAAATGGGATTCACTAATTCTATTATCTTACTGATATAGCACCTGTATGCAAACTAGTGATTAGAAATTTAGATTGAAAAGTGCTATCTACCAAAAATGTGTATATTTCATAAATTATACCTCAGTTGTCTTTTCTGTCCATGTCTTAATGAGAGCTATCATCCCTGCATGCAGTCTTCTGCTTTTTTCTCTCCCAAGGTTCTTACCACCTGGAGATTCCCTGTATGCAGATTTATGGTGCCTGTAAAGTGCACCAACCACTTGAAACTGACACTTTTACTACCGGGTTAGTCAGAGCCAGTGAGTAATCAATAGGTTCCTGATTTACTAGCTGAAGTGTGGGTGATCAATAAGGGATAAACCTGAATGAAATACATGTTACAGAGACAATTTATGACCTCTGAGCCTTTATGTGTTAGAGGCTGGGCTACTAGATACAATATCCTTGCTAGTAGTCTTCAACTGGAGTATGATTTGCCTTTACTTTCACTACAAGAAGTGATTTTGAGATTCTTCTGTTTTCATTTTTCGTTTTTTTTTTTTTTACCCCCTGTGTAATCATCAGGTAAGGATAGATGTGGTTTGAGCATGTAGCTGAGAGCCAGGAGTTCTTATTTAAAACCTAGCTGTAATATTTGTGAACTGGGAAAAATTGCATAAAGTCTCTTGAAAATGATAGTGCATGATTCTTTCCTAGTCCATTGTGATTCTCCACCAAGGATCAGATGGCTAATGTTGGCATAAATTAATAAAATTTAAAAGGGAGCATTTTTATTATTGTTATTATTAATGTTATTATTTAAAATTAGTTGGATTATTATATATAATGATGTAGTCATCTAGTTAGTAATCTAATACTGTGTCACTGATGCAAAATAAAAAAACTGAATCTTTTCCTCGGGCTATGTGTGCTTAGATGTTTCATGGTACAGCTATGCTAAAATATTATATAGCTGCTATTGTAGTCATGTACAAAAGCAGTTTTTAGGATATGCAAAGTCACTTAAAGGTTATTCGGTTCAGTGTACAAACACAAGATTTGAATATGCAGTTTATAGGTGTGCCAGTATTGTCATCTAGACTGTGGCACTAAGTGCCATGTCCAGTCGTTTCTTGAACATCTCCAGGGATGGTGACTCCACCACCTACCTGGGCAGTCCAATCCAATGTTTAACAACCCTTTCCTTGAAGAAATTCCTCTTGATATCCAACCTGAGCTTCCCCATGCACAACTTGAAGCTGCACTCTCTTGTCCTGTCACTGGTTGCCTGGGAGAAGAGGCCGACCCCCACCTGTCTACAACGTCCTTTCAGGTAGAGAGCAATAAGGTCTTCCCTGAGCCTCCTTTTCTTCAGGCTAAACAAGCCCAGCTCCCTCAGCTACTCCTCATGTGACTTACCCTCCAGACCCTTCATCAGCTCTGTTGCCCTTCTCTGGACACACACTAGCACCTCAATGTCTTTCTTGTAGTGAGGGGCGCAAAACTGAACATAAGACTAGAGATGCAGCCTCACCAAGTACAGGGAGATGATCCCTTCCCTGGTCTTGCTGGCCACACTATTCTTGATCCAAGCCAGGATGCCATTGGCCTTCTTGGCCACCTGGGCACACTGCTGGCTCACATTAAGTGGCTGTCAACCAGCACCTCCAGGTCCTTTTCTGCTGTGCAGCTTTCCAGCCACTCTGCTCCAGCCTGTAGTGCTGTGGGGGATTATTGTGGCCAAAGTGAAGGACCTGACACTTGGCCTTGTGGAACCTCAGGCCATTGGCCTCGCCCCATCGATCCAGCCTATCCAGATCCCACTGCCAAACCTTCCTACCTTCCAGCAGGTCAGCGCTCCCACCGAACTTAATGTTGTCTGTGAGTTTACTGAGGGTACACTCGATCCCCTCAGGAGGCTTCTTTGTCTGTTTGTATTAATGTGTGTTCCCAAATTTGAAAAATTGGCTGTCAGTGAAGCTTAGCACAGTTTAAAAATTTTTGTTCCTTAATGTCAGATTTAGAGGACAGATCTTGTAGATTTCTTGTAGAACTTTTGAAGTTTAGTTGAGAAGACAGAAGGGTAGATATGTCTTTTATTTTGTGGTTGTGCATTTTTTACAGGTAAGTAGGTAGACGCAGCAACATTCAAACAATTTATAGACTGGACTGGTATAGGAATTTTTTTGTGCTCTCTACACTGTATAGATATAACAGCACACTTTGGTTTTGTGTAAAGTCAGCATCTAAAATTATAGATATTCTATATATGCTGTTTGGGGTTTGGGTTTTTTTTTTTAATCGATTTTGGCACAGAAGTAAAAACCCATGAACTTTTCCTTTTGTTATCTGTAGAAGATTTCGGTACTTTATAAAAGTGTTTGTTAAACTTTCAGGATTTTTTTAAAAAAAATCAAAATAACAAGCTTTTCATTACTTAATCATCGAATTTATAAGGTTCCAATCTTTGTACCATGTGAGCACCTCCCAGTGTTTAATGCATTCTATTTGCACTGTAGTTCTGCCTTTTGCACATCAGATCTGAGGCTGAGTGTGACCAAGGAACTTGCCAAAGCAACTGTTATACTGGACAAAGCAGGGATTTGAACCTTACACATTTGTATTCATTATGGATGGTATTTGATAAAGTTCTCTGGTCTGCTGTACAGACTGTTGTTTCTGAATTAAACTTCTCTGCTTCCTACATCTAGAACTTGGAGTTCTCAATTCAAGTCAGTCGCAACAATGTAGGTTTCTTGTTAATTGTCAAATGATTAAACTCCAGTGGCCATCAGTAGGCTTCAAACTTAACAGTTGATATTAATGGAACAGATTATGCCTTTCAGCCAGTTTAGAGGTGCAACAAGGCTGTATTACCATAAGCCAGATTCAGCTGTTTTCAAAGCACTTTGATAAGGAAATAATGATTTTGAAAATGCATGAGACAGCATTGCATTCCTAACTTTACGAACTTACTGCTGTGGTGGAAACAATATGCATGGACTATTGGCATTATAGGTACATTCTAAGATGACTATAGTACTAAGTAGATTGCAAAATAATTTTTGACTAAGAAAGGAAATATCACACAATTTCTTTAAAGAGCAATCTTGCAGACATTTTTTACGCTTATGCAGAAGTAATGGTAGGACGTGTCTTATCACTGCTTAATCTACATCTTTATGTATGCAAGGAGTTATTTTAAAGTTAATGCAAAACTAGATCCCTTAAAGGCTAAGGATTTATTCTTCTGAGCAGTTTATGTGTATGAGCTCTTAAAAGAAGAGGGAGCATAATGGTATATTAACAAAGAATGTGATCAAAACTTCCCTGAGAAGTTTTTCCCTGTCATACTTACTAGATAGGGTGAGGGGAAGATGGGATTTGGAGGTGACTGGTCGGTCTTACAGAAACGCATTATTGGAACAGAGTTTAATTTGTTTTAATTTCTCCATAGGCAAACAAGTGTCCACCTGGGACCACCATATTCAAGGGACATCAAGAGGAAACGAAAGCCAGCTGCAGCCTCCATGTCTAGCCCAACATCAGGTAACTTGCCAGCATTTTTAAGTCATGTATCTCTTGAGCAAAGTGACACAGGCAAAAGTAGTGTTACCTTGGTTTGAAACTAGTGAAAGGTGTGAGAGAGCATATCATGTGTTTTTGCATAGCATCAAAAGCTGTCTATTAAACAAATTTTTGGTGATGTAGCTATACTAGGTTAATATATTTTACGGTGCTTCACTGTATAGTGGATAGTAATCTGTTTCTTCATGAGATGTTATTTCTACTGTCCTAAATTATGCAGTCCATGGTAATAGGGAGTTGATCAGTATGCACAGTGTGTTCCTTCAGTGTTGGGCTGGCATTAGCTGGTGGCTCTGATGCCCTTTGTCAGGGTATTTGTAGATACTTTCACAGGAGCAAAAATCTGGCAGTTTTTCTGTCATCACTGGATGAGACCACCTATTATTCCCTGGAGGTTGTCTTACTCTTCTGGATGAAAATAGTTACTTTTTTCTTTTTCGTGCTCTAGGGATGTAGTCATTAAAACGCTGGTCTATTTTCATGTGGCATATTTCTGGAAAGTGATTGATGACTCATCAGAATCTGAAAGTTTTAATCTGCAGAACACAGAGGAGTTTAGGATGCTACTTTCTGGCCTCTCACAAGTCCCTGTCTTGTGACTATCAAGCAACACATGTTCTTCCAACTAGTTTATTAAAAAATTGTTCTTGTAATCCAGTAACAAGGCAGTGGGTAAGCTGATGGGAAGAATGGAGATGTGAAAACAGGGAAGAGGCCAAAGAGACTGATGATAAATAAAAGGAATGAAGTTCGTCTTTCTTTCTTGGGCTGGTGGTTAGACAGTAAAATAATGAAGTAGGAAAGAAAGTTGTGCTTTCTCTCCAGGTCACAGATCTGAATTACAAACAGTCTGAAAGGTTCTGGATTAAAAAAGAAAAGAAAAGAACATTATTTATCTGTTGCTCAGCGTGTCATTTGTTATCAACTCTTTATTTAGGATATTCTTTCCTGGCTTTTGCATATTCCATTTTGGGATATTCAAGCTTCTGTAGTGAAAGGGTTAGTAAAATCATGTATCTAGCCACAGAATTTTAGCACTGGAATACTAAGTTTTCTTGGTATGAATGCTAATATCTCACTGTCCCCAGTTACCTGTTCAGACTGTATTCTGTACTGCACTGCTGGTCATGTTTTATGCCTACATGTTTCAGAATATTGTGTAAATTGTACTTACCTGACTAGGCAAATTGTACAGTGAACACTTTTTTGAAGAGTTGAAACTGCATCTGGAGTAGAACTTAGCAGTGGAAATAGCAACAGGGGTTTGAAAAGTTTTCTTTTTATGGATAGGAGAGAAAATTAGAGTTATGTATTACAAAATAAGGAATGAGTGTAGTAACTAGAATATGGACTTGCTTGTACTGATCTTTAAGAGACAAGTGCTGCAATGGTCAGAAATGGTAAAGATCTCTTCCTTAGACCCTGTTTAGAAATATCCCCAGCAAAGTGAACAACTATGGGGCAGGGTTTGCTACAATTCTGACTTTTGGAAAGAAACTTTTATGATTGGATAACTGAAGTTGTGTCCTAGATGACTTTCTACAACAGACTCCCAGTTGTAGCTGGAGCACAACCTGGACATGTAACTTGGAAAGTACTGAAATCTGATATTATTTCTGTCAAAGGGGGTCTTACTATGGAATTACTAAGGCCTAAAAAAATACATTGTATTACTCTGCAATAATGTAGAATTATCTGGATACTCTTGTGCTTGTTAGATATTGATGAAATAGATAAAAGATTTTTCTCCCTTGCCATGCATCTACTCACCCTTGCATAAATGCCATATACTGGGGTTCCCCTATACCTCTGGAATCATGGCAGCCTCTTTTTCTCACTACAGATGCTTATGTTTGTGGTGTTTTACCTCCTTGGCAAAAGGTGAAGCACAGGTGAATCAGAACACAGGCCCTTGCCTACCAGTGCAGGCACATGAAGTGCTGGATTTCTTCACCTTTAAATATCTACTTAGCTGAGTCCAGCTGCTCTCGTCTCACTTGTTGACCAGGTCCTGCTTCAGTGATCTTCTTTTTTGCAACCTGAGTGCCCCGTGGAGGTGAAGGACACAGCCTGAGCTGGCTTCATCAGTCAGCAGAACAAATGGGCTTGCTCTGCCGAACATCGGGCCATCTCGGATTCCACCTCTTTTATAGAGATGAGTGATGAAGAGGAGCTCGTTCCGCTTTGCCGCTGTATTAATACACATCAGGGGCCAGCTCCCGGCACTAAATCACGCTACTGCATACATCTGTTATCGGACTCCTCACCAGTGTGATGAACAAGACTGCAGATAGAGGCTTTCTCGTGTCATTCTTTATAGGATTTTCCTAAAAGAATAAATAGCTCAAATCTCTGCCAACACTATCCCCTGTCATTGTGATGAATTTAGCTTCTTTCTTAAACATGCAGCTACAAATCTTCCCCTGTCGCCTCACCCCCCCACTATCCACAGAAAGTTTTGAGTCGAATTTGGCTGAAATCAGAAACGCTAATAAAAGGCAGATGAGATGTGGATGCTATTTCCTTTCTAAGTGCAGGAATGAGAGAAGGGAGCTAGAGATAATGTTTATTTGGGAACCAAGCAAACTAAGTTTATTCCATATCCTCTCACATACTTTCATGAATATGAGTATTTATGAGTTCTGGTAAAGCATCTTTTGCCAGAGACCCCTGTATGAACATCAAAAAACATGCATTGCTGTAGCAGAAGTGCCTTAGGTCTCTACTGTGTTGTTATAGTATTAAACTTCTGGTATTAATCCTGCTCTTTGAGGCTAACGGACCTAAATACCATAACTGAGGTGTCTGTTGAGAGCAACAAAAAGTAGGTAGAAATTCAGAATTAATTTGCACTTCAGGAAGTGACTTATCAAAATTAAGTTGAGCAAACATGCAAATGTTCAGAGAGATTGAAAATTAAAGTTAGTGTCTTCTACACTACACAATCGAACAGTGTGAGCCCTAAAGCATAAGGCTTTTACCGGCTAAGAACAAAAGTCTGACTGGTGCAGTTTGGCAGTAGAATAAGGAAATCTGGAGGAAGTTAAGACTGACTATACTGGATTAGACCAGAGGTTCATCAAGCTTAATGACCAAAAGCCAGTGCCTAGGGAGGAACAAAGTCTGTGGTGAGAAAGTTCCTTTGAGCTTTCAGTGACCTAAGACTTTGAAGGCATGGGTAGTATCCTTGTGTTTAGTTACTTTCCATTGCAGTACAGTAGATTTGGAATAATGTCCCCAGTTGCACAGTAGGGCTTGTCTGAGAAATACTGCATGAAATTTTATTCTCGTGGTAGTTATTCTTTGGTTTGAAAGGGATCTGATGAAGACTGTCATGTCTGTTTTCACTTTGCCAGATTAAACTGCAAGTACAGATGGTTGTGCCATAAATGGTGAACAACTGTCGATCTGTACACTGATGTTTTTAGTGTTTTTGTGGTTCAATCCACTAGGTATGTAGCAGTGCACGTGGTAACTGGCATCCTTTTCAGCTCTTACAGTGAGTTGGGGGTAAAAATCTGCATAAACAGATTTTTGTCTGCCTTGTCATGTATTTGCACTTAGCTTGTGAAAAACTAATTTCTAAAAGGTGCCAGTTAGCAGCCTGTGAAACTGCTTATCAGAGACCAGTCTGATGAGTACTAGCAATTTGGTGAATTTTCCCTCTTGTATTTCTTGCTAATCATTCATTCTTTTTCAGGGTGGTGGTTTGTCATACCCAGCAGCAAGAAGCCTGCTTCAGTCCTTTGCTTTTTTTCTTTTTATGAGCAAAGATCGAGAGCCTGTGTGGGGAGGCTGCTAACAAGGGTCACATAGTGTAGTATTGGTTAGTTTAAGGACTTTGAGGTTTTTTTTCATGTTTCATATGACCTTCAGATGGAAGAAGTTGGTGGGCTAGACATAAAATATGCAATATATTGTTATCAGCTATGTTGTTGTGGCTGTATGGGAATGACTCACTGTTTTGGATGTGCAGAAGCAGCATTGTTGGGGTTCCAGGTCTACTGAGTGTGGAACCTCAAGCATTGAACCAACTTTTTATTTAAACTTCAAAGCAATTAGTCCTCTAGTTGAGGCTTGTTATCCTTGAGGCCTGTTTATCCTTCATCCACTACAGAGTAGCAGATGCAACTTGTAATTAAAACACACAAACAATTATTATCTGTTACGAGACTACAATGAAGAAGAGATGTGTTTTGTATTGAGGCAGTTACTTGTTAAAAAAAATCTGTTTGCCCCAAAGACTCCTATGGCAATTACTCTACCCTGCCCTGTTCTGGTTGTGGGGATTGAGTGTTTCAGGATACTGAGAATGGGAGTAAACTCTCATATCTCTAGGTTTCTGGCAATCCTTCTTGAAATTTGTATGACTGTTGGGTTGAGCTATGGATCTGCAAGTCTCTTGTGCTATTATAATCTGTCCCATTTGAAGCAGTGGTTGTACTGAGAAAATGAGAATGGATTTCAACCTAGCTTGGCAAGTAGCTTCTTGTCATAATGTGCTGATTTACCATGTTGGATATATGTGGAGGTTCATGCTACTGCCTTTACTGTGTGAGAAGGAGAGGTATGTTTTCCTCTCTAAAGGAGCTTTGCAACCTGAAATTTGCCATGCCTTCAGAGACTTTCAAAGTTTCAGATACAGGGTTAATTGAGTCTTTGCAAAGAATTCAATTTATCTTCAAATGAGTGATTGTGAATTGATTCAGTTTAACTATGGGACAGCTAAAGCTCTTGATTTTCAACAGGAACTCTAAGGGAAATTAGAGTTTTGAATGTGTGACTCATTAAGGTGAAGGTGTTAATGCTATCAAGAACCTGTATTTCAAAGGAATTTGGATGGAAAACTTGTAGGTACTCAATAAATAACAGTTTCATAAAAGAAATTATATATATGAGGCGTTTGCCATGAAGTCACTTGTTCTAACTTTTTTTTTATTGCCCTTCCCTATTCTCTTCCTCTGTTCCCCCTTTCCTGCAATTTTATATTCCAGCAACTTTATCTGTCCACATGGATGCAGCAGAATCAGAACTACCAGCAACACCATCCTTGAGATCCCAGAACTCTGAGTGGACTGGGAAAACACCAGCAACTGAGAAATCTACTATTGCTGCCTCCAGTAACTTTTTTAAAATGCCACCAGAGAAGAGCCTTGGATACAACTAAAAGGACACATTGCAACTATAAAATCTTGCTCGATTTTGGAAGTGTTTGGTTCTGGTGTGTATCTGCACCAAACATGTTGTTTGGTAGTAGTGGTATCCTCAGTATTGGTGTGTGATGCCTCCCATCATCCAGACTGATCTGTGTGCCCCACAAACCTAAGTCATGTTTGTGACTCTATGTTTAGGAAAAGGTAATCACTGTTGGGACCGCAGCGGCTTTTAAAAATATTCTTGCTATTGCTGTATTTATTATGCATTCATCTCTTTCCCTGATGCCAGCTTATATGTAATAGGTCATGTACAGATTCTTTTGGGTTTTCAGATCTTTATTCACCCCTTGGACATGATACTTGTTTGTGTGTTTGGCATTTTTGGGGGTGAAAGTCCCACTGCCACTCAGGGAGGCAGAATTCTCTCCCTGCTTTCTTCCAGGCCAGAGGGATTTCTTGACTGGGGAATGAGGAGGGAATGCAAACAGGTTGAAATATGGAACCTGAATTCTGTGTTAACAGAAGGTTTTCAGGCCACGTGCTAATGGACTCAAATCATGTTGCTTTTGGCAAAGCAAATATGGTGCTTGTCCACGTAGAAATTGCAATTGGCTCACTGGCAGCGTCATCATCCATTAGACCTTTTCCTTCTCCCTTGTTCTCAGTGTCTTTAGTCTTGTGTATTGCATGTTCATTCTTAAACCTCCTGCTGGATAAGGATTTAGGAGAACTACTTTGGCATAAATATGTAAGCTGGTGTCCTGGAAAGGAACCTGGGTCCCTCAATATCGTTGGAGTATGGTAGAGGATATACAACACTTCCATATCTCAGTGTATAAATTAAAAAAAATTCTGTTAGCGTTTCTAAAGGATGCTTGCTGTTGAAGTTAACATGCCATTGAACAAAAAAGCCACCTAAAGTGTCACCTGAGTTCAGAGCATTATGGGTATTGATCAGACTCCTGTCTCCTGCTTTCCCTCCCCTCACAAGTATTGTCTGCTGTACCTACTGGGGGTGTCTCCACCTGCTGATGATTGCACATTACACTGCAGTGAACACTAAAGAGATTCTCTTAATAGAACTTCCACTTGGTCTTCTGTTACCTTCTGTGTTGCAGAATATATATTGGACAGTGATTTCTTCCCTCTCTTTCCTTAAATAACTCTGGAGCTTACCTTGGGCTGTGTTTTCAGAATATATATCTGCATAGCATGTGTCAAGGAACAGGTGACCTCACAGCTTTTTAAGTCCTGTAAAAATGGGATATATTTGTATGAATAGAACTCTTTGCTTTCTTCATTGTGTGGAGCTTTCAGACAGAACCATTTAAACTTTTAAAATTAATTTTGATTGTGGAAGTGCAGCTAGCACTCTTAAGTAGACACCAAAATTTGCATGGTTTTAGTGGTTTCGCAGTGTTCTGCTCTGCCTTATAAATCAAATAGCTGAGGGACAGGTTTGATTGTGGGAATATGAAGCAGTGATTTATATTTAACTCTGTATTAAAATGTTAAGTGGTCATAACATACACAAAACAGAAATTGAATGACTTGCTAAATCACAATTGACAAATATAGTTGGTTATACTACAGACATACTGTCTGTGTCTGATCCCCTAATACCTACTTATTCCTGGGGAGATATCCAAATTGGATTTATATTTTGCAGCCCAAGCAAACTGTCAGATCTGTCATTGTAAATCCATCTCAAAACTTTTTTTTTTTTTTTTAGGGTGGCACATTTTTACCTTAATGGAGGAGTACAGAGGTCTGTTTGGATTACAGGGCAAGCTGTAAGGCTTTTGTGGAGGAAGGAGTGCTCCTGTTTTGAAGTAGTCATTGGTTTGTCTTATTTGTAGTTATTTTGAGCAATTGTGTCTAAGGAGTAGCACAAGAAGTTTCAGCACTGGAGGACCTTTAATCTAGAACATGTGAGGGGAAGGTAAATCTGAAGACGAGTAGCTTGACTATCTAATACTCGTGAATACAGGTGGTCACATACTCCTGACAACCTGCAGATAAATTTTAGGATTGGAAGCCTTGTAATCTAAACTGCATGCTGTTCCAGTGACAGGGAGTGGTTCCCTAGAAGAGCTTTTGTGAAATTGAGTGGGTTTGATCTCACAAAGGACCCTTCACAACCTCTCTTGGTTTGAGTCTATTCAACAGACTTACTCAGATTACTGATCATTCAGCTAAAATTTTATATTTAGCCTTTGTATTCCTCTTTTTAAAACCAATTCTGATATATCTTGCTACATTCTGCGTATTGTCCAGAGTAGTTCTTTCTCTTCTGTGGTGTCATGATGGTTTTAAAACTTGTGTAAGAAAATGTTAGGGAATCCAGAGCCTTCATCTCATTGCAGTGGGTGGGAGGTGGGTTGCCATGCTTCATGTGACTTTTCTCTGGGGGCAAAGATAATTTATCAGATTTTCCTGTTGAGGTCAGTAGCACTGTTATCTGGTTAAGCCCTTACTTAGGTTGTAAGCTCCTAAAAGATATTTCTTGTCCTGAAAGGCTGAATGTACCTGTGGCAGTACTGAAGAGTAACTGTGGCAGGTCTTGTCAAACCATACTTCCTACTACGGCAAATTTCTGGAAGCGTCAGGAGACTCAAATTATTGCAGCTGCCCTGTCTTTCCTATTTCTACGTTAGAATCCATTTACAGGTCAGTTGCATTCTCAACCAAATTTGATTCTCCTGAGGCAAGCTAAATGAATCATGTATTTTGTTACTCCTGGGTATTTATCAAAATTTATCTTCAGACTTCAGTAAGTTGATACAGATTTTAATATCTGCGGCATTCTTAGATGAATAAAATACGTTCATGGCTTTGTCTCTTTTATTCTCTAAGGCAGATTTCTTAGAACTCACACTCTGCTCACACAGTACTCGCTATGAAGGATGCTGCTTCCAATGTGGATTACTTGAGTAGAAAAGAATAATAACATGTCTTGATTTGGTAGCTGTGCTTCTACCAAGATGGTCCAGTATATGATTATTGCTTTAAAGATACACAGCTCACTCATGTTCCACTTCTTGTCAGCCAGGACTCCCCAGTCTTTTTCCGATTTTGTCTTCTCTCCAATTGTCTACTCTCCTTGTCCTTATGGGAGACTTCAGCTTCCCAGATATGAACTGGGAATACCATACTGCTGTGACAAGCAAGTCTGGGAAATTCCTGAAGTATGGTGAAGGTAATTTTGCATCACAAGTACTCAGTGAGTCAAACAGGAAAGATGCCCACCTAGGCTTGTTATTTATGACTAGAGAAGGACTTGAGAGAGATATGATGGTAGGTGGCTGCCTTGGCCACAGGGATCATGAAATGGGTAATTTTAAAATTTTTGATGTAATGAGGAAAATGGTCAGTGGAGTTGCTACCCTGGATTTCAAGAGAGCTAATTTTAGGCTACTCAGTGAGATAGTAGTGTGCTGTTCCATGAGGGCTGGTCAGTTTTTTAGAATCACCTTTTAAGAGCACAAGAGCAGGCAATCCCTTTGTTGAAAGTCAAGCAGTGCAGAAGACCAATTTAGCAGAACAGGGGACTCCTCTTGGAACTCGGGAAGAAAAAGAAATTGCATGATCTCTGGCTTCACAGGAAGATTATGGAGCTGTGCTTCTTATGTGCAAGGAGAAAATACGAAAGACCAAAACTTAATTAGAGTTGAAACTCTAGACAAGAGGCTTTTTGAAGTACAATAGCAGCAAGAGAAGGTCTAAGGAAAACATTGGACCAATATGTGTTGAAGATGGTCACCTGACAAATCAGGGTGAAGAAAAAGTGGAGGTATTCAATGTGGTTTTTTTGCTTCAATCTCTCATAATACTGACAGACTTTGGGCTGCCCAGTCTTCTGATCTGGATGACCATTACTGTTGGAATAGTGGCTTTCCATTTGTGTACACTGAGTTGAATGTTTGGAAGTCTATGAAGACAGATGGAATTCATCCAGAAGCTAGGGGCTGTTAGAGCACAACCCTTCTCAATCACCTACCTAAGGTTTTGTGAGTCTGAGAAGGTTCCTGTTGACTGGAAGCTAGTTAGTGTTATTCTAGTTTACAAGAAGAGCATGAAGCAAGACCGAAGAAACTACAGATCTGTTAGTCTATCCTCAGTACCTGGAAAAATTGTGGAGAAGATCATACTGGGTGCTACTGAAAGGCATTTAAAGTCCTTTAAATCATAGAATCATAGTATATCCTGACTTGCAAGGGACCCACAGGGGTCATCAAGTCCAGCAAAGGACTGGTGGGTGATGTGGTGGTTGGTGTCTGTCTTGGGCATAGTGACCATGAAACTTAAGAAGTTTTCAATACTGATTGAAATAAGAGGCACCAGCAGAACTTCCACCTTGAACTTCCAGTGGGCAGACTTTGGCCTGTTTAGGAGGTTGATTGACACAGTCAGTCCCTTGGGAGTCAGTCCTGAAGGGCAGAGGAGTCCAGGAAGGCTGAATGTGGTTTAAAAAGGAATTGTTAAATATTCAGGAGCAGGCTGTCTCCATGTGTAGAAAGACAAGGCACTGGGGAAAAAGACCAGCCTGGCTAAACGGAGAACTTAGGGGGGGGGAAAAAAGAGAATCTATTGTCTCTGGAAGGAGGGTCAGGTAACTTGAGAGGACTATAAGGATGTTGCGAGGTCATGTATGGAGAAGATCAGAAGGACCAAAGCCCAACCAGAACTTGATTTGGCCTCTACAGTTAAAGACAACAAAAGAAGTATCTGTAAATACATTGGCAACAAAAGGAGGATCAAGGAGTGTCTCCATAATGAATACAGAGGGTAGTACAATGACAGGGGATGAGGAAAAGGCAGAGGTACTTAATGCCTTCTTTCCGTCAGGCTTCAATATCAAGACCAGTTGTCCTCAGGATACTCAGCCCCCAGAGCTGGAACTTACGGATGGGGAGCTGAGTGAAGCCCCTGTAATCCAAGAGGAGATGGTTAGTGACCTGCTATGCCAATTAGACACTCACAAGTCTACAGGCCCTGATGGAATCCTCCCCAGAGTAATGAGGGAACTGGTGAAAGAACTTGCCAAACCACTCTCAGTCATCTACCAGGAGTCCTGGTCAACTGGAGAAGTTCCAGCTGACTGGAAATTAGCAAATGGAACCCCCGTCTGCAAAAAGGATGATCTGGGGAACTACAGGCCTGTCAGCCTAACCTCTGGGCAAGGCTGTGGAAGAGATCATTCATCCTAAGTGCCATTATACAGCACATACAGGACAACCAGGGGATCAAGCCCAGCCAACATGGGTTTACAAAAGGAAAGTCCTGCTTGACTAACCTCGTCTCCTTCTATGACAGTGACCCTCTTAGAAGATGAGGGAAAGGCTGTGAATACAGTCTATCTAAACTTCAGTAAAGTGTTTGACACCACCTCCCACAGCATCCTCCTAGAAAAACTGGCTCCTCGCAGGTTGGATAGGTGCATTCTTTGATGAGTAAAAAACTGGCTGGATGGCCAGGCTCGGAGAATTGTGGCAAATGGAGCTAAATCCAGTTGGCAGCCAGTTGCTAGCAGTGTTCCCCAGGAACACTGGGGGCCCCCTCCCCAGGGCTCGGTTTTTGGGCCAGCCATGTTTAACATCTTTACTCATTATCTGGATGTGGGGGTTGAGTGCGCCCCTCAGTGTTCAGGGGAGACCTCGTCACTCTCTTCAGCTCTGTTAAAGGAGTTTGTGGTGAGGTAGAGACTGGTCTCTTCTGCCATGCCTGTAATAGTGAGAGGACCAGAGGAAATGGCCTTAAGCTGAAACGGGAGATTTAAATTAGATATTGGAAAATTTGTTTTCACTGTTAGGATGGTCAGGCACTGGAATAAGTTTCCCAAGAAGGTGGTGGAGCCAGCAGCCTTGGAGGTGTTTAAGAGGCATCTGGATCTGGCATGGGGTGATATGGTTTAGGGGTTACAGTGGTAGTGCAGGGTTGACAGTTGGACTTGATGATCTTAAAGGTCTTGTCCAACCTTGATGATTCTATGAACTCCCAGCCTTGCTCAGGACAGCCCCAAGAATCACACCATGTGAGCGAAAGCATTGTCCAAACACTTGAACTCTTCAGGGCTGGTGCTGCGACCACTTCCCTGGGGAGCCTGTTCCAGTGCCCAACCACATTCTGGGCTAAGAACCTTTTCCTAGTATCTAACCTAAACCTCCCCTGACACAACTTCAGGCCATTCCCTTCGGTCCTGTCACTGGTCACCAGAGATAAGTGATCAGTGCCTGCCCCCCCACTTCTCCTCATGAGGAAGTTGTAGATGGTGATGAGGTTCTCCCTTCAGTCTCCTCCAGGCTGAACAAGCCAAGTGACCTCAGCTGCTCCTCATATGGCTTCCCCTCTAGGCCCCTCACCAGCTTCGTAGCCCTCCTTTGGATGGTCTCTAGTAGCTTTATGTTCTTCTTATGTTGTGGTGCCCAGAACTGCACACAGGACTTAAGGTGAGGCTGCACCAGTGAAGAAAAGAGCAGGACAATCACCTCCTTCGACTGGCTCACGATGTAATTTTAAAACAGAGCAAACAAAAAACAGCAAATTAGTGAAGGAGCTGGAAGGCATGTCCTGTGGGAACTGGTGAAGGAATCTGGATTTATCTGGTTTGGAGAAAAGGAGACTAAGGGGTGACCTCACTGCTCTCTACAGCTTCTCGAGGAGGGGAAGCGGAGAGGGAGATGCTGAACTCTTCTCCCTGGTATCTAGTGTCAGGACACACGGGAATGGTTTAGAGCTGCATGAGGGGGAATTCAGACTTGACATTAGGAAACACTTCTATACAGTCAGATGGTCAAACATTGGAGCAGGCTTCCTGGAGAGATGGTTGATGCCCCAAGCCTGTTTGTTTAAGAGGCATTTGGACAATGCCCTTATTTTAACATTTGGTTAGTCACGATGTGATCAGTCATTTGCATTAGGTATTCATTTTAGGTCCCTTCCAGCTGAACTATTGTATTTTATACATGGACTATGTGATGTTTCTGTTTTTTCATTCCTCCAGTCTGTCAAAGTCCCTCTGGGTGGTACCCCCACCCTCCAGCATATCAGTGGCTCCCTTCCCTAACATGCTGTTTTTTCTGATCTTTATGTTCTGTCTTTTTCCACCAGGTCACTAATGATCACTGAACAGTATTGATCTCAGTATTGTCTTCTGAGGCATGCTTTTCGTAACTGACCATCAGGCAGATTTCAAACCACTGACCATTTTTCTTTTAACCTGGCACTTAAGCCAGTTTCTCACTGGTCCGTAGCCCATAGGTCCCCCATTTGGCTATAAGGATACTGTGAGAGATTGCATCAAGAGGCTTACTGAAGTCATTGTAAACAGCATTCACTGCCCTCTATGCATCCACAGAGTCTGTCATTTCATTAGAGAAGGCAGTCAGGTTCATAGGCTTGATTTTCCCTCTTTAATATGGCAGCCTGTTCCTAGTTACCTCTTTGTCCTTTGGGTACCTGGAAATGGCTTTCAGAACTTGCTTCATAAAGCTGCAAGGGACTGAGGTAGGGATGACTAGCCTATCATTCCACAGATACTCCTTTGTGTCTTTTTAGAAAGATGATGTATACGTACCCCTTCTTGTCACTGGGGACCTCGTGCAATTGCCACATTTTTTCATAGAAGACAGAGACCCATCTTGAAATGACGTGCTTCTATGTACAGAGAGAAGATGACCATTCAGTGAAAAAGAAATCAAGAGCTGAGAGGGGCACGTTTCTGAGTAGTTCTTTCCATGTTTCCAGTACTTCCAGTGAGCTCTAGTCAGGCTTAATACTCAATTTGGTAGGTACTGGAGAAGTTTAAATTAAAAGAATGTAGTTTCTGGCCTGATGGATTTGTGATTTTAAGGTACAATGAAGAATGAAGAAGGCAACAAAACAGCAGCTGGAGAGAAACTTGTTAGAGGCTGGGACTAGTGCTACTGAGTGATAGATTAGCTTCGTAATTGTGGTATGCAGAGGTGTGTCTTGCCAGCATCACTCCTGAATAATGACGTCGAGTTGGTCAGTGCTGCCCTTCAAACTGTAGAAACTCCTGCAGTTATTTTGTGGATGTTGCAGAGATCCTGAGCAGAGGATGAGAAGGGAAATTGGAGGACGGACAACAAGAAGGGTGATTGAGTGCATCTTTTATTGTAACCTGTTCTGTACCAAAGAAGGAAGATGCTACAAAAAATAGTATGTGTGCCTGGGTATTGAAAAGGAATTATATCACGTGGATAAGAGCTTTGCTTTGTTGTCTTGAGGAACAGTTTGTTCCTCAACAGTTTGCTGTTGAGTACTTCACTGAAGCAAAAGTGAAGGACGCTACCAATCATTTGTTCAGAAAATGTATTTTTATAGTCTGTTAGGAGACTATCAAAGGAGGACAAACTTGGTTCTCTGTGTGATACTTCATTACTATGTCTTCTGTATTCTGTTCCAGTTTGTGTTTTATGATGAGAAATCTTCCTTTTATGCCATCAAATATGGGAAAAATACAGCAATGCTTCTTAAGGCATTAAGCATAAGGAGACTCTTGCTATGCAGAAGGTAAGACAAGATTATCTTAGGCCATTAACTTTTACCCAGTACAAAGATTGAACTCAGCACAGAGAACATAATGTCTTGATTATACCTGAGCATCTCATTCTTAAGAAAGTGAACAGTGCCATAGGCAAGTGCAGGGAGACTAAACTGGCACCAGTGCCTGGAGACAGGTGCATGGCTGGCCCTCAGCCACGTGATGTACAATACAGACTTACGTTGTGGAGACAGAGGGAACCTTCAACATCCTTCTCAACTTCAGAGTGGGTAGAATGCCTTCCCAACTGCAAACATGGCTGTTAGTGTGAGTCCAGTGAGTTAACAAAGATGTATTAACTGACATACTAGGGAAAGAGAATTCTTTTACCAACTTAAAGGATTGGTAAAAGTGGAAAATGGACTGGTACAGCGTGTTATGTCAGAGAGAGATGCAATATATATATACTTGCAGACAATCAGGAAAAGTATTGCTGAGCCCTGCGTGTTATGACCTAGAGTATTCATTGTCTTAAAGCAGAGATGCCAGTATTATGAGGATGATCAGGATTTTGTAAAGCTGCCCTCTTGTCCTTGTAACGTCTGAAGGAAATGGGATGAACAGCATGAAAAAGGCTGTACTGGGTCAGACCAAAGATCTATCTGCCTTGGTAGTCTGTCTCTCACAGTGACTGGGTTTGGATACCTAGGGGGTATTGTAAGGCTGAAGTAGTTTTATAATGATGCTTTTTTTGGTGTTCTCTTAGCCCAGTGTCCAGTCTCAAAAAGATGTACAAACTTTTTTCAAAGCTGGAGAAAACTTTTGCAAACCTTTTGGCTATAGTATTTATCTTGCAAGTGGATTTAATGATATTTTTACAAGGACATGTCCTGACTTTAAAAGCATCAAGTAAGAATTAGCTCATCTTTGTTTGTAATCAGTTTTCTTATTAATTACTCTCTTTATAAGTAAATTGCATCTTTTCTTTGAATAGTTTTTTCCTGATATGAACATCCTGACATTGTTTCTTACTCTGCTTTTTTTTTTTTTTAGCAAAGTTGAAAAGTCTTGTTCTTTCTTTACAATTATGCTTTTTTTGACATGTATAACTACCTATACCCACCCAGCAAGTCCTATGTAATCCACTAACCCATATAAGTAATTTTTCATAAGCTTCACACTGAAAACTTGTCATTTAACCTTTAATTTTCCTCCTGCATGAAAATCCCCAGTATTTCACATCCATATGCATTCAGTGCTAGTGTCTACACTTAAGAGTATTCTTTAGAGTTGCAGAGTATAACTGTACTCTTTACAGAGTGTTCTTATACTGCTGTTCGGGCTTCATATCAGTGTCATGCTAACCTTTGCTGCCCAAACACTGCTGTAACATTACCACAGAAGATGATATTCAGTCAGTTGACTCTGAACCTAAAGTTCTCACCACTGCTTTTCAATGCGCAAGATCCTAGAAAGTAAGAATTTTTTTTTTGTTCCAAAATCTATCGCATGATTAATTATTGTCTGTGTGGTAGAAAGTGTTCTATGGAAATGGAAATGCTAGGCAATAAACCATTTCTTGTCTTGTGTAGATGGGCATAAAAATGAACTTGAAGCTAAAGCCTAGATTGCCTAGATTGGTGCATGTGAGACTTCATTGCTGAAGGCATTTCTAAGAGGGCCGTGAACTGAGACTGGTCTGGACTGACCAGAGACACAGTGCACTGCTGAAACCATTAAATTTTCTCTCAAGTTTTGGCAACACCAGACAGGCAAAGCTACCATCAGTTGCATTTTAGCTTCCTCCTTCTGTCACAGAGGGCTTACCTAGAGATAATTCACAAACAAGTCTACACAAGATCTGTAAAGAGCAGCCTTGTGCATGTCCCAAATAATTTATGGGGTCATAAAATTTAACTGTTTGATAGGGATTGGACTCTGGGTTCTTAGGACTCTCTTTTAGGGGTAACATGTAAATAAGAAAGATTCTTCTGTCTTAAAACATGATGCATATTCTCTGAATGAGGTTCTTGCAGAATCTCTTTTCTGACTATAGAAAGTGGAAATAAATCAATATACAAAAGAATTGTTTTGTCTGATATAAAGCAAACTGAGTTGAGAGTGGTGGAAGAGAGATTTCACTGACATCTAACTAGATTTACAGTATTGGAATGTCCATTAATCTGCATGCTTCCTTGACCATTTCATTAAGTATAACCTGTAATCTGAAGGTCTGTAGGGAGTTACTATGCTTTTCTTCCTTTGAATTGCAAACGTGAGTGAATTTGAGGTAATTTATCATGTCCATTCTTTGGAGTTGTTATGTAATGATTTTGTTTCCCAGTTTGTCAGGACATTGTCTCTAGACAAGTGAGATGCTCCCTGTTCGGAATCTGAAACAATTTCAGAGTTTAAGTAGCTTTTCACTTCCAAGTCACTCCTTCAGATCTGCCCAGTCCCACAGGGGATTTCATTTAAATGAGCAGGTCAGTTTCAACTGATAGTTTAATAGATATCTGTTCATTTTGCCCAGCACTGACATCCTTTTAAGATAGATTGGCATCATTCTTTTTATTATGATAACAGTGACTTCAAAGATCAAATGAGCACTGGACTTTGAATTTTCTTTTGCCCATGTTCGTGAGCCAGTATTGGTAGCTATGCACACTGCGGAAGCAACAACACAGGAATCCCTCTATATTAACTGTTCCAGTGAATAAATTGTAAAAAATTAGAACCCCAGTGAATAATTTGGTAACAGGGCTGACTGTGATAGCCTTTTGATGTTTTTCAGACTGTGCTTGCTTCATGCTTTTCCAACTCAGAAATATCAACTGAACCTACAAATGAATACAAGCAGGCTTGCTGTGTATTAATGGAGAATTTCTCACATCTAAACAAAGGGTATTTCAAATCTGGGGGTACAAATTTTGTTCTCTACTGAAGTCAAGCAATTTTCCGGTGAGGACAGATGCTTAGTAATAGTTTTTTAATGGAACATAGTACAGAGTTTCAAAATGGTAAATTATATTAATGTAATTCTTTTCTAGTAGTGGATCTAGAGGGAAGTATCTCAAGATGAGAACATGAACAGATCTTAGTCAGAAGTTGCTGCTATTAGGCAGATATAGCACACAGATTTTGCAAAACACACTTGTAAAATTGTACTTAGAGATTGGAGAATTGTACCTAAAGACTGGAGAAATCTTCCTCTGAGAAGTGTTGTAGTTCAGACTGCCTGCAGGTACAGTGATGGCCGACCAGTGATTCTGATACACTAATGCCAGCACTGACACTGCTGTTTTCCTAGTAATTTTGACACTAGCATCCTGAGACGTTCACCGATGTTGTCTTAGGACTCTTCTTCATTCTGCTTCACCACATAATTTGCAAGTGCTTGGACTCACCTAGACACCCTCCATGGGGAAACATGCAGTCCCATTTTAAGAAACCATACACTCTTATTGCTGAGTGTTGTATGGTGAGTGAAAGAAGTCCTGTGTTTTCTTTCTTAACTGTCCAATCAGCAGCAAGGGGAGCTTTTGGGAGCCCTTTATCCCTTGCTGGTCCTTTCAGATACTGTGGAGACAGAAAGGTATGGGAGTGAGGAGTACAGGGTTTGATTCCCATGTGGGGAGAAGGGACCATGAAGTCTGGCCATTGTCCTGCACTCAAGTGGTGCTGAGGCTACCACAGGGCTACCTGAAGCAGGTAGCATTTCAAACTCTTCACCACAGTGACAGGCTAAATGACTCTAAACCATGGGCTTCATGGGTTTACATACTTATTTAGACATTTAAACAAGTACCTTCAACACCACCACCCCCCCAAGTAACAAAACAAATTTGAGCTCTGTTGACAAGGCTACAATTCAAGTGGCCCAAACTCCTGTAATCAGTGCCCTCGTGCACATACAGTACAGTGCAGTCAAGCACTTGCATGATTTGTTGTTGGATTTGAGGGTTGTGTGTCTTGGCCTGTCTGTCCTCCATCCCCCGCTTTCACACCAAGTTCCCGCCTTAGTGTAGGACGGTTGAGGTCTCTGAGTGTACAGCTACTGGCTTTGATTGTTTTTTTCCCTCCTCATTTAGACTGACTTCAAGCTTTATTTACTGCACAGCATCCAGACTCCACTCTGAAGAGGGAAGAAGTAATTTCCTTGTTAGTGTCTTCAGGGTACCTCCTGCTATAGCAACTTAGAATGTTAATGAATTTATGTGCTGAGCATTTGGATGTTATTGTATAAATAAAGAGTTTAAGTCAGAACGACTGAGGCAAAAAACAGGAGTTATCTCTGGATTTGGGGGGGCTAAGATGAGATACCCAGGCACTGGCAATTTGGAGTGGCTTACTTTCTAGCCTTTTTTAGGTTCAAATCACGTTTCATACTAAGTTCCATAGCAGCTATGAGTGCTCAGGGCTTCTGCAAATCCAGCCACAATTAGTGACAAGGTGTGGAGCGCTGTCCTCATTGCTGAAGTCTCTCTCTGACTTCTCAGCTAAGAGAGAGATGGCAGCAGGCAGGTGTCTCCCCAGGGCTGGTGGTCAGTTGTTTTCATTGTAAGAACTTGACTGTTTCCAGCTTTCTCTTTTCTGTCTTTGGGTCTGACTCATTTGCTGCTAATCTCCTTCAATTCTTGGCCCTCACCTCTCTAGAGATGTGTGTTCTGTGCTCTCTATGAAGCTAGATTCTCAAAAATAATAAATTATGTGATCATTTGATTTGGCATTATTGTAAAGTGTATGTACTGAGGGGCAACTTAGGATGACAGTTCTTTTCTTCCCTTTTGATTATTTTTATCTGTAACCAGATATATATGTGCCTGTATATATATATTATTTATTTTTGAGCTAAGATTTTTTGGTATGTATTCACTTTGTATTGGGGTTTCCTTATAAAGGTATTTTAGTTTCCCCCAAAATGCCTTGTCTTTGGAAATACTATGATTTCTGGACGAACTTCAAGGGAATTGAAAGGGCAGCCCAAATCCATGCTATTGTAGAGAATCTGCCATGAAATAACTTGTCTGCTATAACTTGAGAAAGAGCAATAGGTAGGTGAAAACTTGCTATTGTGCGGTCACACTTTATATACTTTTACCTGAACATAATAGGATGACATGAATATTAACTCATGTCTTGTAGTGATATTCAAGTGTTGTCCTCTTGATTCTTTTCTCTAAACCCCAAAGTAATGATTGTCCAGTGAAGAAAACCTGGCTGTTGTTTAACAAGTGATAGGCTACCTGTTAATGCCCAATTCAGCAAAGTTTTAAAATATCAGAAATCTTAGTGTATATTTTGGGAAAAATGCCCTCAGGACAGAGACCTCCTCTTTGGAACCAGGATCAATCATCTGACTGAGCTGTGTTGCAAAGAAGGAGAAACATACAAAGGAAAAAATACTAACTTTTGTCTTTAATATCCTGTTTTTTGTTCTGTTCTCCATGGACTGTCAGGTCTAGATCTTCTAGAGAAACTAGTGCATCTTTTTTAAAAAAAAAACCAAACACAACCAACCTCCCTCTCCAATTTTTTTATAGTGGTCATTTGTCAGATGTGGGTTAGCAGGCTCTGTTTTCAACTAAATACCCATTTTCTGATATAAACAGATGCCATTATCCTGAAACATGAAAATCAGAATGTTTGGATTTCTATTAATACCATCTTGGGATTGGACAGGTAGCTGCAATTTTAGTTTTCTTAATCTTGCAATAAAGTACTGTGGACCACATAATTCCTTGCTCACACATTGCATCTCACACCTATGCTAAATGGGCATTTTCTGAGCAAAGTGCATTGTTTGCTCAACAGAAGCATAAAAGATGGCACATGGTATGTTGTGTACACCTTATCTTCTCTCTGCTAATCGCTGTGGATAAAGTGATGATTGTGCACTACCCTGTGACTCAGAAACAACTTTGCTGAAAACCATAAATTTTTTTCAGGTAAGCTACATCCCACCTGTATATGTACTGAAATGTAATTGTGTATTTGTTCCTGGGAAGAACCCAGATGCTTGTCACAGATAGCTAGCAACTGGAAGCACCAGAACTGGTGTATTCAGAATGTGACTACTCTGTCATTCTGCAAGTACCTCGAGTGTTTAGGATATGGATGAGTACAACTTCTACTGCTTGTCACTGAACTACTGCTGGTAATTGAAAATTGGAATACAGTGTTCCCTGGAGACTTTGTCATGGAGCTCAAGAGGTTAATATGTACTTATGTGATGATACTATAATTTTATATGCATCTGCAGATACTGCTAATAGACATTAAAGTGGGCATTTACATCCTTATTATCGGTCAGTACTTGATGTCATAATAAAAAAGTCACATCAGAAAAGTACAGGATAAAAATCTGATTATGCACCTTTTGGAGTGTAAATGGCTTTAAAATTCAAATTCTCACCTGGTGGGAGGATCAGGAAAGAGTCAAAACAAGGGCAAAGGGGCAAAGCTGTGAGACACAAGGGGCAAGATAAAGGAGGAAAAAGAGCCAGGCTGGACTAGGCCTTTCCTTGGGTAGTTTATATCCATATGAATACTATACTCCATTACTTGGGCCCTTCATATCATCTCATTCAACATAAGTCTAAGTGAAAGGTGGACTTTGCTATGGGGTGTGAAGGTCAGTAAACTCCAGGTCTTCTGTCTTTCCATAGAGTTCAAATCTGCTCAGTGTTGTGAGAGTTAAAACATCGTGTGGGGTAATGCAGTTGTGGGTTTGAAGAGAAACATCAAAGCTAATAAAGTTTCCAAGGCAAGACAACATCTGAAACTCTCATGAGGCTGTCCTAAGTAAATATACAAGTAGCTGTGCAACTACTGGCCTCAGAGCCTGAGAAGACGTGGGTACTGGGGAGACTGAGACTGAATCCTGAAGGGCAATGTAGCTTAAAATCAATGGAGAAGTATAGTGAGTACTATAGCAGCAGGTATGATGGGCTGCATGTGCAGCTGGATCAGGGTAGTGGGTTCACTTGCAATGCACTTAAAGGATTTCCAACATCATCTCAAGTGCTGTGGGAGCTGAAACCCTACAGCATGAAGAAATTTGGAAGGGTGTTGACTTTCCATTTCTGCGCTACTTTCTCATCCAAATACATCCTAAAGCACTCTAAAAAGTCTTTGCAGTTGACTGAAGTTTTAGGGGTGTTTGTTGGAAATATGGGGTGCAAGGCCATGAGGTGAGGTAAGCAGTTCATGTCTACTACAAGGAGAAGCCTTGTCCTTCCATCTCTAATTCAGTCTCTTCATGCCTGGCTGTAAGCTCCTGCTGCTTACCTTTCACTCCTTTGGCTCAGAGGAGTCACATCAACCACCCTAACTGCAAAAAATTACTTGATTTCTGCTGGTTTAATCCATTGATTTGGCTCAGTTGATGTGTGTGCCCAAGGCACAATGGCAGGACTGGGGCTGGGGAGTTGAGTGGGCTGGGAGAAAGTCCTGGGAATGCTCACCCAGTTGGCAGCACCAAGGTTTTAACTTTGACTCAATTGCTTACAGACCTGTGCCCACCACCCCATGGTCTCCAGGGATTCAGCAACTCATAGGAACTCCACACAGTCCAAGGCTGCAAGAAATCCTTTGAGGGGGTTGTAAGCTTGGCGAGCTGCCTTGCCAAGAACTGTGTACTCCTCCCACGTGCTCCTTAGCAGTTTTGACATCATCTTTAGCTGAGGTGAGAAGGCACATTTCCTGTGACATAACCATATATGCTTCCTAAAAAGGGATTATGGCTGGAAGGGACTTGCTGGCTCTAGAGAACCCAAAGTGTCTTTCAGTGGATCTCTTCTCTTTAAGGGTCTGATTTGTTTATCTATGAAGCACAATGAATGATGGGGCAAAATGATGGAAATTACTTAGTATCTCTACATCATTTTCGTGTGATGAGAACCAGCCTTTCTGGTGATTGAGAATGTTATTAAAAACCCATCTGTCTTTTGCAACAACTTTCAATAAAAGTACTGAAATCTTGAGGCCCACAAACAGCCTGCTCCACATGTTTCTGGGGTCAGACATAAGGCACTTTTCTCAGGAAAACTAGAGACACAGAAAGAAATTAAAACTTTGCGAGGATTATAGGGTGAAGCTGAAAAGCTTTTGAAATTGCATCACTAAATACCTGATATTTCTGTGTCCCTACACTAAGGAGGTGCAAATAAAATTCCAAGAGGCTGTCTGTCCATTCAATGGATCAGTCAGACACTGAGCAGTCTGGTGTCAATCAGTTGGATACTGAGCCATTCAGCAATTAATGGATACCAGTTTGTGAATGGCCACGTTCCCTGGCTTGGGTGCCTTTTGGCTGCTGAGAGAACAGGCATGGAGAAGTCCATCCCCCTATTCACAATTAGTGTTTGTTATGAAATGCTGACAGTGTGTTCTCTCATGTATCTGGTCTTTGTTTATGCACTGGATGTTGGCACAGGCTTCTGTGCTGTAATGTCTTGAATTAACTGCTGTTGAAAGGAGTCCAAGGAGCAGTGTGCTCTGAGGAGGACAGGAGGGTGGGAGAGTGGCTTGGGACCAAAAGAGCAGGAAAATGGGTTTAGTTAAGTGGGAGGCTGGCAAGGAGCAAGCAGCAATGAATCCATGCACATCTCTGTTCTCAAATGTGATGGGAAACACATTGATGGGAATAAGGAGCTAGATAGGAGGTGTAAATGATGTCAGGAAGGTGAGATAACCTTGGAAACGGTTTGGTAGAAGGTGATTTTAGCAGACATGGTATCTTCAGGTAGATAGATAGGTGCTTGAGTTAGGAAGCATGGGACCTGGAGGAGGAGACTGCAGTTGCTGGAGATCACTGTAGGAGTAGAAATACACAGAGAAGTGATAACATAACTCAAGCTGTCTGTGGAGAATGAGGAAGAGATTAAAAGCAGAGCGAAAAATGAAAAAAAAAGAAAAAGTAATCTCTGGACCCCCAGCTGATTTCAAGGCCATCAGTAGGTATGTAGGACAGAAGAGTGGCATCAGTCCTCCTGTGGGGGAGAGGAGACTTATTCCAATCTGTGGGGTCTACACAGCACCTAGAAGGTCTAAGACACAATGTCTAGGCTAAAACTAAGGCAGGTGCAATGGCTGCAGCTCCCTGCCCCTCTCTGCAATGCTGCAGCAGTGTGTGACACAGCAAGCAGTCCAAGCTGGCCATTTTGCAAGTCAGGTCTTTTACCTGTTTGTGTGATGAGAAAAAATGTCCCAGGATCTACAAGGAATAGGCATAGTTTGGTTATGAGAGGGCAGCACTTTGAGCTCTGTCTCCTGCAGCCCATCTGCTCAGAATGGCTACAACAGGTTATTTTAAGATGAGAAGTAAACCCAAAGTGAGTTGATTTTTCTTTCTCTAAGAGCTAGGTACCACCTCTGCCACTCCTCTCCTGCTCCTGTTCTTTCTTCAATAAGGGGATGAAATGTTAAATAGGAATAAACAGTTCAGCTTCTTGGAGTACCACTGGAGTAAAATGCTTTTGTTTCTTCATGCAGTGGGAATAGCCAGGAAAGGGTGTCATGAGGCCAGGTTTTCCTATGTTGGATGCACTCATTCATTGTGTCAGCCCGTGGCCTGACTGGTCACAGACTGTTTTTGTCCATCTGAGCCACATTCCTAAAATACAAGTAGCTTTGGTGGATGCACAAACTAGAGCCTTGATGTTCACTGGTCACCCGGAATGGAGCGGGTTCAACAGCATTATTGGGTACCATTTATTCAGGTAACTGACCCTCTATGTGTTGCCATTTTATCCTGTGAATATTTTGCTTCAGTCTCTGTGAACTTAGCTCTAGAGTATCTTTGACAGCACAGCTGACTACTGCTAGTTACTTCAAATATTCTGGAAGCATAGCTCTGTTAACCCAGAGCTCATTTTTTGGAGCAAATTGAGGTTCACATCACCAGAAAGATACCTTGCTCCAGTCACTGCTCATCTAGCCCAACTGGAGTGAGCATCTTTATCTTTTCCCATCTCTTACTTAGTCTTTCCTGGTCTTTCCATCCCTTTGATGCTGCTCTGCCACTGCCTCTCCCCAGTAGCCCACATTAAGGTATGGCTCTTTAAAAACAATATCTGTCAATATTTGTCATCAATCTGTTTCCATTTTTATTTATAAAAGAAAGAGAGAATGGAACAGCAGCAGTAGCAGGGCAATTGCAGATGAATAATGAAAGGATTCATCACAGCCATACCAGGATATATATATTTTTTGCAGCCAAGCGAGACGGATTCCCATCACAGCTCGGGGACTCGTTCCATACAACCACTCATCTTTCATGCTAGGGGGAAGGGAAAGGTGGAGACAGTATCATTATGGATGTAACAGGACTCTGAAGTGACTGGTCAAGGTTGCTGCTTCAGTCACAAGAAATCTGCTTACAGGAATTTTCTCTCCACCAGGTGTTATTGCCTGGTAAAGTGTCCTTCTACAGCAGTCTGCCACTTGTGAAAGGGAGGCTTAGGGTTTGCTAATGAGGATGCTTGCTAAGCATTTGAATCACCAAGAAAGGACAGAATGTTCAAGTGAGGATTTCGCAGGAGTGACAAACTTGTCTCAGGTGGAACGAGGGACAGATGGGACAATGCATTGTCCACCTTTTTGTCTGTTGAGCCCACCCTCAAATTTGCTGTCATGTCAACAAACAACTCTCAGCTTGCCCTGAACCATCTGGCTTTACAAGTCCATCTGCCCTGTTGAACACAGATGTTTTGTTCTTCTTGTTCCCTTTTAGAAGGTTAGGTAGATAAAAATTTGTCAGATGGGAATGCTGAAGGATTCTGGAGTTTGGGAGGACTCTGTGAAGCCAGAAGAGAAAGAACTGCTATTTAAAAAGGATGTGTGTGTGTGGGGGGGGGAAGCAGCCCGAAATATGTCTGATTGGTTGGGGTATGCACTCAAATCCAAAAAGGTTTCTGCCTTTTCCTATCTGCCAGGTCCAGGAGAGCAGTGCCAGTGCTTCAATGCTGTTTGAGCTCTGTGTGTCTGGATGCACACAGATATAGTGGTTATGTTCCTCCACAGCTGAAGAGAAAGTCTCACTCTCCGGCCCTCTTGTGTTTGCGAATGCATTCTGTTGAAGGCCACAGTTTTTAGACCTCGCTGTGTACCCACTCATACAGACAGTAGAACCATGGCACAAGATGCTGACTAATTCTCTATCACAGGGTGTCACTAAGGTATTTTGCATTTAAATAACAAAGGTAGATTTTCTTTAGCTTTGAACAGTCTGTAAAATATTGCAAGTAAAAAATTCTCTTGCTGAAGGCTTGTGATTTAGCAGCATAGTTTTTTACTGGACATGTCTCCTCCTAGACGTGTAGGCTCTTCTCAGTTGGAAGCATTTAACACCCAATTAGTTTCTGATGTATGCTTTAATATATTGATGATCTCAGTGTTCCCTGAGAGGCTTCAAATTATGAGGATATAACCAGGTGCAGGTTTGCATAACCTGCTTCGAAATGCTTCACTCCCTCTGAACCACACTTAAGTTATTTTAGAGTTTCCATGGTATGAGTGTGCTGAAAAATCTGCACTGTGTCAAGTGAGTGGTGGATGAAGAGCTCTAAACTCCTCCAACAAAGGTTGTATGAAGAACAGTGACTGAGTGGCCTTCTGGAAAGGTAGTATTTCTATCTGAGAGGTGTAAGAACTGTTCTTTCAGCAAAGAATGTGAGGGCCAAGGTACCTTGAGCAACTGTTGTAGTCTGTAGGTTCATTGTAAACTCAGTTTTTCCTCACTTTCTGTACTTTTATAGTCCTTAGAAGGTTCTGGTCAATACTGAAGTCTAGCAGACCCTGAGGCTTTACAGACTTTGAATAGGAGCATTTACTGTCCAGAGAACATACTGTCCAAACAGAGAAAGATGTGAGTGTAAGCCACAAGTGGTAAAGGTGAGGAAGAGCAGGATGATACATGATCTGTGATGACATCACTGTGAAATAAAATGGCAAAAAAAGAGATACCGCTGAACTGTTAATTGCTGAATTAATTGTCCTTAACTTTCAGGACCTGAGCTAGGGCATCTCAGCATATTAGCTAAAGCACACTGAAAGTCATCAGGGAAGATACATGTATGAAGGTATGTGTAGGTAGAAAGAAGAAGCAGCAAGATAAGAGGTAAATGTGTTTTGAATAGAGATCCAGCTGAGGAATAGAGCCCACACCTTGGAGATGTTATCAGAGAAATATGATTTGGATTGAAGGCTGAGCAGTTTTTTGTTCTTTATGTCTTATTCTGTTGTCTACCTTTTTTGGATTCTTTCATTTTAAAAGCCAGACTGCCCTGCTGACTGTGTGCATGTATTTAGTTCTATGTACAGCCTGCCAAAGCGGTGGGAGCCAGCTAGAGAATGGTGTCTGCCTGCCCCAGACTTTCTCTCTTGTGTTCTTTTTTTCTTGTGATGGAGGCAGAAGAAGAAACCTAGGCTAATTACAGATGTGCTTCTGATTTGAGGCCCAAGTTGGGGAGATGCTTGGCTGGTGACAGTGACATGGTGGTAAGTGTTGTCCTGCTTTCTGCAGTCTCCATGAATTGTGCTCCAAAGCTCTGCTTTCAATTGGAAAGTCCCTCTCTGTAAGAGCAATGTGAGAGACCAAACTATTACCTGTGGGAATAGTATTTTCTGGGCCATTGCCACCAAGTGGCAGCATTCAGCAGTGTCTTCCCTGGACAGGTCAGTCAACCTGGTTGCTGGTTAGCCAGGGTAATTCTTCAGGTGCTCCTTCCTCTGTCTGATGGCATGAATGCAAAGTGGATCTTCCCTTGCTGATTCCTGCAGTAGTGAGAAGAACTGAGGAGCTGTAATGATTTCAGTCAGTTTCCACTATACAGTTCTGGTTAAGGACCTAAAGGCAGTGGTGGTATCAGGGCCATGGAGCTGTCGAATCTTACTTTGCCTGGGTCTAAAATGTTGTAAAACAATGAAAAGAGGTGGCTCAGCTGTTCTTGTCTGTAATAGCTATGGTGGCTGGTGGGCTCAGCTCAGCTAGGGCAGAGACTTTGGGTTCTGAGGAAGCCTCATAAGGACTGAAAGTCTGGCAAATGGGCCAGGCAGGCCCTCTACTTTCCTATGTTTTGTTCAAGAGCAGATGTCCCAGATGTTTTCAAACAAGTTACCAAGAAAACATAGGCAACTTTTCTAATACTTTCAACATGAATACACAACATCAAAACAATATTAGCACCTCAATTCACAGAGTGGGAGGAGAGATCAAAAGCTATTTGCTGCCTATTGCTATTACTGGAAGGAACCCTCCTTCATTTACTCTTTCCTCTTGTAAATCACTGGAGTAGAGAAGATGATTCAGTGGTAGAGTTCTGGATGTCTTATCAGAAGCAAAGGCGTGATTGGGACAGTGAGACTGGATCATGCCAGCACAAGACAAAGACCTACTTAAAGGTGCCTGATTTGTACCCCTTTTGAGGATAGGTAGAGTTTCACCCTTCATATTTGGAGTTTTTCAGAGGTGCTGAATTTCCATTGAAATTACAGGGAAACAGGTGTCTTCTGCAGGCTCAACTGAGGCTTACCAAATACTCCAGCTCTCCTAAATAAGGCTGCTGTCTTGCTGATCTGTGCCCAGAACCAGAGGTTGCAAGAAGGATGCGTAAACAAGGTGTCCCAATGTGTTACCTGTCAGTCCCTGTATTTCTATTTGCCTCAGGAGAGTAGTGAGGAGAAGCTGAGCTGCTTAGTATGACCTTGCTTTTTAGGTTTTTCACTTTTTTTTTTTTTGGTGGTGGTGGTTTTGTTTGTTTGGTTTGGTTCTTTGTTTGTTTTTCTGTTTGCATGTGCCTCTAATTGATCTTGAAAAGAAGGGACAGTTAAAGAAGACGTTAAGGTGAAATGAAGCCATAACTGTGACTGGAGACTTTTATTAAGTGTGTCAAAGTTCCTTGGGCTGCGTATAAATTGTTTATTGATTTTGGTATGGCTGGGTGCTCTGGAGTAATCGCCTGCAGAACCACTAGAGAGAGAGCAGGGAGGAGAGGGCTTTGCCAGGTCTCTGCTGCCTCCTGCCCCTGGCTGCTCTTCCTCCTGCTTGAGCTGATGGTCTCCTCTTTACCCTGTAAATGAGCAGACACAGTTGGTTAATTCTTGTGGCCAGCTCCTGCAGCCCAGCGTGGGGCTCTGCCCTACTGCTTCATAAGGGGCTGGTGAAAGAATCTGGTAAGGGGGGAGATGGCTTTGGAGCATATATCATACAAGCAAGCACGGTATTGCTGAGACTTAAACTGCTCTTCGGCTCTTCCATTTGTTGATTGTTACAGACAGAAACCTGTCTGTGACGGTCAGCAAGGTTAATCATCTCTGAGCCTCCTTAACCATGGGGCAGGTCAATTTTGTGACAGGGCAGAGATGAACATGTTCATGTCTCTCAGTAGTCTGAGAGGTTTTGCCCCAGTCCCCTACTTGTTCTCACATGCTTTTCCACTCTGCGCCAAAACTGCAGGATGCTATGTGCAGTGAGCCAGCCTGCCTCCCCTGTACCTATCTGTAAGCCCAGGACAACTTTGGCCCCTCCTGTTTTTTCCTTTGCTTTTTGTTACAACATTAGGATGGTTTTCCAGCTGTATTTCAGTCAACCACTCTGTACAGAGATTTTTCTCATCCCATCTGGGGAGCTGTCAGAAGTGGGGGTTCTGCTTTGTTCACTTCCCAAGGAGGTGCTGCACACCATTCTTGCAATGCTACTTTTGCACAAGGGCGGTGAATTCCTTTATTGTTTCTCATCCAGAGTATAATGACTAATGTATACTCTAAAATACTTTGTCCCTACAGTTCAGAGGAGGAAATCGAAAGGGAAGCAATTTTTTTGACATTAGATTGGAAAAGTGAGCGAATTTTCTGGCATACATTGCACAGTTCATGATACCCCCTGATAGCATAGGTTGGTTTAATTTCTCTCCTTCTACAGATTTCAGAGGTCTGCAATAGTGTGGCCATTAGCTGAATGATACTCAGATGTAAATCTCTGTGTGGAGAGAAAAAGGCGACTTGTCCACTTATTAGGTCCTTTGAAAACAGCTGAGCTTTAGTACAAGTGTCAGAAATTCTGTTGCTAGAAGATGCAGTAAAAAAACTAGGTTCCTTTCTTAATTGTCTAATTTGTGTATAAGAGTGGGAATATGAAACCAGAGTAAAGGTAAGATCCTCTTTTGCATCATTGGGAAAAATTTTCAGGAGATCATGCAGATTCTATAAAGAATTGTTTTCTGCTTCGCATGTACATAATGTTTCTTTAATGAAAAAGATGGGGAAAAGTGTATTAGGTTAAAATTTCATTTCCTGGAGGGCATAATATTAATGGAAGGCAAAATATCTCTAAAGTGTTGGCAATTTAACTCCAAGGTTTTGAAATGGGATAAAATAATCTAAATAAAAATTTGCATCTACCTAGAGAGTTCTCTGGCAAAAATGACACGTGAACATTAGTGCTAGGAACAACAGTAACAACTTCAACTCTGATCTTCTTGAGGTTTTTTTACCCCTGTAATATAGTCCAAAATTTTAACTTACTGTGGAATAAGGACAATGAATTATGCTGATCTTGATCAGCGTACTTTGACTAGGAGGTGTGAATGCCGTAACAGCATCTGCATTAGTCTGCACTGCATTCAAAGCATTTGCTGTGTATGTATGTCACGTAAACTTTCGTAATGCTTAGTTGCTTGAATGAACTAAGATAACTGATTTATTTCCTCTCACAAAAAAAAAAAAAAAAAAAGAGAGAGAGAAAAAAAGATCTTTTAGTTAAAGCTGCAAAACTTTCTGTCATGGCTTGAATTCCCTGGCTACAAGGTCTTGCTCACAACTGCTGTACATTACTGCTTCTGTTGCTTGTGTTGGAGATTTTTGAACACCCACCCTTGGGAACAACAGCTTGGCTTTAAATTCCTCAGTCCTGCACCTCAGACTGAAGGAGTTATTTTTAACCTGCCTTGACCTCTGCCTGAGCAAGAATAAAATAGGGATTGGGCAAAATATGACACAAATCAATAGGTTATCCCAACAGATATGATCTTTGGCACCATTTTGCCTTGGACACTTGCTGCAGTAACAAAGATAAATGGTGATTTGTTAACATTGTGATCTGGGGACTGGGTGGCTCAGTGGATCGTGTGGTGGCCTCTGACCTCTGGGTCTCCAGACTCTGAACATCAAGATGAAATCTCATTCTGATAGTAGGAAGGTAAAAAAGGTCCACAAGGGTTGGGCGATTTTGGTTCAGTGCTAATCACAGTGCTCCACAAAACATTCCAACAAGGACAGAATAGACAATACCCACTGGCAAAAAAGGAGTATGGGAAAAAGTAGAATGGGAACTGGAGCAATAGAGAGCAGTTAGCGCAGGCTAAGTCTGTCAGTGCTTTTATGGAGTGACACTCAAGCAGTCAAAGCTACTTTGTCTCTTTGCCTACCTATCCAAGAGGAGCTGCACTGGGGACAACTGGTGGTGGCTTTGAGTAAAAGGAAAGTTTGGTTTATGAAAGCAGCTTTTGTTTAATTTTCTAGGGCAGTTTCTGCATGTCCTTTGAACCTTGACTGATTACTGAAGGATAGCAATGCAGGGTCTTTTGGGGAGGTGAGGTTTTGGAAACAGCAGATACAGCTGGGATAGCTGTGATCAAGTCATGTCTCCACTGACCTTGTGTGTTCCATATGTCCACAGAGTCCTGTTGCAGGCCCTCCATAGATAGCTCACTTTTTATATATTCCAATGCACATGATTTGTCGTGCTTCAGCAGTCCACGATGGTGTATTCTTCTCAGGTGAAAATAAATTCTTGCAACAGAATTTCTTCCAAAACATCTGCACTGATTGGTAAGCAATGTTTGAAGACAAGTCCATGTTGCAACTAATGTCATGTAAACATGCATAAGCCACAGTGAGTTCACAGTGAGTTCTTTTCTCCCTCGGCTGGTATATAATTCCCCTTGCCATGAGGAGGCAGTATGGCAGTATTTCATCCTGATCTGAATCCATCAAATTCAACATTTTTGATCTGAATCTCTTTACAGGTCTTCCTACAAGACTGGCACCCTGCTCTCTTAGCATGGGAAGCACATTCTGTCTCAGTCTTGAATAACCAAGGGAACAAAAAGCTTGGACCTGTGGGGGACAAGGGCTCTAGCAATTCACTCACTGATGCATACAAGATGATTACATAGTGCTCTTAATCTTTCCCATATGGTAGATCCAAGTGTTACATGAGACATCATGTTGTGCTTGGGACTCCAAAGTTGGCCTGTCTGACCATCCCCTGCAGCATCTGTCCCTCCCACTTTTTACTTTGCATTGGTCTGTGCATTTCTGGGTTATAGAGAATGATGGGAGCCATGCCATTGAGAGCAGCCTGTTTTCTCATTTTTCCTCATCCCACTCATCTGTATGTTGTACCTATGCCTACGAGTTGGAATTGCAATGAGTCAGCACAGGCTTCTGCTAGCATCTGTCTGTAATGCCATCTTACCATTGACAATTGCTCTTGAATCACAGATGGGGACCCTGATTTTAATCCATAGATCAAATACCCTATGGGTTGCTCACAGCACACATTTGTTACTTGAGGTGTCACAGAAGGAAGTTTGAGCCAAAAAATATTGTTCTTCATGTTCCTCACCTCATGAGGTTCCTGAAAACTCTGCCCAGTGTCTTTGCCCCAGACCAAGGCATGTTTGTGTACCCTGCCCAGGTGCTTGTCCTGGCTCACGCTGCCCCAAGTGCATCATGACACTTGTTTCTCCAGAGGTAGGGGCTGCATCTTGCTGGTAACCAGAAACCTCCAGCTCTGTTCCCGTGGAAGGAGAGGGGATATAGATTGCCCTGCCATTCTTATGTGTCAGTCCTTTGACAGAGGGCTGTGTTCCACTCTCTCGCAGCCAAGCTCTGAGCTTGCCCTGGCTCCAGGATATGCAGAGCAATGTGCACTGGGCAGACTGAGTGAAAGCAGTTTGTCCAGCCCCTGCAGCCAGCATGCCACTGTCATCTGACTGCCACTACTGCCTTCCTATATACTGAGTACATTTGGGGCTGAGCTTGTTGTGTGCATTGAACAGAGGCAGCAGGGTGATTTCTGGGCCAGGAAGGTATTAGGACCTGCACAACAGATGTGAAATGACACCTAAATTGACTATGGCTATAGCCTTGCTGTGGATGTCCAGGTATGCTGCACTAGCACTGCTGTCTTTACCTACCAGGCCTGCATTCATGTTCAGAAAAAAAAAGGAAAAAACCCCACAAAAAATGAAAGACTGTAGAGAGAGGGTAGCAGCCTAAGAAGACCTACTTTTCACTATATTTTTAGCCTCTGATTTTATTTTTCCCAGTGTAATTCTGGATTAACTGTTTCGTTGTTTGTTCAGGCTGAGATCAAGTTTAACTGATCTAGAATTCCCTGCCAGCATCCTTTTGTCCTTTTCAAAAGTCAGGAATTTCACTATCATTGCTTCCATCATGTTTCATGTTGGGTTGGGGTTTTTTTGTTTTTTAAAAAGGTGTTAAGTGAGATCACTGGCAAGTTCTTTAGAGTTCTTTGAGTTGTTCCAATGGGAAGTTTTTACTTTCAAAAGGTATTTCCTCATGTCTCCTTTGAGTAAAATACTAAGCATCTCCTCCATCATAATATATATGGTATGAGCCATCCCATGTCCTTCCTTTTTAGAGATAACTGCTAGCTATAGATTTCTGCCATCTCTCCACCTATCTAGGTCTAGACAAGGATATTCTTTGTACCCCCATATTTAATTTTATAAGGAGACAGCTCTATGTGTGTGTTACTGGGAAATAACATTTTTTAAAGATGTGAGGAAATAAACCAACCCAAGTTCTTTGTGATGCAGCTCTGCTCAAGGCCCACTTTGGTTTGCTGCCATAGAAATAGCTTTGTGTATTTGTTGGTACAAACAGTCTTTTAGGGGTTTTCTCCTGAAGGATTTGTATTCTTATGGAGAGACATACTGGAAAAGTTGGTACTTTACAGCATGCTTCATTCAGAACACTGCTGTTGCTGGCAGACTGGTCAGTACCTCTGAGAAGGCATGAGCCTTTTCCTCACTGGTACTAGAAAAAATGGCTGTGGTTTGCTAGGTCTGGCAGTGACTAGGGTCATATCTTCACTTTAGAATGCATGAGAGTAGTTGGTTTTCTCTCTGGCCCTGACCTGTCTATTCCATGGGTGCTATGAGGAGAGCAGAGGCAGTAATTGCAGAGCTGCTGGGAAGTGTCAGGCAGATCAGGTAGTTTCTTCACCTACTCCTTCTACTCCAGAAATACCTCTGCAACAAATTAATGTCTTCTGCAGTCTGTTTGCAGAATCATTGAATTACGGAACCATTCATATAAGAAGGGATGTCAGGAGGTCTCTGGTACTGCTTAAAGCCTTGTCAACACTGAATTCAGAGTTGGTTGCTCAGGGCTTTATTCAGTTACATCCTGAAAGCCTCCAAAAATGAAGGTTGCACAGCCTGTCTCTGCAGCTTGTTCTGGTGCTTGATTTTCCTCATGCTGGAAAAGCTTTTTCTTCTGTACAGTTTGAACCTCTCTTGTTTCCATTTGTATCTGTTGTTTACTGCTAACCCACGATCCACTGTAAAGAGCCTGTCCCTGTGTTCTTGATAAGGTCCTTACTGAAAGCCAGCTATTAGGTTGCTCTAAAATCTTCTCTAGGCTAAACAAGCCTTGAGCCCTCAGTCTCTCCTCACAGTGCAAATGCTCCAACCTGGTGACCATCTTGCTCACCCTCCATTCACTCACACCAGTTTATCAGTCTCTCTCTTGTATTGGGGCCTCAAATCTAGACAACATATTCTAGATAGAGTTTGACAAGTGCCAAGCAAAGTGGAATAACTTCACCCTTGGTGGCTATGGTCCCATGAGTACCACTTAGGGCACTGTTGGCTGTTTTTGCTGCCAGGGCATACTGATGGCTCATACTCAGCTTAAGACCTATCAGGCCCCCAGGTCCTCTTCAGCAGAGCTGTCACCCAGGCAGGCAGACCCTAGTAGGTACTGTCACAGTGGATTATTTCTTTCAAGGTATAGGACTTTGCATTTGTCCTTGTTAAATTTCGTAAGGTTCATGTTAGCCCTGCAGCCTCGTCTAGGGCATTTTGGATGGCAGCCCTGCCTTAAGCGTATCAACTGGTCTCCCCAGTGTGGTGTCAGCTGTAAACTTGATAAGTGTGTGCTTTGTTGCATCCTCTAGGTCATTGACACAGATGTTAAACAGGACAGGTCCCACGAAAATTTCTCATTGGCCTACAGGTAACATGTTAACATGGCCCTCTGAGCTTGATCATCCAATCTGTTTTTAATCCTTGTGGTAGTACATTCACAGTAGTTTTATATCAGTCTTGCGGCATTCTGGGAAAGCATCGAATGTTTTCCTGAAGTCAAGGTAAATGGCTTCCATGCCTCTCCTTTTGTCTACAAATGCCATCATTTTATCACAGAAGAGAATCAGGTTGGTCAGGCATGATTTATTCTTGGAATATCCACACTGACTGTTCCTAATCACCTTCTTCTCCTTTGTGTGCCCAAAATACGTTCTAAGGAGACTAACTACATCATTCTCCAAGGACACAGGTGAGGCTGATTGTCCTTAATTTATTGGATTTTGGACCTCTTTTGAAAATGGAGTAGAAGGAAGTTATAGGTCAGAGAGAAACCCACACTCTGTAAAGTCAACTACTTTCAGCTGCTTTCTCTTTGGCAGCTCACAGCCAGCACAAAGTAGCCGATAGCGTGCATGGAGTGAATAAGAGAGCTTTCTGGCTGCCTCAGATTTTTTACCAAGAGACATAAGAAGCCAGGAAGGAATGACTAAGTTGCGGGTTGAAGTGGAGGCAGGATCTCAGTGGTGGGCTGTAATCAATACGGTGGTAGCTAGTGGAGAGGTGAAGTGGAAAAAGGGGCAGAGTAATTCAGATGAAATACTGAAGTGCAGAAAGCCCACCAATCAGGCAGGTCCTAGGAGAGCATGGCATGTAGAGCACATGGTGGGTCTTCTCATGAGTTGGCCTTTAAGCAACTACTGATGAAGCTGAGGGTTTGCTACTTGAGCAAACCTAATCACAGGCTCTGGGCAAGTACATTTATTTCACAGAAATTAAGATCTCTGAGGCATTCAATTTAGGGGCCTTAAAGCCCTTTCCCTGCAACTCCATGCAGTGTCACTGCCTCTCACTGAGGGAGTGCTCTCTTCCTTGAGTGAAGTTCAGGTAAAAATAAATGCATGGTTTTTTGCAAGCCTCAGAATGAGACAGCTGGAGCATTGGTGTCATTCCCCTCAAGGTGAGGGGCATTGTGATTACTGTTCCACAGGCAGCTTAGATGCAGCAGTTGTAATCAAAACTGCAAAGTTCCACTGTATGTTGAGAGCTTTTTGTGTCCTCTTCCTTCTTCAAGAAGTCTAGAGAGATAATTCCTCTGTTGGCAGCCCAGGAAGAAGGGAGATAAGGCTGAGAGAGGAGAAGAGGTGGTTATTTGGAGCACCTCTTTGATCTGCTGCTGGCCTCAGGGCAAGAGGGCAGGTTTCAGCCCAGTATCAGATATTGCTTTGTTTTTGCCAGCTCACCTGCAATGGCCTCAGGTGAGAGAAGTAATTCTGCTGAGAAGCTGTCCTATTACTAGTGCTTTCTCATAGGGGAATGGAGATTTCCATGTGCTTCTAAATGGAGATATTTGCAGTGAGAGGTTTTCCAGGGCAGAATGTGACCATTACTTCCACTGGCATGCCTACACGTGGACACATCATTACTTCTACTGGCATGCCTACACGTGGAAATGCAAGTATCTTCAGCTACTGCAGATACTTTTATACAATTCTTTAATTCTTCAGCATGTACCTTTGTTCTCCCTACCCTGGCTTTTCACAGAATCATACAATATCCTGAGTTGGAAGGGAACCACAGGGATTATCAAAGTCCAGTTCCTGGCCCTGCACAGGACAGCCCCAAGAGTCATACCATGTGCCTGAGAGCATTGTCCAAACACTTGAACTCTGGAAGGTTTAGTGATGTGACCACTTCCCTGTTCCAGTGCCCAACCACCCTCTGGGCTAAGAACCTTTTCCTAATATCTGACCTAAACCTCCCCTGACAGAGCTTCAGGCCATTCCCTTGAGTCCTGTCACTGGTCATCACAGAGGAGAGATTGGTGCCTGCCCCTCCTCTTCCCCTCATGAGGAAGTTGTAGACTCAGATGAGGTCTCTCCTCAGTCTCCTCCAGACCGAACAAGTCAAGTTACCTCGCCACTCCTTGTATGGCTTCCCCTCCAGACACTTCAGCATCTTCATGCCCTTCCTTGGTGTGGTAGTTTGGTCTAGGCCTTCCTTGGTGATCAGTTTGTAGCCAAGGAAGGGCCCAGATTTACCCAGTATTCCCTGCGATTTTTACGTAAGCCAGACTATAAGAAGAAAGGAGGAAAGGCTTTCGCTCTCTTTTCCTCTGGTGGCTTGGAGGTGCAGGTTCCCTGCTGTTGAGTCTGCCGTGTTGGGGAGCGAGGCCTGGTAAGGCCTTGTCGACCTTGGGAGGCGGAGGTTGCCGGCGATCATTCCAGAGCGACTCTCGGTTGTCCCAAGGAGAGTAGTGAGATATTTCTTTGCTAACTCTTTTAGTTGCTAGATATTGGGCTACTAATCAGTATATATATATTTTTTATTTTGGTTTTGTTTCTTTTCCCTTCCCCCTTCCCTTTCCCTTGTGAAATTTTATATAACTGTAACATAAGTGTAGTTGTACTTATATATATATATATTGCTTTAGCTGTCTCTCTCATTTTGGTTTTTCTTGGTTGTTTTTTCTCCCTCTTCTCCCTGAGGTTTGGGGGGCGGGACACACACTTCTTGTGGTAAGGTTTGGAGACTTGGCAGGGAGCCAGCTTCAAACCATATCACTTGGACACTCTCTGAGGGCTTAATATCCTTCTTATATTGTGGTGCCCAAAACTGCACACAATATTCAAGGTGAGGACCCACTAGTACAGAGCAGAACGGGACAATCACCTCCTTTGACTGGCTGGCAATGCTTTGCCTGGTGTCCCTCAGGACAGAGTTGTCTTTCCTGGCTGCCATGATATGGTCAGTTGACCATATGCTGACTCATATTCAACTTGCCATTGACAAGAACCCCCAGGTACCTTTCTGTGATGCTGCTCTCCAGCCTCTCATTCCCTAGTCTATACACATAACCAGGGTTGCTCCGTCCCAGGTGCAGAATCTGGCACTTGTCTTTCTTAAACTTCATATGGTTGGTGATTGCCTAGTCCTCTAATTTGTCGAGGTCTCTCTGCAGGGCCTCTCTGCCTTCAAGGGAGTCAACAGCTCCTACCAATTTAGTATCATCGTCAAACTTACTTAGTTGTTTCCTTTGAGTCTTGTGTCTTCAATGTCCTGAAGATGTTGAAGAAAACTGGGCCTAAATTGGAGCCCTGTGGAACCCCACTAGTGACCAGTCACCAGCCTGATGTTACCCCATTTACCATGACCCTTTGTGCCTGATCCATGAACCATTTGCTCAGCCATCTCATCACTTGTTTATCCAGCTGTACGTTGAACACTTTGCCTAGAAGGATACTGTGAGACAGCATCAAAAGCTTTACTGAAATCCAGAAAGATTACATCAGTTGGCTTCCCTTGATCATCTAGGTGGGTTACCTTGTCATAAAAGGAAATCAGATTTGTTAAGCAGGACTTTCCCCTTTTGAAGCCATGCTGTCTGTGACCAATATCTGTGTTGTACTGCAGGTGTTTTTTCACCTCCCAGAATAATCTGCTCCATAATTTTACCAGTCACTGAAGTGAGACTGACAGACCTGTAGTTTCCAGCATCATCCTCCTTGCCCTACTTGAAAATTGGCACATTGTTAGCTAGCTTCCACTCAATTGGAAGATTCCCAAGACTATTCAAATATCATTGAGAGAATCCTTGTGATGACATCATTTATCTCTTTGAGTATTTTTGGATGAATCCCATCAGGCCCTATAAACTTATAGGGATCCAGCTGGAGCAGTAGATCCCTCATAAGTTCAGGACTAGCTGGGAGTTTATCATTCTCAGAGCCATGGTCCTCCAGCTCAGGGCACTGGGACCCTCTTAGCCCATCATTAGTGTTGAAGACAGAGGCAAAGAAACCATTAAACACCTCGGCCTAGTCTCTGTCCCTGTTTGTGAGGTGACCATCCTCACCCTATACCAGTCCAGTGTTTTTTTTGCTCTGCCTTTTCCTATTAATATGTTTTGAAAGATTCTTTTTGTTGTCACTGACAGTAAGAGAATTTGCAAGAGATGTGCTTAAGAGAGCATAAAGGTAAGAGATGGGGATGACTGAGAGGGATGGTGGAAGCATTTGGGTTCTTGTGGTGGAGGTATCTCCTTGGACACTGAGGTAAAAAGAAACGAATAATGTAGAGTACTTGGGAGTAGGTAATGACATCTGTAAAGACAGTATGGAGAACAAACCAATTTGGGCAAGTGCTCCTTTCCAGTGCTGTTGCTTATTCACTCATGTTTTCTTTGACTAATACTTTACAGGCATCTGATCACTGGTGAAGCATTTGATTCCGCTGTATTAAATCCCATTAGTAGTATGTGTTTGTTCTCCAGATAGCAGGGGGAATGGGGACTTAAAACTGATCAAAGCATGATGATGGTTGTAAAAGAATCATATAAGCTTGATATAGAAAAATCTAGTTTTCGCCATTGAAAACCTGGTGTTTAATAGCTTGAAATGGCCAGTGAGGTGGTACAGGGATCACCATTCAAGCTGGTGTGATTAATCCTTTTCATTAGATATACAGAAGAGGAGGTAAATGGATCATTAATTAAATGTGCAAAGGTTACTAAATTGGGAGCACTGTAACCAGTGCCTGCAGTGCGGAGATGCAAAGGGATTTGAAATTAGAAAAAAAAGGTAAGAAATAAAGGTCCCTGCTGCCAGGACACACACAAGTAAAAGGAAACCACATTGAACATGATATGTGGAGATGAGAAGCCTAAAAGACCATGGTGCCAGAAGGAGATGCAGCCATGTCAGAGTATTCATTTGGTGTCTGGAGGTTGGTAAGTTGCTGTCCATTGGAGGAATCCTAAGACTCTGCTCTGTAGAGAGAGAAATAAGGCTGCCTCACTGTTTGAGGAAGTCAGTGGAAAACCTTCCAGAAGCTTCAGCGAGATTTGGTTATATCCAGACTGTTTCTGAGTGCTGATGGATGGGCCAGTGGGAAAGTGGTCAGAAGCACTATGTACACCCAGCTGAGTCAGTGGGTGTGCTTTGGATCAGGGGACCCATGACCTCTAAAGAGGATACCTTTAGGGTGTCCACAGGGCAAAGTAGCTAATCACAATGTCAGAAGGGATCTGAATGGGGGACAGGGTGGGAGCAGAAGGATTTTGTTGCAGTGCAGGAGTAGGAGAATGACAAGGAAGAAAATCAGTGAGATCAACAGCAAAATGCACTATAACCATCTTGGTCTGGCCTTCTGCATTGCTCCCCTCCCAGCATCCCAGAGACTTGCACAAGCATGGCCTCCTGGTCAACACTATCACCAGGGTAACCTTTGGTGGAGAAAGAGAGGAACAGGGAAGTAATAACATCAGTACCAGGGGAGTATTTGAGCAAGCCAGACTTAGGCCTGGGAGTCCCAGGGTTTTACTGTGGCTTTAGAGTATCACTTTCTGTGTTTTGTCCATTTAGCATTTGAGAGACAAAAGAGAGCAGTAGGCCTCTTGGAGGTTAACTTTCATCCTTTGTGTCATTGAGGAATCTGCCTCATTATCAGCCTAAACTGCTTTAGGCCACAGCTGGGTGCCTTGAATGCTGTGCAGCTCTGTGTGTGGGCTTTCCAGTGAGCAGGGTCATGGATACTCCTAGAGCTGTTCACAGCAGTGATAAAGTCTCTACACAGCCTTTGTAGTGATCAGGTGAGGCTGACAGAGGCTGAGGGGAAGCAAATGAGCTTTCCTCAGTGAGAGTTGTACCATGCATCTCACCAGTCTTGAGAGGTTCTGCTGTGCCTATCCCATCCTCAGTGGAGCAGGAAGAAGCAAGGAGGTTAAATGGAATATGTATTAAAACTGGTTTAGCGTTAGAGTAGCATTGATCCTGGCAGACTCAAGAATCACTTTTACAACAAGCTCTGAACAAAGTATTGCTACTCAGTTCAGTCCATGTCTAGACCAGCTATCAGATACTGGAACTGTCTGGTCCTGGGCTGATACATCATGAGGGAAATGCTGGGTGCAAGAGAGGGATTGCAGCAGAGGTGGGTAAAGTCTGTAAAGGTCATGGAAGGTTGAGTCAGAGCTGGGAAATGTAACAAGGGAAGGAAGCTTATCATTTTTCCCTTTGATGTCTTTTTCTACCCTGCAGTGCTTTCCAGTCTGACCTCTGTAAGCTGGGTTCTCGTGGCCAGTACAGCTGTTCTGCCTCTGGGTAACTAGGCAGACTTATCTTGCTGATGACCACACCTATCTCCTCATCTAGAGAGTCAAAGCAGGGAGGTCTGGATATGAGAAAGTGCAGGGAAGTTACACTGAAAGGAGCCATCCAGCACTTGACATAAAGCTAGGTGGGGTGATATGTAGAAGTATAGAAGTTATCAGACCATTTTGCACCAATTATCTCCCTGCTCCTGAGTCCCAGGATGGTTGATGCTTCAGAACAATCCAGTTCTGGGAGAAGGGTTTTTTTCCTCTGTCTGCTGGTCAGAGGTTGAGTTCAGCCTCCAATTTTGGATATTCTTTGGCTCTTCTCCAAGAAAGTGGGTCCAGCTGGTGGTGCATTGGCAAGCTCAGGGAACAGCTCTGTACAGTTCTCATCTCTTTCTGTAGGAACTTTAGATATAGAAACAGCTGTTCTCAGTGCAAAAAGCCTGAAGACAAATCACCACTTAAACCAAGGAGTTGCCACTCAATTTATCTATAAATGCTGTGGAATCCTGAGCTGGCATCCAGTCACTGATATGGGAATGGGTGCACCGTTATTTTCTGACGTCCAGAGTTTTACCAGCTTATGAGTTTTAACTGAATCTCTGACTGTCATGGTGACAATTTTATGTGAGGAGGTAGATTGTTCTAAACTGCTATGGCATCCTTGCAGCAAGTTTTTGCTGCTGTCAGTGAGAGAGGACTGGAGAGCCTGTATAGATCACACCATAATTCAAATACTTATCTGATACTATTTTTAATCCTGCTTTAAGCTGTGCTACTTAATTCAGTGCTACCTGGTGGGGTAAGTCTCATGAGTTAATGTGGCTTCGTATTTTCTATATTCTCCAGGCACTTTTCTCTCCCAGTTTGCACTCCTGTTTCTGCTCTATTCCAGAAGATATTCAGTGCTAACCAACTATGATAGATCTCTCTGAGGGCATGGTTCCCTTTTGCTCTTTGTGATGGTATGTAAGGAAGGAAAAAGATGGAGGGCAGCAACATTTCTCCTGAGAGATTCCTCTGGCATACTCTTGGAGATAGTGCTACTGTAGAGCACAGAACATAGGGACAAAAATTCCTATCTATTATCACTTAGTATTTCTTTCCTGGTGTATCTGAATGAGTGGTTGTATTTTCTTTTCCCTTGGTTTTTTTGTTTGTTTGTTTTTGGTTGTTTTTTTTTTTTTTTTTTTTTTTTGGTTTTTTTTTTTTGGTAGAGTGAAAGGTCATTTCCATTTAACTGTATATGTTTCCTGTATTCATTTGAAAATTCCAGGCCTATGGAAGTGCTCTCTGAGGGCAGTCTGCATTGCTTGGCTTTGGCTGTTGCTGGATTTCACCCACATTTTCTGCCTTTCTATCCAGCTTTCTCATTCTGAGGTTCTTCTCAGTCCACTTTTATCATGATTAATTTAAATCAGGCTGTTGTCTGCATTTTTCTACCATCTGTTCTTCTTAGTTTCCAGGTCACACATAATATACCTCAGCAGTCCTAGAATAGACCCTGGTGTGACTAAGTTTTTGAACTGGTCTCATGCTGAAGACTAGCTGTTCTTTCTTTACTGACAATTTCAGTCTCACCCAGTTTCTCACTTGTGACAAAACCTTCACTCCACAGATGCTGGTTTTCCATGTCTCTGAAAAAAGTGTTACCTGAAATTCTAGAGAGTCAGCTGGTTACCTTGCAAAGCTGTTGCAGAGGTACCTTGAAAGAGGTCCACTAAACGAAGGACCAACTCTTATTCCAGAGTAAGAGCAGAGACTTAACTGGTAGCTGTAAATTGTAACTCCAGCTTGCATGGGTATAGGGATCAGGCCACTGAGTGAGGGAATTGAGGAGCTTCCCTTCAGTGTGGTGTTTTATTCTTCCCTCACATCCATTAGGGATGAGCTCAATCATTTTTAATGGGGAGCCATTCAGGCATTTACTGGGAAAGGTGTGACATGGAGGGAGGAGGCAAATTCTTCTTGAACATCAAGAAATGTTTAGAGGCTCTGACTCCAGCCATGGGGAAGTCAAAAGCTGATACAATGCTTACCCATGGGAAATGAAAAATGACATTGGGTGGTTATTGAAGATAATTGCCTTTGCAGTCTTTCCCCTTAAATAGTCTATTTTAGGCTAATTTCTTAGGGAAATGAGCACCAAGGAGTTAGTAGGAGGCTGGTTTTGTGGGACACTTCACCCCTGAGAAGTCATTGTGGAACTGAGGTTTCTCCAGGACTTTTGGATGGATGCCCTTGGTCTATCCCATTGTCCAATGCTTGACTCTTCCCTCATTCTGGTGTTCCTGGTTCCCTGAAGTACCCAGCCTTACAATACAACTGCTATTCTCTGCTCACTGCGTGTGCTTCCCAGGTGCTCATACCCTCCTGCTTCTGAGGCTGACCCTGTGATGACAGCTGCCTGGCTGCCTATCAAAGGCTCCATTTAGAGTTAGCCCAAGAGCAGACAGAAAGCTGCAGTGTTAGACCCCGAAATCTGACACAGTGTGGCTTGCCTGCTTTTCAGTTGGTCCTTGACAGTCTTTCAGCTCATGTCTGTCAGCCGCCCTGCCAGGCACACAAGTTCACTTCCATCTTGGAAGAAGGGGAGAGAGAAGTGACATTTCACCGAGCAGTGGGCACGCTGAGGGATGCAGGGAGATAAGGCAGGATCACAGAAGCAACTGAAATCCCCAGCGGATATTGCGTTGCTGGCTGGATTGACAGGTTAACTGTATTGCTGGGAGAAGTATCCCTGCTCCTTCTGTCCCAGAGGACTGTACACTGGGAACAGCACTCAATTCTAAAGAATCTTGGCCTACACTGGGACCAGTTCTGCCATAGCCCACCAGGCGGATGTTCATGGGGAATTTTTTTCCAACTCTCAACAGGAACTACCAATAGAACAGCTTTTTAAATAAATAAATTCACTTAGCAAACAGCAGCAGTAAGTGAACAGAAACACTGACGTGGCCAAGGATGAAACATTAGCATTTTTCAAATCCGTTTAGTGAAGACAGCCCCTGGGCATTGGTTCAGGTCCTTGTGTTAGCAGGCTGTTGCAAAGCACTAAGCTAAACTTACAGCCAAAACCTGTCAGCTGCTTCCTGGAGCTCAGGAGGCCAAAACTTGTCTTGGTTGACAAACTAAGTCTAGTCTAAAAACATAATACCTTTGCATTTCTTTCATCCCAAAGTACTTATGACACATCAGTCAAGAGCACAAGCTTCAGATAGTGTTTCGGCTGCTACAGACTACAGGCAGGGAAAGGAAACAGTTTTCTTCAAGCCCCACAGAAATGCTACATAGGCAAGAGCAAACTGAGGGGACTTGTTTGAAGAGCACCACTTCAGTGACTACAGATGATCATGATGCACTGAAAAGGCTCCCTGTGCATCACAGCAGTGAGCAGCAGGCTCAAACAGTCCTGGCTTGGAGTTAATAACTCCCTGTGCAGTTATGAACTGCTCCTGCCATGGTTGAATTTACTGGGGAAGTAATTTGTTCAAATGCTTATCTAGCCTTGACTGGTTCACCAGGTCTTGTGAATTGCAGCACAGGATGGCGTGGCTGGAGGCTACTGCCAAGCAGAAGTTTTCCACTCTTGGAAAGATGTGACTATGTCCTTGAATAAGGTGAAAGTTGTATGGGGAGCCTTTTCTTTGAGGTTCCTCATTCCCACATGATCTCTGCCAGTAAAACTGTGCCAGCTGTGTGGTGTAAGTGGTAGTTTCAGCCCAGAGTCCACTAGAAAAAATCCCTTATGCAGAAGCCAAGTCTAGGGCTCCTGACCTTGGGGCAAGAGGTGTCAACCCTCAGGAAATGGATATCAGAGTGAAATGAGGGTCTTCCCAAGGAATTTCTCTGTTCAGTCCCTGGACAAACACTGGTGACTGACCACTGTGTAACCCAAGCTGTTACCTTTAGGTCCCAGACCAGAGCACTGTCCTAGGCAGAGTGAGGGGGTTCCAGAAGTGGGGGAGAGTGCTGGGGTGCGTGTGGGGGCATTGGTCCTTCTGAGTCAGCAGAAATGAACTAAGCTGATACATTAGGGTTAGGGGACCAAAGGGCTGTGGAGAGTGTGCCTCCTCAAAGGTTTGCAAGAGCAGGGAGAGGAGGTGCACAGTGCCTGGGAATACTGTGCTAGGGAGACAGGTTAGTATAGCAGTGGGGCAGTGACAAGCTGTCATTCTGCAACCAGTGTGGCAAAATTGCACCAAGACTCTGTGTGCCCTTCTTGCTGGCTTCCCCACATCGCTCTCTATTCCCCGCCCACTCCTATACATGGCAAGTGGAGGCACTGGCTTTGTTTTATGCTGTGGTCTGTGTCCTTTTTCCCAGGTACTGTGATTCTGTAGTACCTTCTGTCTGTTGTTAATCCCAGACTATTCACCTCCATATCTAGGGTGTATTGTCCACTTCCTTCCCACTTTGTGCAACCACAGTCCCATTCTGGCACCCTATTGCTCTATTCTGCATGCAGCAGTGCCCTTTGGAGTCCCTACCAAGAGGTTAATAAAGACCTACTGCCTGAGTTACCTTTAGCTTTTATAAACCAAAAAATGCAAACTGCATGTAAGCAGCATTCATTACTTTACACGCCTTCAGCTGCTTATTGGATACACATCCCCCTCCCTCCAGCATCTCTCTCTTTTTTTAATATGTTTTTTTTTTAATTTGTTTTGATGAATGAGTGACAACCCTGACACCCGATTCGCTGAGATTAATAGAAACGACACAATATTTACGTCGCGCCGACGAGCAATTATCCTGCCATCTATCTTTGAGATTATCTTTCTGATTGAAAACTACTCATCCGTGTAATCGGAATTATTTGGAATTAGAAGGGAATTTATGGCCCCTTTCACTCTCCCTCCTATTTGCCTCTGTCTCCATCCTTCTTCCCCCTCCTTTAAGAGGGATCCTTTCTTCCTTCATTCCTCCCATCCTTCCTTCTTTCAGCCTTGTGGATGGAAACATGTGCTTTGCTGCACAAGGATGGTTGTTCCTGGAGATGGGGGAGACTGGGCCATACTGTGGCCAAGCAGGCACTGAGGACACTGAGGATGCACTGAGGCTTAGACAGCAGCTGAGGGATAAAAGGGTCTTTGGAAGAAGGCTGGCATGGGAAGTGGACATGTGGAGTATGTGACGCAATGGAGGCTGTGTAGGCAGTACTGCCATGACAGAACAACTGGAGGCACCTCACTTACCTCCTTTACTTTTTTTTTCTATTTTACTGTTCCTTCCTTATTACTCAGTTTTGAAGATGCCTTTCACTGGCCCTCTGCTTTGTAAATGTGCTCCTTGTGCATTTATTTTGTCTAAATGCTTATCTGAAAGTATTTTTCCAGCTCACTCTGTGCAGGAGAAGGATCCGTGCTTGTGGGCATCTTCCTGCATGCTGTGAACCTTTCTGTAGCTGCTGCTGGTGTTTCTGCTTCTTCAACAGTTCCTGGAGACAGCTTGCTGTCCTCCAGTGTATGTGATGAATATGTCTGGCTGGCTTCAATACTGGTGTCCCCTAACACAATGCTGTCTGTATAGGGCTTCTAGGAAATGCTCTTGCTTATTCATCATATCTTTAAGGAGATGATAGATGGTATAGGACTTGTATTGTTTTTTCTTACTGGGAAATTTCTGTCTTTTGCATTTTTTCAGAAGCATTGGTGTTTCTCACACTTTATTTGGTTTTCATTCTTTTGCTCCTCTGTGATGCAGAAGAAGCAACTAGGCACGTTGTCTCAGGTCACCTCTAGAGGCAGGAGACATAACTCTCCTTTTTGGTGACTCCAAGACAGGACAGCAAAATTCACATATGCTCCCTCTCTTCTCTGGAATCCCATCTCTGAGCACAGTGCTTAATGAAGCATTTCCTACATTTCCCTTCTCCTGGGTGAAGACAGGAGTGGGTCTATCCTACTACATCTGGGAGAAAATCTGTGCTGTAGATCACAGCACTGAGAACTAGTCCTCTGTAAAATACTTCAAAAACAGCACTTGATTTTTTTGTGAATTGTTGTGGCAGAAACAGAGACAGGGAAGTGGATGTCAGGGCAAGCCAAGCAGCAGAGACATTTTAAATGGATCTTGTAGCACCCGTGTCCTTTGAGAACCACAGCATGGAAAGGTCCTTGGCTTGTGTGAATCCTGATGGAGAACAGAGAAGGGAAGCAATGCTGGTTTCTGAATAAGTGAATAAGTGCCATGTGCTAAATGAGAAATACAGTCTGAGTGCTGAAGGAATTCAGCCTGAAGTCAGCTGCAGAGATACCAGCTAACATACAATCCAGGCTGAAAATATTTGATACAGAGAACAGTGTAAGCAGTTAATGACACAAGGATTTGGAAAAGGAAATGTGCTCTGAGGTACAATTGCTCTGTCAGCTCGAGAGATCTAGGCCCAGATGGGAATCCCAGATCCTTCTGCCCAGAAATACCCGATGTTGTTATTAATTAGTATGGAAATATTTTCCTTTCTTGAGAGAGGGCTGTTGAATTGCCAGTGGGATACTGGGTGTGTGCATGTGTGGGGTAGCCTATCAAAGTACTATTAATTAGGTTACTTCCCACTGCTGTTGACATGCTGTGGAAGGGGGTTGTTTGTGGGCCAAAATAAAAAGGAAACAGAAACTGAAAGACTGGAATTGAGAATGAAAAGCATGAGGCAAAAAAGGACTTGGGTCGGACAAAGCACACAGGCTGAAAGAGGTATATGTAAAAAGACATTCCTAAGATTCCCAAAGCAGAAGATGAGAAGAATGAGAAACCAGGATATGGTTAGAACCAAAGGGGAAACTCCTTTGAGACAGCAGCAGCATGGGTTGGACACAGCTATAAAAGGACTGACTGATCCTGCCTTGTTACTGGTTTTGTTTTTCATACTTTCACAAATTTGGCACCAAAGCTTCCTCATGTCAGAGCAGTGATATTTTATGCCGACTGTCACTATGAAACAGGACAGAATTTGGATGAGAAACTTCCTCAATTGTAGGTTACCTTCCTTGGCTGGCTGGGTCTCTTACCCCCTTCCTTTGGAATGGGATCTTTATCAGCTTTGATGAATAATCATAAAATACTAATTGGAATCTTTGCTTGGCTTTCTATATAATACTTTAACCACTTTTATCAAGGTCTTTTTGTGGTCTCTAGCTCTGTACTTCTGATCATAGTGTGTTCAGCCCTGGGAGAGTCCAGACACAAAAAATGCAGCATAAAGAGATAGTGTAGCCCAGTATATAGGCAGTAGGTGCTGCATTTACAGTTCCAAGAGTACCAGAACCACGAAAGAGACAAGGAATGTATGTGGCAGTATGGGTTAGAATAAGTGAAGGATCTATTCACAGAGGGGAAAGAAAATGGAGCAAGTGGGTTACCTAAAAATACCAACACAGGCTCCAGGCTCCCTTGCAGAGGGAAGAAATCAGTGCAGTTGTGATTATTCAGAGAAAGTGTTTTGAGTTTGCAAAGGAGGAGGAGTGGAGTGATAAGACAAAGACACAGCATTGATACCTCATATGGGACCAGCACAGTCCAGAGCTATTTATCCTATGATCTGACTTTAGAGAATGTAGCTGTCTGCTGAATTTTCTTCCAAGAAACCTGTCTAGTAGGAAGTTGAATTCAGAACATGCAGAGGATCTACCAACCCTCCTTGGAGTAATATAGCATGGAAGGAAAAAAGCTATCCAGGTTGCAACCTACCATCATCATGTCAAATCCTCAAGCCCTAAGAGATCTAGAGTGAACAGAGGTGGTTTGAAACAGAGAAACTTCTAAAGAGAGGCATTAAACCTAGAAGGATAATTTGGCTTTCAATTCCAGAGGTTTGTGCATGATAGTGGCAAGTTATCAGCATGTGAAAGATTGTTGCTAGCCCATGCATATCTTGAGGGCCAAGGAAACTGTTGGCCCTAAATCTGCCACCAATCACAGAATCCAGGAGCACTCACGAAACCCTTGCCTACTCTCTTCCTATATGTGCCATACAAGTCAGAGCAGGGTTGAGGTGGGATATACTCATCAGCAAGGAGGGATATGGCAGCACAAGAGTGAAGCAGGAGAAAGCTGAGTACTGCACAGGTGAGGGGTCCTGATTCCATATCCAGCTCTTTTTTGCCTTGTTTGATTGTAGGTGTTGTTTGTTTCTTCATTTTTTATTTATTTATTTATTTTTTTTTAAAGAAAATGAAATAGGGATCACTGTGTTCCTTAGAAAAATGTCTTGTCAGTTTAACTTGAATTTATTGTTAGGCCTGCTTTTCGAATGGAATACTGAGAATGTAATTGCACTGGGTAAGTCTGTGTAACTTTTGAATCTGTTATCTAACTTCAAAAGCATTTTGCACCCAATCAGAAATCTGCAAGGTATTAAGTTCACACAAGTTACATGAAATAGGTGACAGGTAGAGACCTTATTATTATACCTTAGGGAAAGACTACAGAATGAGCTCAAGCTTATTAGAGTCCAGGAAATCCACATGGGACAGGGATTGTCCAAATGCCCCAATTACAGAAGGGTTCAGTTGAGGCTCACATCTTACTGTGTGTGCATCACAGGATCCATTGTTTGGTCAGTGTCTCTTGCAGATTCTCTAGTGAATAGTAAGGTATGAGCTTCCTTCTTTCTGGACTTTCATAATGCGCATAATTCGTGTGTATTCCCTGGAATGTAACGAGAGGTGAGTAACAGTGCAGCCTCAGTATAATGCAGTTAAAAAGCCAGTCAAACACAACAGAGAAAGCTATTGGAAACAAGGCATCTTTGTTTCAGATAGAAGATTCTTAAAGGAGTTAAGCTGAAGTGCAGATGTAAAATTGCTTATGTCTGTACTGATGGTATCTTCTGCCCTCTAACTTACGTGTGCCCCAGTTTTCATTAGACTCTTTGAATACTGGTTTCACTGTGATTTTGGATCCCAGTATAGTCAAACTGGTACAGTTCTGGCATGAATATTACTTTAGTATGGCATACTTAGTTCAGCATGGCTTCTTTGGAGATGTAAGCTTAACTAACATAAATGTGGTTATAGTTACATAACTTTGTTCAGTGCAATATACTTGTAAAACCATTTCTGTGAAGTGGGACGGTTACAAAAATGATGCTGACCAGGCCTCAAATTACAAAGTATTTTCAGTAAAGACCATATTTGCATAGTTACATATGGGTGGTGTTTAGTGTCAAAGGGCTTAGATTCTGAATGGTGCTTACAATAATAATAATAACAACAGTAACCTAAAAGAACTACAAGTCTGTCTGGGGAGTCACCACAGCGTGTCTGTAATTAGTTGAATTAAAAATTATCATTTATGAGGCATCTGGAAACACGAAGTCTCAGAGATGAACAGTACCTATGTAGTCATCTGTGTCATCACATAACCTTAATGACGTTTTTGTCCATGAACTTCCTTGCTTTTTGCTTCTTCTGTACCACTAAATAAAGGTAATGGCTGAATGGATTTTATTTACAGTGTTGCCATTACGTGGACCACTGAGGCTGTCCATTACTCACTTAACAATGTTTGCAAGGGTAATGAGTAACATTTTGCAACCATAATGTACCAATGCAGAAGCAGTTTCCCTGCACAGACTCACAAATTCTGAAAAAGGAGCTGGAACAAGAGTTTGCATTTATGGAGAACCTGATGAGCAGTTCAGGGCAAGGGACTGCTTCCTCGTGGCTTTTGGTGTCAAGTCTTTTTTGCTTGTTTGCACTTTGGTTAAATTTTTCCAGAGTGAGTAATAATGTCTCCAAATTAGTTCCACCATTCAGAACAATAGTAGTTAACATAGAAGATTTCCAAATAATTCCTCAAAAACTCAGTGTTTTGTTAAATTTTGTAAGAGAACCACTGAGATTTAGGAAAGTATTTTCTAGGGAAATTTGCTAATACAGTTGAGAAATATAAAATACCCCATGGTTACAACCACAATCCACCTGCCTCCAAATTAGAGCCTTATTTTCTGCCTAGTGACCCAGTGAGAAAGTGAAAAATAAACAAACTTTTTTTTAAACATGATCTGCTTTCTATGAAAACTTAAGAAGGAAACATGAAAACATTTCTACAGACCATATATTTTCTAACCTCCCATTTCTACAAATTTAAAAATGTGAATTGTGTCATCTGATAGTGTGGCAAGAAAAAATTTCTTTGGGAGAATGATGCATATGTAGCACAACAGCTTTGGAGAACAGGCTTCCAAAAGAAGGTGGTAGTCTGTCCTGCAAGTTTTCATGGGGTTTCACCAGGCAAATGTATCCCAGGGTCTCATGGCAAGGCACCTGATGTATTCAAAAGAGAGAGGTTCTGTTCCCATCTATACTAAAGGTGTATTTACAGGGCACAGGAGAGCAGCATGCAATGATAACTCAGATACAATCTCATGGTGCTCTGCATTTGAATTAATACAGCCTGGATCTCATCTGGATACAAAGTCCACATGAATGAGTCTACCTTTCTGCTAAAATCCAAACCAGCTTGTTCAAAGCATGCTTAAGTATCCGCTTATAAATTCATTTTGCTAATGTACCCTTATGCACTGTGTGACATAAAAATGGGACTTCTCCTGGAGTCCCTGTTACCTGGCTGTAAAGTGCTTTGATACTGCCACCCCGCCTCGCAAACACACCGCATCCAACACTTCTGGCACAGAGCTTATTTTTGCACAGAAGTGATAAAGGAGGTTTTTTTCCCAAGCTTGTAAGCACAGGACAGTTTTCTGGTACATGATGTGTCAGGGAAGAAGCTACTGTGATTGCTTTAGATCTTCCTCTCTATGCTCAGTGGGGAGTCGCAGCCAGGCTGTGTATGAGTGAGTGTGTGTGAGGCCATGCCGTGACACATTCCTCAAGGGAGGGAACAGATGAGGAGCTGGGCTTCACCTCCCAACAGCAGCCTTAGGCAGAAGCTATGGAAGGGACTGGTTATTCCAGGTGAGGACAGGTCCAGGTGTGGCAAAAGCACAGACTAAAGCGGCAACAAGGAACTGAGCAACCAAATGTCTGCATCTGGAACACGGGCTCGACAGAAATCTTCCTCAAGCAGCTGTTTCCAAAGGGCTTTTGGTAAATCCAATTGAGGTTAAGAATTTGACAGATATTTTTCCCCTCCTCACTGTTAAACCTTGGCAAATGAGAAATCTTTTTATAGGGGATTGGAGGGCGGTGGGGAGGAGGACAGGAGTATGGAGGACAATATAGCTTGCCATAGACTGTGCTATACCTGTTCTCCAGCTCAGGTTCCAGCAGCTTTGAATACCTGTCATGAACTGCAGGACATCTTTGTGCCCAGAAGTGACCCATAGCACTTCCAGGAGCACAGAATGGGAGAAGGGGGGCAGCATGCCAAGACTGTTGGCAGAGAAACTGTTGGAGTTTTGGCTCTTTCTCAACCTTGCAGGCTGTTGGCTGGCAGCATGTGGCTCTGTCTGGCTGTGGGGACAGTTGTGGTGTGCTTGCCTGAGCACCTTATCCTGGCACTCCCTGACACTGCCACCTCTCTCTCTGCTGGGACCATGTGTGTGGCCCCCTCTTAATGTTCTCTCAGCACAAAGCATCCTCAAAACAAATCCTGAGTGACTGAATCAAGCAGTAAAGCTCTGCAGCTGCGCAGACTTCCCCTGCAGCATGTCCACTCTCTGTGTGCTGTAGCCTTGCTCCTCCATCTGGGATGAGCTCAGTGCTGAAAAACTGAGTTTCTGATGGCCTGGAGAGCAGAGGAAGGGATTGCTAAACCATTTTGTGAAACCCTTTATTACTGCATATATGGGTAACTACTTTGAAAGAAAAGGCTCTTGCTCTTTTTCCCTTCCCTCTCTCCACTGTCTTGAACAGAAAATGCTCTGAGTTTTAAGGCACTCCAGGCTGCAGGATAGGGATTGTCCTGGTCAGGAGAGCTTTCACAGGTGACTGGCAATGCTGAGATGAAGAAGGACTTGAGCTGATGAAGTGAGGAGGCAAAGGAGACTGCAACAGAATTGCATTGAAGAGGGGGAAACCACTTCACTTAGATTGCTAAGATAAAGCTGAGCCAAAGTTCAGCAGAACTTGCTATGGTTAACCTGAAGAAAGAGAGACAATGGAGAGAGGGATACTACCTGGGTCTGTGCACATTCAACACATTACAAGGGCTTACAGCTCTCTGCCAAGGGCCTGCAATGATAGAGTGCATTCAGAAGTGGTTTTAGATGGCACAGAGCTGTGAGGCTGTAGCTGGAAACGCAGATTCCCGTTCCCGTAGGGCTGCAAGTGAACCTTGTTGTAGCTTTATTTGCTAGAGAGACTTCTGTGAGGGTAATGCTTAGCTTGCCATTCTGTGTTTGACTTACCCACAGTGAGGGAGTGATATTATGATGGTAGAACTTCATTGCCAGTGAGGGAATTGAGGCAGGCACCTGCATACACATTGCTGTGTTTGTGGAAGTCATGTGTGCCCTAAAGTACCTCCCAAACACAATGGTTTAATTTCTTCATCAGTCAGGAGTTGGAGGTAGGGTTTTGGTGTAGTCTGTGTGGGAGAATAGTCTCTCCCATAGTATCAAGACAGTTACTAATGCTGTTCAGGGTTATTTTAGGTGGCCTATATTCTTCCTACCTGTCCCTGTGGCATATCCAGCCTGGTACAGGAGCCCTGGCAACATCAGCCAAGATCACCTGGCCAGGAGCACTTGCTTGCCTAGGTCTTGGGTGCAAAGGGAGAGCTAGTGAACGAAGCAGATTTTTTCTATCTCTTGTGAGACATTGTGGTGGGCTGATCTTAGCCAACTGCAAGCTACAATTCCTACAAGAAATATCCACCTGCTGCACTGTGATCTTGGCAGGGGCGCAGAGGACTGTCTGTTCTGGCACCTGGAGTGCTTCCTCCCCTCCTTCTACTCTGACCTGGGTGTCTGTGGAGCCATTTCTTACTCCTCACCTGTGTGGTGTCTTCTGCCCTTTCTTAAACACATTTTCCCCAAGCACCAACTACCATCTTGGCTGAGGGGCTCAGCTGTGTCCTGTGGTGTGTTGGTTGGAACCTTCTGGAACAGTCCGTGTCCAGCACAGGGCAGCCCCGGCCACTCCTCACAAAGGCCACCCTGCAGCTACCCCACAGTGAGCACCTGGCCACAGACACCTGATGTGGATACACTGAGTGACACTTGGGTGATGGTATTTTGACAAGGGCAGGAGCTGTACCTTCTCCTTCAGACCAGTGAGAATTCCAACCTCAGGGCAGGGGTGAGGGCTCTTTCAGACACAATTAATGTGGCTGGGAGATGAGGCAGGACTGAGATGGATGGTGTTGCTTTGGAGAGAACCACTGCAGAACTGGTCTTTCCTCTCTTTGGAAGCTGCGGAACTTACGTCCCACATCGCATAGCTTGCATGCAGAGGGCTTCTCCTGGAAAAGCTTATTCCTTGTCTGGGTGTCTGCAGACAGAACATCCTCTTCCTTTGAGGAACTTTATCAGTTATTTTCCTTCATTTTTATTTTAAAAATGTATCTTTTAATCGAGCAAGACACACAAAGAGTATGCTGCCTTTCCCTGGAGAGAAGAGAGAGGACTAATAGCCCCCCTGACACATACATTTGGAAAATGGTGATGATTTTTCTGGGGAGCTGAGCTAACACTCTGACTGTAAGGAGTTTAGATCTGGAGCCAGACATCATGGTTAGGCCTGTCTGTGGTTATAACGTAGTTGTTTTGGTTCTGTAGAAGCTGTCTGAAGGAATCTGAATTAAAACAAGAACCCAAAGGGAAGCTCTTTCTGGCAATCCTGGTCTCTATTTGATCTGGCACCAGAACTGGCTTAAATCTCACTCTGTCCTCCTTCTCCTGCTATCAAAATTGCTACCAGCTCTATTATGACAGCTTAACATGCTTCCTTTCCTTTCCCACCACGGCCAAGGTCACTGAGAACATGAAACAGTATCTCTTGCCTGAAGCCGACCTTTGTAGGCTGCTGGGCCGCTTTGAGATTTGTCTGAGTGCACAGCTAATGCCCTGCCAGCACAGGTGTGGACTTGCTGGTGCTAAACAAGGTCCTGAACAACAACAACAGTGAGGAGTTTCTGCAAAGCATCCACAGCAAATTGAATGTTTAGAATATGCTTGCCCAAATGATGGAATTGACAGCCCAGCATTGGAGAAATTCATTGCAGCATGCAGTTTGAAGGGGGTGATGGTGGTTTCCAGTGAGCAAATATCGTGGTTACATAATTTAGGCAGGAGTACACCCAAGAAATCTTTTTCTCATTTTTTGATTTTTGCTGGGTGTTAACACACAAGTTCTTTTAGGCAAAGGCTGTGCAGTAGTAGTGAAAGTTTAGGAGGGATCTAAATGAGGTAAAGGTACATTACATTTAAACACACTACCTTTTGTCAGTCTATACGTGATAGACTGACAAAAGGTAGTGTGTTTAAATGTAATGTAGCATATGATTGTCCTATTGCTTGCAGACTTTAGTTAAATCAGATTTTATTTCTGTGTGTACATGTAGAACTGAATGCTTGCTCTGAATAGTCTCTGAACACACTCTGGTATGTGTTTTGTTGCTCAAGCCAAGCTATTTTTCATTAGTGCGTTGTTATTACTGGTGGACTCAGCAAAACAAGGGAGAGGAGCATTCCTCTGTGCTTGCTCTTGTTCTTCTTGAAGCCAATGGCATAACCTCTGCTTGAGCAGCCACAGATGGTGCCTCTCCACAGTCTAATTCTACGAATAGCTATGCCAGGTGAAAACTTTTCTCTGTCTGCACCTCTGAAAATGAAATAATATATTTGAGTGCTGCCTAAACCAGGAAAGTTCCTTAGTCCTAGACTGACATGTTTTACTTTTAGCTGTTAAAATTTGCAGGTTTCCCTCTGCCAAAGAGCTATTAGAGTCCTAATCTTCAACTGACAGGCAGCTGGAGAGTGGGGAGATCTTTAGCTGGAATAGCTAAATCTGGTAGGGGACTTCTGTTAAAACCTTAGCCACTTTCACATTCCTGAAAAATAGCAAAATATATAGGAACTAAAGAAAGATCAAAGTTTACAAGAGTATTAACCGAGCAGTGTAACTTCCCCTGTTGATGGCAGAGACTTGACACGGCACCATGGTATGCACCATCCAGAGGGTACATGAAAAAACTGGATGCAAACATATGAACTTTGGCTTCAGTGTGTGCAAAAAAAAATTCCGGCTATGGATATTGGTAGCACAGGAAAAGAATGTTGAAACAATATGAAGTTTGCAGCATTAAAATGAAGTAAGGAAATAGAACAGCTAAACTCATAGCAATAATATCAGCATTTCCCTCTTGAACATACGATTTTTCAGAGTATTTGCTTTGTATCAAAATGCATAGTATATTTAACTGCCTATTAAATCAGATCTGAGAGTTGTACTATGTGTGCCAAGCATCCGGAAGACAGTTGCTACTCAAACTTTTTCATTCTTTTATCTTTTAGGTCTTATTTTGTTATTTTCACAGTCTCGGAAAAGTGGTTTTTTGATGTTAATGTCCTTTATGTAAAAAAATTTATCATTTTATAGTATCTTTTTTGGTGTTTAAGCAGTCCCTATTTGAAATCTGTGCAATTCACACCTCACTAAAGCCATCAGAGCACTAACGCAGCTATTCAGAAATGCTGGGTTTGTTAGGCTCTTTCAAAGTAGTGTGACTCTGATGAAGAAATATTTTCTTGTCTGTTACAATTATTCTTCATAGTTTGTGGCTAGCCTTGGAAACTGCAGAGCTGACTTTCAGTTTATCTTTTAATACTTATATTCCTACCTGCATTTCCTGATCTAAAAGCAGCAGTGATTCTGAGCTCTAAACTCACAGCACGTAAATCAAATGTGCACCAAAGCACCTTGAGACTCACGGGAGAAGGGATAAGGATTATCTGTGTGGTTTAACGTGTGGGTTCAGGGAATTGGAAGACTCCATTGACTGGATCAGTATTTTCAAGCTTCAAATTTTTTTGCTTTGTCCCTGTCTAAAAAACGTATCTGTGAATATTTGGGTTTCTTTGTCATTAAAAGGAAACTATATTTTGCATTCCTCTACAATAGCTTATATGCACCTGGATGAATTCTGCCCAGATTTATATGTGCAAGGCTCAAACTGTGTTTGAAGAAAATTAAGTTCTGAGATTTTACCTCTGCCATAGACTTGAGAATCTGAGACTGAAATACAGGCATATGATGAAAATGTCCCTAGGAAGAAGCATTTAAAAAATACCTTCCCAAACAACAAGTAGAAAATACTGTAAAGGTGCACTTGCACTTTACAATATCTTGAACTTTCGTGCCTCAAAAAAAGAGTTGAGCCTTTATAGAGTCTACATGTCACTAATGTTGATTTTTTTCCCCCTATTTTTTATTTTTAATGTATCTGAAGTTGCTTTTGAAATCTTCTGGCTTTCTTTTTGCAGTGTTTTGAGTGGGCATTCAGTCTTATGGCCTCTGCTGTTGGATTCTTTCCCTGCCTCGCCCTGAGTCTGGAGTCTGGAATTAAGTGGTGTTTGTGCACAAGAGTGCTGGCAGTGGGAGTAGAGATCTTTTGTTTGAAGTTTTATCTAAAGCAGATCTTCTCTGGATTGCTGGGTACCCCACTGGAGAGCAGTTAAAGTCATACATCCTGCTGTCTAAAGGCAGAAAGGAAGGATGGAGGAATGCTGACTCCATTCAAGGTTCATTCACACTAGCTAACTGTGGCATGCGGTCAAGTCCTCATCCCTTCATTCTCTATGCAGAAAGTGTATGCCCAGGTCTTGCTCTAATGTATGGATATGGGATGCCAATGATAAGCACTGGACATGGACCTAAGAACTGAATAGAGCTTTCCAGCTACCTGCTTGAGATATGCCCAAAGTGTCCTTGTGACATCGTGGGCTTTCCCACAGTGGCATCAGTTTGGCCTATAACAACGTGATGGGGCAGGGATGATCCTGCTCTATAAAACACAAAGCTTGACAGAGTGGTATTTGAAGAACTTTAGATGTCAGCAATATGTAACAGCAAAGAACAGTCTGAAAGTGGTAACACATTCAGGATCTATGTGACTAAGCCTTTGTTAAAACTGAGTTTTTCAAAAGATGTGGATTTAGGTGCCCATGATTTGGGACCTTGTTCTACTATGTCTCAGTCTGATTATTCTGTGTACTGAGTGTCTAAAATTCCTTCCTATGGCAATGGGAAGTGTAAAATGTTTTACAACTCTCAGTAGTAAATCCCAAAATATCTTGTACTAGTCAGCCCAAATGAGAGGACAGAAATAAAATTTTTCTTTGTTTGTCAGGTAATTTTTGATCTGAGATCTGATTCAACTAGGTGAAGGACCAGAATCCAGCAGACAACTGAGGGTGTGTTTCCACACTGGAGCTCAGCCTGTCAGATACTTTTCTATTTTCCCCTTCTTCATTTGTAGGTCTTAATCTGTAGATATCAAAGCACAGCGTTAAGTATTGTTATATCTTGGTTTTTTTTAAAGCTGGGGTTATGCAGCCATAATAAAGTGACAAGCCAGACTTCACACAGGGCAGTAGCTCAACTGAGGGAAATGACTAAACATCATGAGTCTTTGCCCAGTGCTTCATCAGGCCCCTGTCCTGCAAAAAGGACTTTTTTTGAAAAACTCATTGACTGAATCCTAACAGCTTAGACACAAAATATGCTGGCAAGAAGTGAATTAAGCATGCAGCAGGATTTGGCCCAAAAAGAGGAAATTACTTTTTCTTGCTACATAATCAAGATCTCCAGCTGAACTGAGATCTTGACTATGATGTGATGGGTCCTTGCCTTGCTTTGGGATAGCTGCTTTTGTTGAACTGACTTACTTTATTCCAGCAACAGCAGCAGCTGCAGTGTGGTGTAGACATGCCTAAACTAGCTTATTATTATTATTCAGGTACTGTTAGCCACTGAGCCAAAGAACCATGGAGCTCAGCATGGGCTTGGTGCCTAAGGATTTTATGCTCCTCTTTATAAGTTCACCATTTCTTTACCATCTCAGCTCAAGCAAGCCTAGCAGTATGTTGAAAAGAAGGCTGGTAGATATGGTACTCTGTCTGCACTAGTACTTCTGCCAGCAGAACAATCCTAGGGTTGATTGTAGGAGATATTGCCAAAGGTAGCAGCGTAGTAAAAGCTGTTTTTCCTCCCTCTGCCTACTGTTCTCCCTCTTCTTCCCCACTCTTCCCCTGGTATTCATCAGAAGCTGCCTTGCCTTTGAGTCCTTTTGCTATGAAACTGCCTAGTCATTAAGGTTCTACTGGAGATCATGAATATCTAGAAGCTGATGCAGGCTTGGAGAATCAGCTGCAGGCTGGAAATGTTATTGGGCTTGCCTGACTGTGTCTCTAACAGGAGAACCTGTAGGGATTAAATATGGGAAAATCCAGGACCATTACTCCTACATCTATTAATGAGGACCATGGCAGAAACATTTGTGATGTGTTCTCTCAAGTCATTGCCCAGATGGTGGGCTCCCAGCTCGGCCTCTATCTGTAAAAGAGCTTTGCTGATATCTGTAACTCGTCGTTTTCTCCTGGCAGCCAAGGACAGAAGTAGGAATGAGGGTTCAGGTCCTTGAGTGCTAAGTAACTTCTGCTGAGTCAATAGGGGAGGTACTATCACTGCCCTGAGTTTTGTTTGCATCAGTGTTTGTAGGCAGAGACCCTAAGTAGACTGACGAGCTGTTAAATTGCCAACCTACCCACTAGTTTATTCTGCAGCAGAAATACAAGCATGCCTGGACCAACCCCCAGAACTCATCTCTGAACTCCTCTCTCATTGTGTCAGAATTCCCAACTTGTTTTTAAAATGGCATTTATTTTTGTTAAATTGCAAAAGACTTGGATGCAGTCTGCTAGCTGTGCTTTCCCTCTCCTTTATGCATTGAATTTTGTTCATTTGCTTTACATGCCTCAAGTTGCTGTAATGCTGCTGGGAAAGTAATTGCCTTGCACTTTCTCTTTCTGATGCCCACGGGTGACTGTGGGGGACTCCTCCCTGGGCACAGTGCAGAGTTAAAAGCCCAGCTTTTGCTGCCTTGCTTAAGACCTGGTTATTTCTTTTCTTTTTTTTCCTTTCTATCTTTTTTTTTTTTTTTTTTGTCAGCTGCCTGTTATATCAATCACAGAGCTGGGATCTATTTATAGGTTGGGACTCAGAGTACTGTGTCCTAGTCACAAAGAGGCAGAGACGCAGAGGGGACTGTCGGCTGGTGCAGGCAGAACCAAAAGATATTTAATCAGCAATTAGAAACACCTGAGGGCAAGGGAAATTCTACTCCAGCCTCGAGCCTCATCTCTCAGCCCGCAGCATGTAAGTAGTGAACTTCTACCTTTTATTGCATTTTTGGGCTTGTTTTTTGGTTTGTAGCTTTTTTTTTTTTTTTGATCCAAATGTTGCTCTGCACCAACTCTTTTATCTGGTCTAAAAATTATGGCAGCATCTTGATGTAGTTAAAGGTAATAATTTTTTTCTATTTTCACACTGTCAGAGGAAGGTCAGTGTGACCCACAAGGAGAGGAGTTGGTTCAGAACTTTGTAGAAATCAGGCAGTTTCACTATTTGAGTGTGGCTTTTTCCTCTGGAAATAAGCAAATGAAAGTTTGAGCGGAACAGTTTTGTTTTGGGAATAGAAACGGTCAGGTTTGCTGGCATTCCAAAAAGGTCAATGTATAACATAACTCTGCTTAAGGGCTTACCAAGGACAGGTGCTATTTATCCCATGCTGGTAAAGGCAAACCTGGAAACTTCAGCAGTCCTGTCTTAAAAGAATCAAGCGACACCCTTTCCTCTGTTAGAAAAAAAACCACCTCCCCAGCTTCATATCAAATCTTCTCTTATCAGGGAGATGAAATGAAATTTTGCTTTTACTGAAGGCATTTATCATTGAGCAGTTGATGTTTCTTTAATTTTAAAAGTCCCAAAGCAACTGGAGTCTCTTCAATGACAAAAGAGGGGTGCAAGTCTTTGCAAAGTCGGCACAGTGACAATCAAAGAAGGAACTTACTCTCTCATTGACAATGAGGTGTTTGCTTTAAAGCAGCCGAGACGCAAGATGTTTGCACAATGATATATTTTTAGAGTATTTTTGTTAACACAAATATGAAGAGAGGGAGAACAATAACTAGTCAGCAATTGGGTTTTTTTTAGTAGCTTTTAGTATAATATTTTTGTCAAAATAAAAGAGATTTTTCTTGTTTCATATTTTTGTCTCAGATGTTTGTGTTACACCTTTTTACAAAATTTAGGGGGTTTATTTATTTTTAAGTATAGAAAAATGACCTTGTATTACGTCTACCCCCAAAACCATCAATATTATAATTTTTAATTTTGGTATGTTAAGTTTTTAGTATAAATTTCTAATTAAATATATGTTCTAAAAAATTCCTCCCCTGCCAATTTACCATTTTTGAAAGTAACAACAAATAAAATGAAGCTAAACTTAAAATAATTTGGAGGAACAAGTGTCTAATAAAAACAGGATAAGAAAACCAGAGCTGTCTCACAGTTAAAATATCAAGTCCTGAGAAAAACATGATAGATGAATTACTTGGACTGACTGTAGAAAGGTGACAAATAGGCTTGTTCTTTAGTCCTTTATTTTGCATTTCTTTCATGTACATTTTATAATACTCAAAGCATTTAGGTTAAGTTCTAGGAACAAAAAATACTGACCACAAATTAATGCTTTCTAAGTTTTTAACCATTGATATGAATACTGTATCATTCAGCTAAAATTCCTATATAAGGAAAGCAATGTGGATAAACAACGTAAATTAACATACCCAATTAACATACCCAAATAATGCCCCAAAAGATCATTACAACACACCGCTTGCTATGAAGCTTCCCTCCCCCAGATAAAACAAAACTGTGAGACTGATCATTCTCATCACATGAAACTTCATTTTGATTATTAAGGCTTTTTATGTTACTTAAAAATGAATATATTTAAATTATTTAAGTCCCTTTTTTGTTTGTTTTACCATGATATTAAATTTATTTTTCTCTGTGATAATGCAATGTTATTGTGTAATAAAGGGAAAGCAGATTTTTCTGAGAGGCATTAAAGGAATAAAATTGCTGACTTTGTAACTAACAAACAATCTATCATATAGCTAGTCTGAGGTCCCCCTAAAAATTGAAAACCAAGAGACATCACTGAAAAAATATATTTTCTTCTCTACACACAAAGAAATATCAGCATGACTATGCCTGGGAACTACTGCAAAAAAACTCCTTCACTTACCATACATTTTTGCAGAAATCTGATCATTCCCAAAGAAGTCCTCCAAGTATAAGGCTATAAAGGATTCAGTCTTAAGAATTTATTTGGATAATTCAATAGTTGCGTCCACATAATTGCTGGACTTCATCCTTCCCTTTCAACTGCGTGTGGGTCTTTTGCCCTGACATATCTTTTTATTATTGCATTGGAAAAAAAATAACCAAGCACTTACTGTCCTGTGGCATGCCAATCAATGGTTTATAGGACCACTTATTTGGAGGAAGGGAGTTACCTGTGGTTAGAAGTAAGACTGATGCATTATATGGTAGAAAGTGTTTGTTATTTAGTTTCTGCTTCTCTAATGATTCACATTTTGTGGACTGAACACCCTATCAACCTCCAAACTGACTTACTGTACACATGCTCTTGCATGATTTTTTTTTTGTTCCTTAAAAAACCAAATAACAAACATCTTTTGTTTCATCCTTGTTTTATTTGTTTCTTTGACTGCAAAGTAATGATTGACATGCAGGTTCTCTTTTCCACGCCTCTCCTTTCATTGCTGAGTATGACATCTCTTGGGAATTATAAATAAAACCTGTGCCAAATCTGCTGCACAGGTGTCTGGAGTACAGCATGCTCAGGTGTCTCACTGTAAATCCCTGGGAATATGAAGTAAACACCAGCAGGATAAAAATACTCTTCTTGAAGCAATTCTGTGTTTTGATGGGCCTTCTGAATAAACCCCCAAAGCCAGCAGCCAGTTATTAAAGACTATGTAGCTATCTCTCTCTCTTGCCTTTTTTTGTCGCTTCACCTGTACATCTGTCCATCTATTTCTCATCTCTCTATTTTTACATTTCATTATGCTATGCTTGCTCTCCAGCTCTCTTCTTTTCCTTTCCTGAAGACACATTTCTATCTGGCACAGAAAATAAACTCAGATTGCGGGTAGTTATGTTAATCTAATTCAATCCTCTGTGGGTTAGGAGTGAAATTCTAATAGTGGAGCTGTTGAGGGCTTTTTTGTTAATGGCTTGGGGATTACATTGAGTTAAAGGCTCATTTCCTAATCAAACAGAGAGGGAGAGAGTGACTCCGAATATTTATGAGTCTCCCAGCGAGAGTTAAACATTGAACTCCAAAAGCAGGATTTCAGTGCTGCAGAAAGAGTTAAACCCCCTCAGGGCTGCTATGGAGAGGGGAGAAAAAAAAAAAAGGAAACCAGTTAAGCCATCAGCATTTTCAACTGCTGTATAACTTCAGTTTGAGAGAAAATAATCATCTCACAGAACTAAAATGGAAACCGTAGCAAGATATTTAAAACAAAGTCAAGTGATGCTTCAAAAAGGCTCTTCTTCAGTGAAGCAGGATGCATGCAGTGCATGCAGCAGCCTAATAGAAACTCCAAATAAATACTCTTATAAATGAGAAGGATTGGAGGGTGGTCTGTCTTTTTATTAATAATGCCTGGAAGACACACGATTTAATTTTTTAATGCTTTTTATTTTTGGTTCTGCTTAACTATTGGCTAACCTTTTCTTAAAAAAAAAGAAAAAAAAAGAAGTATGGAAAGGTCAGTATCTAAATTGTTTTACTTCTGTTCTGTAAACTGGTATCTTTGAGGTATTTTTTCTGTCCTTCAGTTTAGCTGGAGACTTGCATCAAATAATATAGTTGGAGAACTGGATTCTCTGTGACAGGAATGATTGACCAAATTAATGCTTGATTGCTTTTGTGATGAGTTCATCATACATGCATGGGCAGCTTGAGTAGACCATGCTGTTGCTGAAAACGAGCAGGCCTGCCTGCCTGCAGCAAGCCGAGGACCTCTGTGTTGCTAAGGTCTGGTATGTTGTAAACTAGACAGCAGTAGACTTTTTTGCCCTAAGCTGGGACTCAAAAAATCTGTCTGCAGTAGGTGAACTGCACAAAATCAAGACTGTGCTATGATCCTGCCTCTCTTCTGAAGAGAGGTCCTGGAAAGGAATGAGTATAGAAACGTGCTGTCTTCTGACACGTGACCAAGTCATATCTTTGTGTTCCTCAGTTTTCCTGTCTGTAAAATGATACATGACTGCCATCAAAATAACTCCAAGATCTACAGAAAAACGACTTTATATAAATCCCAAGTGGCTGATTAGTCCATGGGAAAAACTGCAAATCACGACATAGGTGCATAGCTTGAAAATAAGAGGGGTTTGTACTGGAAACAGGAGTTGCACTTCACTTTATTGTTGTTGTTCAGTTGGGGGGGGGGGGTAGTTTGATTGGTTTTGGGGGTTTTTAAATACATTTTGTACAAACCATCAACAAGATTTTCTGATTTTGACACAACAAGCAGATAGAAGGCTAATGTAATTCTCAGGTAACATTCAATGGTGTTGTCCTATATACTAGGTCTGAATTTAATCTTGTTGACTCTTCTGAGATGAAGCTCCACGTTTATTACTCAAAAGTGGTCTGGTTAAACTCTGGCTAAAAAAGTAAGTTACTCTTTCATTCTGGAGCCATGTGTATCAATGGTCATCCTGTATACACCAAACTTTTTGGTTTTGCTGACATGTATGTAGCACCTTGAGGTAAGAATTGGCACCTTGCCCTAGTTTTAAAATTATTTAAAACTGTGACCTGATGTGAATGCCTGAGGCCCCATTCTCTTTGTGCTCTGTGCCTGGACCTGCTGAGGAGAGGACCATCAGCTAGAGGGTACTTTATTAAATGCATTTGAAATACATAATAATTGTGTTCTTTCCCCCTAATAACTGGTGCCTACAGCAGATCACTTTGAGACAGGAGCTTTCTGTGGCTGAGCTGAAAACTGTATAATATTTTTTTCCTGCCTTCCTTTCCTTCCCATCCCAGTTTTCTTTTTGTTTGCCTCAGCCTTTTCCTCTCCTGCACTATTCTGCTGTGGCCATGACCTAGCAGTTTGTACTTAGATCTCCCTGTTGACCTTTCAGGCAAAATACACTTCCTTCACCACTTTTTGTTCTTTCCAGTGCTATGCTGAATCCTATGAATGACCTGCTGCTGTTTACCCTAAAGGTACTGGCATTTCAGTGCAGCTTTGCCTTGCACATATACAGTTTATGAAGAACTGGGGAACTGAAAACTGATCTTCAGCTTTCCCACAAGCTACATAGAAAGCTATTGTGTTCTTGCATGTCACAAGTACTCAAAAATATAGTAGTGTAGGAATTTCAGGAAAGCAAATACTGCAGCTCTAAACTTTCAAAATACACAGTTTAGTTGACATGAAATCTTCAAAGTAATGACAGTTTTCAAGTCTCAAAACTCTTGAAAGTCTCCAGAAAAAGGGCTGCATGTTTAGGGGAAATTACCTTTTCTAGTGGGATAAATCCTGCAACTAAATCTTGCTGTGTAGATACTAGAAAGCATATGTCCAGCATGTATGACAGGAAAGCATAAATGGCTATTTTTATTCATTAAGGAGTTGCTGCCCTTTCTTTTCCCTCAACCATGTGAGATGTGAATGATCCTGCTCACAAGAGTTTCACACTGCTCTCAGAATGGATTCTCTTTCTCTTCATAATTGTGCTTGCTGGATCAGCAGGAAATATATTCCACAAGTTCTCGTTTCCCCAGCCTCCTGTGATCACCTGTTTGTAGTAGGCCTGAGCCAATGACTGGTAGCTGTGTAGTAAAATATAAGCATTTAATCGACATCCCTCTAAAGCTCACAGGACCTGGAGTGTGACTTTCTGGGTGAGGAGAGAGGGTATATCTACCACCAGGCTTGCCAGACAGCTTTCTTTTTTTTTTTTTCTTTGTTATTCATCCTCAGGCCTTTCTTTTCCCATGGGCCTCCTGGACTTCTTATAATTGCAGTTATTCTCATTGGCAGCTTTTTCTACTGCTTCCCTTTAAACAAGAAGTTCTTCCCTGTTGCATCATGAACCCATGGTCTAGCGTGAGGGATTTCAACATTTCTCTTTTGGTGATGTGAACTAATGTAGATTGATGAAGAGCTCACGTGAATAGGATTTCCTCAGTCATATTTGAACCCACAGTTTCTAGCACTGAGAGTATGGCAGCCCTGAATTTATAACCATTGGCAAATACCATCTTTGCATGGGAGAGGGCAGCAAGGATTTTCTGTGTGAAACATTGGCTAGGAAAGGATTAGTTGCATCAGCATCCTCTCTAATGCTTCACTTAAAAGTCATTCTAGAAGCCTATCCCACATCCCACTACCTTTTAGGTGGAAACTTCTTTGTACAGGTTAAATGTGTTCATGGCCAATCTTTACACCAAGTTGTTTGTTTCACTGTTGTTCTTTAATTATAGCTCTAACATGGACTCCTTGTTCAGTCTGAGTCCCTTCCTGATGAGATGTGTTTTGCCCATTTTAAATGGAGTTTCTGCTTGCATTGTTCTCCATGGTCTATAGAGAACTGCATGACCACTGCGGATCTCTTCATCTTACTGCAGGCTCTGAATACAGTTCTGTTTTGCCTCTAGTAGCCCCTATTCCCTTTTTTACATTGCAAATAATCCCACGATCCTTCCATTCATTCTTCCTGAGCTTTCTCCCCACTCCTCTTACTCTCTTTCTGCTACATAGGATTAAACTTCAGTTTTGTGGTATCTAATTAGGTTGTACTCTTGTGACTCTCTGTAATGACTGTTCATGCCATCTACTGCCTATGCAGCCCCTTCTGTGAGTGTCAACTGGTGCTCTGGGACTGCCCTGCACAGAGAAGTAGTGGGGGATAGAGAGCTACAGTTTCTTTGGGACCCTCTGTCCTGTACTAAGAAATCAGATGTGAGGATGCCTCCAAGTGCTCCAAGAGGAGTATATATAGACATGTTATTGCTGTGCTGAAGTACTGGGTCGGCAATATTGTGTTCACCTGGATACATTACTTCTAGCTCTGTAATCTCTCTTGTCACGTGGGCTTGTGGAATGTGTGTTTAAGGAGGACAGAATTAATGGGGCTGCTACTGTGTTTGTGAAGGGTTAAATGATGGGGATGAGAGCCACAGCTTCTCATGGGGAATAAGGACTAGCCAGAAGAATTGATTGTCTTGGCTTATTGATCCTTCAGGAAACAGCACAGAAGTGATAATGCTGTCCCTGCCACTTTGAGGCACTTTGTACCAGCAACATCCTCTGTTTATCTAGGATAGTGCAAAGGAAGAGCTGTTCTGTTGCTAACTCATTCCAGAAAAACTCCATGCTAGACGTGTTAAGTTTACCACTGGTCTGTCTGCTCCCAGAGAAAGGTGGATGAGCAGAGATAGCGTTGTTATTTTATAGTGCATAATGGAGATTGGCTGCAAATGGTAGTTTATGAGTTGCTATACTGAGTTTTTGTTGGCAGCGTCTTGGTCTGTAGTATTCTATGACGTCTCAGGCTATCATGTCACAGGATATCCATCTCTCCCATCATTTCCCTCCCTTCATCTTTCTGGGCCAATTGACAGTGACCCCTCAGTTGGTCTTGCTTGTAAGTCGAAACAGGGTGGTTGAGTTCTTTTGGTCCTGTGATCCCAATGCTGATCGGTAGCGGATGATAAAATATCCTACCTCCTTTGCACTGAAGCGCCAAACCTGCCCTGAGAAGTCAGGTATGTATTTCTGGCCTCAGGGTGGCAGCAGGAGAAACACCCACCTACTGCAGGAGCTGCTGGAGGAGAGCAGTGCTTTTTGTCTGTTCAGCTACATCACCCGTATAGATGCATGAAACATACTCAAAAGCACAGCAATGCAGAATGTCAACCCTGAAGATCTGGTGGGTGCTTCTGCAACTATGGGCCTACAAGAGGCAGAGGCCCTGACTGTTTCTGGCTCTCAGTTGTCCTTGTAGCACAGTGGGCTGGAGGAAGTCCTCTCACACTATTGACCCTGAGGTACCAGCTGCAAGCAGGTGATGAACTGGGCTTGGCTTACACCATTAGCTGGACCACCACTGATAACTGCAAGATTTGGACTCTCACTTGTAGGTGCTCCCTAACTCTTTTTCCTCTCTGCTTTGTATTTGAACATGCTTTATGTCGTTTCTCTTTCTGGATGTGTTGTTGTGTTTTGTGGAGTCACAGGCAGGTCTCTGCAGCTTCCCATAGCCAGGTCAGTAGGCCAAGAAAGCTTGGGACCATTTGGAGGGTATTGCAAAATCTCACACAAAGCCAGGAGGGCCAAAAGGCTATTGTGAAATGCTTTTTTATTAAGTCAGGTCAGCTTATATAGAGATATGCAAATAATATACAGAGCCATTTAATTACCCTACATATCATTTCTATACTTCATCCTCTTTGATGTTGCCAACAAATTCATTGCCACACTCGGTATTGGACTTTACACCTCCACTATGTGAAAGGAAATGATGAGAAAAATTGCAGTATTGTTTTAAGAGAAGAAAAGTGCCTAGACCATAAGGTTTCAGGGAACAACCAAAAACTAATGCCAGCTATCTTCTTTTTTTGTTTTTTTCCCAAAAAAAAAAGGGAGTGATATGAATGCATACTAGAATGTATAATTATGTTTATTTTGGGACTTGATCAGTGGTTGAACATTCAAGGCTCACAATACTGAATTTAATATAGTATGCAAAACTGTATATTATGTAATGTGAAATTATCATTTGCTACTTAATAAATCTCATGCTGTGACTGTTCTACTTCTTCTTAACTAGTTCTCAGACTATGGTTATGGGTTGTACTGGCAGCTTTGACTTTTGCTTCTATTTTGCTCTTCTTGTTTGTATCATGACACATTCCCTGTTGCTGGGGCTGCTGTGTTTAGCCATGAGACAACTTCTGTCTGAAAGAGCTTCCAATGTGATTCAAGACAAGAGACTACCAGGGGGTAGGGTCAGGCACAAAGTCTGTGGCTAGAAGAAAGATGAGGGTAGCCGAGATAGGAATTAGTGGTAATGTACTGCTGAAAATGTGGCTTCTTTGGAGTACGGGTGGCTTTATTTGATGCTTATTTAACTAGAAGATACCAAAAAGAGCATAGGTCTTTATTTTCCTGTGTAAAACCTGCCTAATTCCTTGCTTTACAAAATTAGCACCTCCACTTCCTTAGTGAGGAAGAGAGCTCTGCTACGTTTTCGATATCTTTATATTTGCATGTGTGTTTTCCTTATTTTTTCAATACTGTAGTTATCTTTTTAAAAATGCTTTATATAAAACAAATTAAGTATCATTTCAAATAAAATTAATCTGGGATTTTTTTCTGTATCATTCAGTGGCAAAGTTATGAATGGATTCAAAAAGATACCCTCAAAAAGGAATTTATGGGACATGTGGACTCCTCAGCAGCAAGTACAGTTTGTAGTTTAGAGGGCTGCCTAAGCCACAGTATGCCAAGATACTGATTGTGAGGTCTGCAAAGGTGCAGTAAGGTGAAGAGCAAGGAAAACATGACATCACTAGGTGACATCTTAACTTCACCTGGCATAGCTGTCCCCATAACTTTTCTTGCAAATGGATCCAGGGTTGTCACTCTTTGCAGTTCGTTGTTTACATGATACTCTGTTACAAACATGTAGTATCTGTATTTTGGGGTACCCAATCTTGCTTATCCTGAATTCTTTTTTGCTGTTATTGGTAGTGTTTCTAAAGCTGTGAAAGTCCCTAGGATAGATAAGCTATGCCACCTTGAAAGTAGCAGTGAAGACAACATTGAAGCCATGGAGCAAGACTGAGCTAAGCAGAAATTATGCTTCCCAAATTTACTCTTTCTGAACAGTACTATGTTCCTTCCCACTGATGGAGAGGTTCTTGTGGTAGAATTTTCAGGGCAGAAATTAGGCCCAAGTGGAATGAGGCAATGGGTTAGAGAATACTTTCATGTATTTATGTTGAAGACCACTTAATGCAGCAGCCGTGAGTTTGTTTCAATGTATAGCATGATTTGCTTCTTCAGTGCATAGCTCTGCAGAAGATTTGGTCACCAGATGGGTTTTGGTTTGGTGGTGTGTTGAGGCAGAGGAGCATTGCATTACTGTAGCATTAGCTTTTGAAGGTTTCTTGAAGTAAATGGTCACTACATCAGAACACCCAGCAAGGCCTTTGCCATGTTGGTACTTGTTCCTTTAAAAGTTTGACATCGGCTTCTGACTTCAACTGTCCCATGTGTGAGTGAGAGTCCCATGTGTGTGCAATACCTTCCTTCCACAGTGCAGCATCTGGGAACACCTTCCCATGTTTTACCTGACAAAGGAGCACTTGGACAAGCATGAGATATTTTGCTTTTTAGATAAGAGTCCAATGTGAAAAACAGGAAGGACCACAAACATTTCTGCACTCGGTGGTTATATGGTGTGGCCTGCTTCTTGTGGCCCGTGAGCCCAGAGTCCTGAAGAAGTGCCCTGTTACCTGTTGAAAACTGTAGCTTAGTGTTTTGGCTTTTTTTTTCCCCCCAGGATTTCATGGGCATTCCTCAATACAGCCATCTGTAAACCTTTAATTGTAAACCTGTGTAAACGTGGAAGCTCATATAATCTCATGTAGTTTTGCTGCTTAATGTATGTCTTCAGTAAAACATGAATGCCTTGGGGCTTCTGAGCACATTTACTTTCATGGCCCAGAATTCACCTCTGTGGTGAGAGGACAGCTTTGCATTACTTTTTGGGAGCTAGAATAAGCCAGGCAAGGGGTAGCAGTGCTTCTTATCTTGCTACAAATGTAGATTGTAATCTTTTGCATATGTCAGTACTTTGCATTGGTAGGTACTGACATACATGGGAATCAACCCAAAATCTTTTACACTGAAGTCTTGATAAGCCCTCTGACCTGAAAAACTCATGACAGGCCCAGAGTGTCAGGGAACCATGCTAGCTTTAGCTCTCCATCCCAGCCAGAAATATTAACAATATCCTTTTTTGTTTTGAGACTATCAATAATGTGGGGGAATTATGTGACTATGAAGACTGATTTGATATTGTACAAACATCTTTTTTACCATTTTCTATTTAAAAGCGGAGCCAAGCAGGAATTTCTGCTGCTGGTTTCCCATTCATCTGGGAACTGCTGCAACTTCAGTAAAGGCACGCTTCTGTGGAGAGAAGACTCAAACTGCTAATTTGACTGTCGGAGTTTATTTCTGGAATGCAGCACTGTTTCACCAACAGAGCAGCTGTCTTGGAAACACTTACCACATGGGGTCATTTTCCTCTCTGTGTGTAATCGGCAAAGCCACCCCAGTTAATCTGAATCCTTTTAAGTCTCCTAAACTAGACCATAGGGAATGCAGAGAGGTCTACAGGACTCTGACCTCCTTCACTTCCTTCTCCTGTCATTAGGGAAGAAAAAATAGTCCCATGCTTAAATATCCCTTAAAGGGGAAACCTATAATCTCTTCTGAGCATGGCAAACTGTTTCTAACAGTAACATACTACTGATTTGGGGAGAGATGTTGGTCCTCCATTTTCTGTGGATATTTCATGACAGTAGCTACACATCTGCTAGGTTTACCAGCTATTCCAGGTTGTGGAATCAAAGCAGTCAGAGGTGGGAAAAGCTTCTTGGGTTATTGCATTCTTTTTCTTCTGTTTGATTTGCTTTGCTTGCATAGCCTTCTTCTATCCTTGTTCACTTCTGGGATTCCTTCTGCTATAAGAGAAATTTTCCCGTTTATTGAGTTTAAATGATTTCTTAATTTCTTTTCCTTTTTTTCTCCCTAGTTCTTTCTCATGTTGCCCAGTTCCTTCCTCACTGTTTACACCCTTCAATACTTTTTGTATGTAAGTCCTGTCTCTAAAACCTCCTTGCCTCCAGTAGGCTCTATGGGGTTTTTTTCCCCCCTGCTATAACCTTACATCAGTTTCTTGAACTGCTGTATGATCTTTATTGTGGTTCTACTGAGAATGTTTTACTCTTTGAGTTTAGTGACTCCTTTCTTTGTTTTAAACCTGTCTTCTAGGCCAAGGTCCAAGGCCAGTCACAGGTAGCAATTCTTTGTGGGTAGGGGGACATTCTCTCTCAAGTCTGGAGAAGGCCTTTCCCAAGAGGCTGCCACCTGGCAAGTCTTGCACCTGTGATCTGGGCCAGTCTTACTGCAGCTCTCATATGTGCATCGCTGGAGCTCTGTAAGGGAAACCTGCATCTGCCAGGATTCAGGGACTGCTTCAGTAAGGTACTTGAAACTGAGAACACAAATTACTTTGATCGTTGCTGTCTTCTCTTTCCCCAGGCTGTGCTACTGTAGCTTTTCAAATTAACAATGTCATCAAGAATTTTGCCCCTACAATCAGTTGTTTCAGAAAGTGATTTCAAAAGACACCTCAGCGAATTCAGCTAGAATATTTAATAGTTTAATTTCAGAGTAAAGAAAATTATAAAAAATATTCAGTGGATGTGCAATTTCTTTTTCTAAGTTCTTTGCCTTTCCAGATGAGTGATGAGGTGAACATAATTTGTCCTGTGCCATCCTTATGGAAAGGTAGAATCCAGAAGGATGAAAAGAATGGTGTGATCTCTTTAGAGAAAAGGCAATATAGCTTTTGCCTGCTAAGAGCCCAGGGGCAGTAAGTTGTAGTAGGAAGGTGAGGCTGATTGAGACATGTCACAGGAGGACAGGTGATCACTTTTTAAAAACAGCCTACTATGATGCAGATCAGAGAGGGGTTGGAGAACACCAGTGCGTGTCTTTGAGAAGCCTTCAGCAGGCAATAAAGTAGTAAATTCTCATGTAATGGAGAAGAACAGAAAAATATTTCCTCCAATGCTATGAAAGAGTCTGTTTTGATGGAACACGGCTATGTTCACTTGAAATTAAATGATGGATTTGTGTTATCTGTTAAAACTAGAGTGGTGTTTGGTTGGCCAAAATATGTGAGAAATTGGAAGAACAGGGATTTTCCTCTCTCTCTTTTATGAGCATGTTACATCAGAGTTCTCAGTTTGACTTCAGGCTTCCAGTGCACCCATACTAAAAATGAATACTGTAGTAAAGGCAAACCTGGATAGTGAGGTGAACACATTGGGATTGACTAACTGACAAACAGCTCTATTCATTCATTTTGTAACCATGATGTAATGAGTTTATAGTATTTGTTCTCATTGTTAACTTGCTCTATGAAGCTTGAATAAAATTTCGGAACAGTAAAGGAAATCCTTAAAAAATTAAATCTCATTTTCATCACCTCTAACCAACCCAAAGATTACTGAATTCAAGACATGGACAGATTTAAATGACCACTTTTCCTCTTTATGATTTTTGCACCGCACAGCACTTGCCATTAGCCTTTATACATTCTTTGTATATGCTTTATACTTCCTGGTAGATAAAGCATATGTCCTCTGGGGAAAATGGGTAGTTTTTCATAGCAAGGTTAATATAATGTATAAGAAATTGCCTTATAAAAACCATGTATGACTCCTCTTAATTAAAGCTTATTGGGATGCAACAAGTATTGGATAGTAGATACAGCACAAATATGTCTTAGTGAACGTTTCAGCAGACCAAAGCAGATGCTGTCTTTGCACACACTCGTCTTGCTTTCTACAACTCTTAAAGAACCACAAGGAATCTAAACAGATTTTAAGGCACACCCATACTATTCATGCTCTAGGCCTAACTGCATTAAAATCTAAAATCCACCTAGTAACTCCTGCACTTGTGTAGGCAGCTTCTCAACACTGATTTAGAGACATCGTGATAGAATATCCAGCATGCCTCATGACAAGTGGTCCTGATGACCAGTTCCTGCTGTTTAAAAATGTCTTTTTTGCTAAGTGAAATTTGTCTAGTTTTGGATACCAAGAATAGTCTTCTCTTACACCCTTTTAAAGCTAGATTAAAGAACTTTCCACTATTAATTTTTCCCCCACTTACAATTAGATCAGGTCACCTCAGCCTATTCTTGGAATTAAATTTATTATGCTTCTTAGATCTCTCACTGGATAGGTTTTGTTTCAGGCAGGTATTAGTTTGACAGCACCATGTTTTTCAGTTAAAAACTTCCATCTTTCAATCTCATTCTGCCTCAATCTTGTCACCATTTATCTACAGAAATGGGGACACTTTTTCAAAGAAAAATACTGCAGATATGAATGTTATTAAGAAATCCTTTGACACTGCTAATGGTTTCACAACTTTCACAACTACTCTGATGTGGGGGTAATATGCCATGTACATGCTGGTATTTGTGTACAGGTGGACTTACAGTAATCCTGCATGTGGTCAGTTTGCATTAAGCTAACCTTTTGGCATCTTTAACCCATACCAGCTCCTCAATCTGAGCTGTACAAACACATGTTAACACAAGGGAGGAGGCAGGACAAATGTAGCTCAGATGAGGACAGTGGGATCTCTGCTTTCTGCAACAGAGGTGGATTAAAGAGACTATGTAGAGAGATTTCATTTTTTCTACAATCCAATTTGTAAAAGTTAAACTCCTAAAGGAAGCAAAGAGGCATGAACAATATAGTTTTTATGCTCTTTGAATGTAACACACATATATTATTTGTGTCAAATTAAAGGAAATCTACACTTCCGCAGAGGCAGGAAGAGATGAGATTCTTTTACTGGTAATTTAAAACACAAAATCTTACTCTAAAATCTACCAAAGAAAGAAACTCAATACACTCTAAAAGCCTTTGGGCTTTACCCATACTGTATGTGGCAATATGTGGTTGTGTTGCTCCAGGAAGAATTTGGAGAAGAAATCCTGATTTGTGTGCTTTTTATTTTTATATTTTTCCCACATTGCACAGGAATGGATGTTAAGAACACAGTTACTTAAGGAAGTTGAACTCTGAAAGAAAGTGAGTTTCACATAAGAACAGAACTAATAGCCTGTTGCTGAGGGCATGATAGAGTCAATCTGAAAGGAAATGGGCTTTCTTCTGTCCTTCAGGATTTTAGAACATTTGATTATTTCTTCTGACATCTCCCCCTGACCTGCCTGCTATAATGCCATGAGAAGGCCACTTCCTTTCATCCCCCTTTGCTAGGATATTAAGGCTAGTCAAAATTAATAGATGTAGTATTGAAGCCCATTCATCAGTTTCAAATGCAGGTGGCCTGTACATCCATAATTTTACCATGAGTTTTATTCCTTTTCTGTGAAATTAGGATTTGATTATCAAGAAAGCAATTGTAAGTGCTTTACCAAAGAAGTCCAGAACCAGTTGTTAGGTATATTGAATTGCTTGTACATTCAGTATAGCTGGATCTCTACAAAGAAAATACTTGGATTATGAAATCAAGGCAAAGGGGCTTCATGCATCAGAATTACAACTGCTACCGTGAAATACACCCTTCTTTGTACTTTGTCTGAATGTGATTGTTTCTGCAATGGGCAATCTAACACTTATGGAAATAACTTCTCAGCTGGTGTAAACCAGTACAGCTGCAGTGAAACCAAACAAGCTCTGCCACTGTACACCACATTACAACTTGGCCCTTGGTGTCACTAGGTAGATATTTCCTTGCTTTTAAGTGGTCAGGTTTTATATGTGCAGTAAGTAACTACAGGGTTGTCAGCAACCTAAAACAATCCTGAGCATGCTTTTAGCAGAGCGTTTTACTTTCTGACTGTACCTAGACAAGGGGAAATACTCCCCTCAGGTAAGTGGAACACAGGTGAGAGCTGAATGAGTGAGTGTTGGGGGAATGGTAGTGATGGTCAAGACAATCTGAGGTGGCAATGTAGCATGACAGGCCAAGGGAATAAAGTGGGCAGGCTGCAAATGTTGCCCTTTGTATGAGACTTGACTGTGTTGTATGCAGGCAGGACACCAGGAAGCAATGAGGTAGTGTTCTTGCTTGGTGCTGTTCTGGTGAGATATTCAGCTCTGGGCACTAGCAGCAAAAAATGCAGAGGAAACTTGGAAGGTAGTAAGAGAAGAACAACAAAAATGATAACAGAGCTGGAGGGATTGTTTTTATGAGGGAAGATCAAAAGAACTAAATATGTGAAGCTTTGTTAAGCAATGACTAAGAAGGGAACGTGAAAACTACCTACGACTGTTTGAAAGACATAAACACTAGAGGTGAGCAAACAGCAGGGAGAAATAGTCTGTGAATTTGAAAGTCATTTTCACTTCATCTGTGTTTCTGCCCTTTAGTGATCACTTTCTGTTAAGACTGGTGCTTTTCTGAAAATATTTTCAGAAAATTTTCACTTATATATTGAAGTGCTTCAGTATCTGCAAGGGAATTCTGAAATGTAAATTCAAGCTTCAAATTTGAAATTTGCTTTAGCTTACAAAAGTCACCTAGTGTATAGTACATTGTACTAATCAACAGTATGGAAATTTTCTGCATGGCACGTCAAATATGTGCTTGAAAACAGTATTTTCAGTTTTAACATGGCACTTATGTGCTTCCCTGATGGAATTACTTAGTTAACCAAGTAATGCAGCCTGGGTCCCAACTGCTTTCTATAAGCTTTGCACAACAAGGTGGGGCATTTGCTTTTGTTGACAGACATACATTTTATAAATGGTAAGATTTGCGTGTTGAACTGTTGGGGAAGGTAATTTTTCTTTGACAAGAGTTAAAAGTGGCTAGAGCCCAAAACCAAAGCATGCTATGTATATAAGGGCTGTTAGTGCAATTTTATGAAGTTGTCCAGATGCGTTCATGCAGTGCAAGGAAGATCCTTTCTAATTTTTTGGTGCAAAATTTGTCACCAGAATTTAGCTCCTGTGACCCTCCATGGACAGTTAGAGCAATTGAATTAAGAAGAAATTTCTCAGAATTAAGAAGAAATACTCAGAATGAGTATAAGAAAATATTGTGTTAATCATAAAATTTTCTCCTCCTGGAGGTCCACATGTCATTTAAAGCTCTTGGGAAAAGCAGTGGAAGTGGTTGCTGGGCAAGCCTCAGGTGAACTGACTAGTTTGGTAAGTCATTTTCAACTTTGGTGATTTTTGAATTCAGGCATTGAAATACTACGTTAATACTCATCAACAGGCTTTTCTAAGTATCTTTCCCTGTTAATGCAGTGTTGATGTGTGCTGCCCAGTGAATAACAAGAAATGTATGGTCAGCTGTGTAGATACCCACAGTTGTTTCCAGAGGCATTTTCTTAAAGAATGTATGTATGCACAAATGCGGCAATCCATACGGTACACAGAAACTACAGGCTTTGACCTATGCAAACACACACCAAATTATTGCTTTCTATAAACAAATTAGCATGCTTTAAAAGGTGAAAAACTCTATAAAATTGTGTGCCCTGTTGTTTATGGTGTGAGTGGAGGATGCACTGCATTACAGAGGGGTTCACATTTCTCTCTTCTCCCCCCCTCTCTAAATGGACGTGTGCTCCGTCCATTTCACCATTGTTCCTGCCAGCCCGATCCCAGCAGGGGTTCCCTAATTAGCAATCTCTTCATTTCCAATCAAAGCACAAAGCGGCCCCAAAAGCCTCTCTTTATGAGGGAGCTGAGCGGTGGCTGGGGACATGGAGTAGGATAATTGCCTTCGCCACTGGCAGCAGTAAGCAGCCTGGCTAATTCATTATTGTAATAACTTTGCTTGTCCTTGGGGAGGGGGGGTGAGGGTGAGGAGGACTGAGCCTGGCGGTGCTAGCTGAGGACAGGGGGAAGGGGGAATCCAACCAGAACTGAGGTAGAAGATGGGGACAACTGACAAGAAAGAAGAAACTGTACAAGCTTTTTTCTGTCTGTCCCCCCAAATCATTTGAGGATTCTGTCAGTTTGTGGCATGGTAGCCAACACTCCCTGAGCATGACTGCTACGAGCACCTGTCTGCTCTGCCCTTGGCATGTTCGCAGAGAGGGCAGTCTGGTAAGGCTTGTAACTTGGCCCCAGGAATGCTGGGGAAGCTGAGGCTTAGTGGATTAAGAAAACTCAGGGGTTGCCTGTCAGTCCAATAGGAAAAGCTGACACTCAAGCATCGAGAGAAGGTTGAACAACCAAGGTACCCACAGTTTGTGGCTTTCAGTGATGCTCAAGAAGTCACCCGTCCTTGTGTGGAAATTGCATGTTACATAGCTTCGAAGGAACCAGGAGCTGACAAATGCTGTAGCAGAGTCTTTTTCTTATCTATTGTCTCTTTAAAATACCTTTAATCACTTGCCTGTTGTCATGTGGACTGCAGATTTGAGTTTGCTGGAAGTCTGTTGGGTTTCAGTAGCCATCAAGGCTCTGCCCTTGTGAACAGACTGCTAAGCTAAGATGCCAGGTGGTAGCTACTTCCTTTTACTTGAACGGAAATATTTGTGGTGTGGTACAGTAAGTTTATTAGGTTTTGAAAAGTGTATATATTTTAAGTAGGTAAGACCAGTCATATAATTCCAGACCCCCTGGTTCTTCTTTTATTTCTCTGTGTTTATCTCAAATTGGTGTGGCAGGGTTTTGTCTACTCCAGCTGATGGGACAGCTTCTCTTCTGAATTCCTTTGAACTGTTATTGCTGTGTACATTCTTTGAGCCCATCACTTTGAGATGGTCACCATTCATGTTTCTGCACTGAGATGGCTGGAAATGTAGCTATGCGTTTTACTCTCAGATTTTTTCCACTGAAAATTATTATTTCCGACATAAAATAAAAGAAACAGTGACATCAAAATGCAAGTGCCAAACATGCAAATGTCTGTGTGGCAGGAGCAGTTTAACATTAAATGATGTCCTTGTATTAGTGAACACTTCATTCTGGATCTATTTGTATTGTATTAGTGTTACGGAGAGGCAGACAGAGCAAGTCCTCAGCCTGATGGGCATTTCAGTGATTCATAACTGATCCTTTGATTCTCAAACAGTTAAGCCACCTAAGATGCAAAATATTTACTGGGAGTAGATCTTTGGAGGTAGTTGAATAAGGCAACAGAGAATTAATAAACATTTGGAGCAGAATTTATAGTTGGCACTGTCCAGATTCTTGTGATCAATGATGTTTTCCCAGCTACCTTATGATAGTTGCTTGTCTAGCAGGTTTCTCTACCTCTCAACTAGACATTGAACCTCTTGGACACTGTGCTGCCTACAGCAAAAGGAATGTCAACTCAGTGAGTTGACAAGCAAGAACAAACTTCCTTTGTTTGGTACCAATGTGAATAAGCAGTACACAGAGGTGATGCTTAAGTCCCAAGAGAAAATATGCCTTTTCATTTTTATTTTCCCATGATCAGTGCTGTAGTCCTGATTGTGTTGTGCTTCTTGCTGTCTAATGTAAACACCATACAGTGAGGAAGGTTCAGACAGGCCAGTGAGTGCACACAATGACAATGGAGGATTTCAATCACTTGTTGTGTGTCCTGTGTAATTTCGTTACTTCTAGATTCTTTTTGTCAAAGGATCACTCTAGCAGTGATGGGGGATTTGCACATCTCTCACAGCTTACCCAGTTAATAAGTTGCAGCAGTAACAGCATATTGATGTGAACTTGTGTAGGTAACTCTGTGCTAGAAAATAAAGTATCCCCATTTGTACATTTGTGGGATTCTCCCTCATGTGGTATGTCCTACCCTTGATTTGCATTTATCCCTCCAAGCCAAAGGTTAGAGTACTTTAACTGTGTGGAGAGTGGTGACCAAGAGTTAGAGCCACAAGTGGCTAGACTCTTGGAATGAATTGCTTTCTTTCCTTATGTTTCCAACTGCTTAGGACTGAGGATAATCTTGAATCACATTTCTGATGGCTTAGGAGGCTATGGATCTTAAGAGATTTTAAACTGGGGAAAGGCAGTTCAAAGGGCTGAAAGACATCTAATATGCAGCACACTGGCATAAGTTTGATGGGATGCCAGGATATGGACAAGGCTTGATGAACTGGAGTAACAATAGGCAGTTTAGTCTTGACTTCACTTTTAGTCTGAGACCCTAAATTGTTGCATTGTTAACAATTGCTTGTGGAGAGGTAAGAAATTGTGGCAATGGGCATGAGAAGGAATATTAATGATCCAATTTCCAGCTGGGTTCCACTCCAAGGCCTCGGTGGGTGATGTGCATTTTTAATCATAACAAACCAAACTGAGAAGGAGCTGTTTTCAGCAAGGCAGACCTGCGTGTGGAGCCACAGTGTGTGACACTATCTCAGACCTCTGCCCACTGCTCTAGGGAAGGCACAAGGCTGCTCTGCTTGAGTGCTACCACAAACTAGCTTGGACTGTGACAGTAAAAGCTAGATCACCACTAGAAATGGATGCAGGTAGGGAGTGCAGTAACTGTCTCAAATAGCCTAAAGCTCTTGAGCAGAAGAAATCACTGAATTAAGTTGGAACATCGGATCAAAACTGGTCCTGACTCAAAAAGGGCAAAAATATAATTTCTAGATGCTAGAAAGCATTTTGCTATAACCATGCTGAATTTCCTGCTAGCTACTTTTGCAGTCTTGATGGTTTCTGCGATAGGGTCTTCTTGTTTGTGTTTCTGGAAAGTGATTTCGCTGACTTTTGAAGGCATGCAGTCTGGCTGAGTGATGTACCAAACAGCAAGACTACTTTCAATCTTAGAGACACAGAATTTAGGAGAACCCTGGAGATTTTCTTTACCTCTGAGGTGCTTTTCATTCTGAACTTTCAGACACAGAGAGCTTTGATGTACTACTTTGGGAGCCCATCGTCACATGGTTCAAGTGGCCAGTAGGAGTAGCTGTTGAAGGACATGAAGGCCTCCTTACCTGGGCATAAGTATTCTATGATCATTTAACAGTGGGACATGCAGCTCTGTGTTTGATACACGTTTGAGAATGTACCAGCTGTGTACCCTAACGTAGCTGCTAAGTTTCAAGAACCATGTCACAGGACAGTTCCCTCTTTACTTGTCCTTAATGTTTTTCTTTGTTTTGGTACTATGTAGCTGCTTTCTCTGTAGGGTTAAATGGCTAGTAGCCACTTACGCCAGTGTCTTAGTCCCACGGTGGTCTAGTGTCTGTGAGAATATGGTGCAGAAGCACAGCTTTTTTGCAGTAGAGGTGTCCGATACGTCCCAGTGGCAGAAGAAGCAGCAGCCTGACTGTCTCAATACAGGACTTCCAGTGCACGCTAAGCAGGACAGTCATTCCATCTAGCAGTAGGCAGGGGTGCCACACTCTCTCACTATAGTGCAGGAGCTACGGGAAGATGAAATAGTTGTCTCACATCCCCTCAAGTATATTTTAAGGCCAGAAGTAAAAACTGACTTTCCTCTTAGAGTTTTCAGCAGCCATTCAGTTGCTTCTCTATATGTTAGTGCTAACCCAAACCAGGGAAAAGGGCTGAAGTGCTGCATGCTCGGTCTTTGTAGCATCATGTTTTGTGTATCTGGCAGAGGAAAGGTGTCTGGTGTTTGATATCCCAGTACTCCTGCTTATTATTTTCAAGTAAACAAGATGGGGAATCTGGAAGAGATATGGGAAAACTCCTGTCTTGCTTTTTATGCCATTAAACTGGGAGCTAGCATTCTCTGGGATGGTCTGTGCTGATTCAGCCATCTGTATTGTTCAGGCAAGGGTTAGAGGATCACTACAGAAAGATGGGACACTTTCTTTCAGAGAAGGAGTTTCTGAAAGAACACCAGCAAAATCAGAGCCAGCCAGGCTACCAGTGTCTGTTGCAGTGCCAGGGGAAATGCTAACAGCTTAAAGACTTTTGTTGTGCTCAGGAATAAAAGTTATATGATTCGTGCAAGAGGAAGGGAATTCACTGAAGTGATTGAGGAGGGAGTGGGAAGTGGATGGCAGGACTTGCCTTTTACCATCCACAGTAGATGCTGCCTCTGGCATAAGTGCCATGCTTGGAGGACAGTGAGGAGGTTTATTTGTGTTGTGGTCATGCAGCAAGTCGGGCCCTGAGAAAGGCACCTTTCCACTTGGCAAAGCTGCCTTGTTGCTGCTGCTTGACACCCAAGCAGCCAATACGCCCCTCCACAAAAAGCCTGAAATGTTGAAAACTGCAATTTTGTCAGGCTCTGGTCCCCTCCTGGTGGGGGGAAGGGGCTGCCAAATGGAAATAGCTTACTGTGATTTTAAAAATGCTTTTTTGGGGAAGATGGATACCATTTGCTGAGATAGGTGTTTGTTGCCCAGGCAAAACTCCCAGTGTATTTGCAGAAGCTCTGCAAGGTCTCTGTGTGTGCGGTAGGTATGCATGTGTGCATGTACATGCTTGTGTATGCCTTTATTTCCATGCTCCGGCTGCCTGCCTCTGATTTAAGGGCAGGTTTTATTCCCCAGCTGCCTCAGGGCTCCTCTTTTCTGATTGCATTAAAGTCTCCGTAATTCTCCCCTCATTAATGATTGGCATATTTTTACCTCTCACTAAAGGAGCTTGGAGGCAACTCCCGTGGGGCCCTGCTCGCCAAATGAAACAATTTCATCCTGCTCCAGAAACGCATTAAAAAGGGTTTGTCAGGATCTTATCACTAGTTAGGGAAAGCTAATCAAATTACTTCTATTTATTAGCTGTTGCAGCAATGTGTCATTCTATCAAGTACAGGTAGTGGGACAGACAGGGATTGCACAGAGAGCTCTGTGCATCTAGCGCTGCTGCCTTGTTCTGCACAAAAGCATCTCTTGTCAAGGGAGGCCGGGGGCCAAGAGAGGCTGTGAACTTCCCAGCGACACTGCTTCTGTCATCATTGCCATGAGGACCTCCCATCTGCTGCCATTCTTCACTCGTCTTTTCCAGAAGACTCTCCAAAGACCCTTCCCAGCAGCATTCCTGAGCTTTTACCATTGTGTCTACTGCTTCTGTATTTGGTTGATCACTTCCTGCTGTTGCTGATTGTATTTTGCTACAGATTATTTGTTTTGAGATGGTTTGGGTTTTTTGGCAAGTTTATCTCAGTATTAAACCAATCCAGGAAAGATTTGGGCATGGGGTGACAAAGAGAAGAGTGGGGAGGGATTATGGCAATTTGGGAAATAATAACTATTAATATTATTTTACTTCGTGAGGCTTTAATGAAATATATTTTTTTTTTCAAGCTGTTTTTTTTCCCCCCAGTCCATGTGGTCTGGAAAAGTAATTACAACTGAAGGAGTGGGAAAGAAAACAACTGCATCTACTGAATAAACTAGGTCCCAAGGACCTAGATGGGACTCTGAAAAGAGCACCAACTTATTGCTGGACTGTTGCTGATTGCATGAGTAGTAGTGGTTTGTGAAGCAAGAGGTGTGAACTCAGATAGATAAAAGCTCACTTTTTTATTGATTTCACATGTGGAACATGTAGGTCCTTCATGCACATACACTGTGCACTTGTATTTGCAACTGTGTACACTCTTGCTCCTGCATACAATCTTAATTCCCAGGGTGGTTGTACCTCCTGTGGGCTTACTGAAAAGGGACATGGAGGCAGGTGCCTGACATGCACTTCTAAACTTTAGAAAGTATAGATCTACTTCCATCTTTTTACTATTTCTTTCGTCTTGAAACTAAGAGCAAGGAAATCTCTGGTGTTTTAGATAAACATGAATTTGACAGTGAAAATAGGCTTGTTTCCAGGTAAAGCTGGTTTCACATTAGGAAAAAACCTCACAAGAATAAAACTGTGCAGTGGATGTATTTGCATGAAGTGAAGTGTGTCTAAATATGGTTATGGTGATTCCCAATGAAGATATTGGTGTGCACTTCATGAAAAAACCTTTGCTGTTTCATTTTGTGCATACCAACAATTTCACCTTAGCACAAAATCCTGGTACAGCAGTGAAAACACACTGTTCTCATGAATAAGTGTACATGTAAACATAGTGTGCACATTGTGTGTGGTGTTTGTTTCATTCAGGGAAGGTTTGTGCTGGTTCCCAGGTTTCTGCAGTTGTATGTACACAAATGCACACTCTGTGTTTGCATAGAAATGATGGAGTGGTTAGAGGTTTGACAGTGTTTCAGCACTATGACCAATGATATCTGGAGCCTGGATTGGTGGAGGGCGGGCAAGTGCCCCAGCTATTATAACTGTACGGATTCACTATATGGTGGGAGTGGCTGCCAAGCTCCAGGGGCCCTGGAAGCAGCAGTGTAGCAGGATTAGTAGGGTAGTCCAGCCCCATCAGTCCCATGCAGCGAGCCACGCTCCAGCATCCTCATTATCCACACAGTTCAAAAGGCAGTCCTGAACGGACCATCAAGTCCCACAAAAGGCTCCATCGATTGGTCTGTTGAAGCGTTTCCTGGGGTCCTTTATATGTCTCTACCTTGTTGTCAGTAATGAAGAGGCCTAGCGCAGAGAGAGTCAGCAGACTCCCAGCTGCTGGGATTTCTTCATCTTCTCATCAGGATTTTAATTAGACACGTCCGAGAGGGCAGCACCGTGTGAGGGCAGGCGGGAGCTTTATCAAGCAGGCCACTTCTTTAATTACTGTTTACTGACAGATAACAAGGGAGGGGAGGTGGTAGCAGAGATTGTTGTAGGGGGAAGCAGGGTAAGGACAGCAGTCTCAGAGTGTGTACTCAGCAAGGCCTTTGCTTTCGAGCAGAAATTGTTCCACTCTGCCCATCCTGACATGCTGTTTGCCTGTTGCCAGAGTAAGAAAGGTACCTCTTGCCCCTTTCCTGGGGGCAGAAGATAGATCTGAAAGTTGGTAAGGGCCAGAGACACAAGGAATGGAAAGTATAGGTTTGCTTAGAGAAAAATGAGAAATTTGTCTTCTCTAAGCTACCAGGATCCTTGGCTGAGCTGTCCTGTGTTGTCTTAGCCCTGGGCTGCCCTCTGGGTTTTCTGACACTGCACAGTAGGAAGCAAAATTATTTTCTTCTCCTTCTGTCTGGAGCTGTCAGCCCTCCTCCCTCCCACTACTACCATTGCTGTTTTGTCTGAAAGAAACCTTCTTCTATCTTTCTATGTGTCCTCAGCTTTGGTGGTATGACAGCAGTCTGCTCTGTGGCGGCTGCTGTTGCAGACTTCATCCCTGCTGTCTTGTGGGCCAACTCTGCATCTGGTGTGAATAATATCTTCAGCCAATCTTCTTCTATCTGCCCCCAGAATCCACATATTCCTCCAACCTTTTGTATCGTTCCCCTTAAGGTATTTTTTGGTCACCATTTGTATCCCAGCTGCTGAGTCCTGCTGGATCATAGCCCTGTTTTTAGTTTTGTGGAGCTTCATCCTGACTGTTTTGTGTTATCACAGGGGAATGGTGGTCACAGCCCTCCTCCCCCAAAACAAGAGGCTGAGCCAGACTGGTGTGGCAGATCCCTGCTTCCTGGCTTAGCCAGCCCTTTGGGATATAGTAATGCCTGCAGTGGAGTACAGCAATTGGTGTCCACATAAACAGTCCTTTGGTGAACTAAGCTCAGCAGCGTGTTACTCTCTAGAAATTTGGTTGGAAGTTCGTGCCACAGTCTTGACTGCATTCGTATCTACTGTAAGGTAGTCTGATGCTTCCAAAATACTGTTGCCATCCCAGAATGGAAGACAGCATGTGCCAGAGCTTGGTTTCCATTGTTGCCAACAGACTCCCACTGCTCTGAGCAGCACAAGATCTGGAGGATGCGCTTGGGATCAGCAAGGACTTGGTAATTGGACTGTTGTTCTTTCATTTTGCTACGCAGTAGCGAGCAGATTATAGAGCCCACACATTATAGATTTCCTGTCATCCCTCATGAATCAAGCTCCACCGTCTTATTTACTGTCAGCCAAGGCCTGTGAATAACATCACCAATGGATACACTCTCAAGCAGTTGTGCAAACACACAGTATAGAGCAGTTGCTTGTGCCTTCGGGCTGTTAGTTCACCTTCCCCCCTCACAACACCTATGGTAGTAAAGGGCCCTCTGTTTCCCATCTGCATGGAATGGCTCCTGGCTTCCCTGGGAGCTCACATTTTGTAACACTGGAGGCAAACCTGTATTAATTAATAATAAATCCCACATTTTTAACTTTCTGACATTTCTAGTTACAATTCTGGCCATTCTGTACACTCTCATACCCACGTGCACCAAGGATGCAGACTGCCAGTTTCTGGGGAGATGGTTCATATTAAATCTGGCTGGTTTGTACTCAAGGCACAGCACTGGAAATAAGGGCTATCGTAACAGCTCTCAGCTTCATCCAGGACTGCTAAGGAATTCTGCTGTTCTACTAGTTGTATAGTGAATGACCTTGTTCCTTGTTCTAGATGTTCATAAAAACTCTATGGCCTTCCAAGTGATAAACTTGGAGACCCAGGAATGAAGTTAGAGGGACTGAAGTGCTAATTTGTTTCTGATAGGCAGGTTAATATTTCTGTCTTGGAAATCTAGATATTAGGCAAGGTCTGGGGAATGTGTCTTTGAACAGTAAGAGGCTTTATCCAAGAGGAAGTGATTAAGCTGTTTGCTATTTCCGCTGTTGATAGAGCTGGAAGTAAATGGGCTTTGATTGCAATGTGGGAGATCTCAGTTTGATGTTACAAACTGGTATTTGCAGTGATACAGGAGTGTAGCAATGGATTTGCCATATGCAGAATGGAAGAAGTCCTGTCAGAGATGGACTAGTGAAGAAAATGAAAACAGTTCAAATGTTACAGAAACTGAAGTTTTTAAGGTGGTTTAAATAGGTTTTAAAATGGCTTTTACCTTTTTGCAGCGTCATTGCCTCTTCTTCCCAACACCCCCTGTGCTCCCACTCAAGGTGTCCTGGGAAGGTGTCCTGAGGTTTTCCCATTGGCCTTTGTTAACCCCTTTCTACTGGCTGTTGACCCTTCACCTGATGGTTTTTTTTCTATGTGACCCTGAACTTGTGATTGGTCCCCTTTTGACCCTCCTGGAAGCCTTATAAACCCCTACCCCACAATAAACTTCCTCTTTCCTCCGTCCCTCCCCGGTGGTCTGTGTGCTCCTTGCGGGGTCACAGGGCCACGTGCTGGGGCGGGGGGAAGGGCATTCACCTCGCAGGTAATGGGCTAGCAGCCTAAAGCCTGGAGGTCTCCCCCTTTCCCACTAATCCGTCGGACAGGAGTATTAGAACAGACTGCCTGAGAGGAGCTAAAAGTTTTGACAGATATTTTTCCAGCCTTTTCTGGAAAAATAATGCTGTTATAGCATTATCCATTGGGATGAAGAGATGCACCAGCCACCTGACCTGTTCCTAGCCCTATTTTTTGTGACTCTGAAATGTTAAAATATGTATGTCCAACTGATGCAAGCTTGAGATGCATGCAAGTGTATATATCAAATAAGCATTAGCCTCTATAAGCTACCAGGATATCTTATGAAGGAGTACAAACACTCCAAATTCCTTCAAAGGCCTGCCATCCAAATGCTAGTGTACCCAACCATGGTAAGTCTTAAAAAGAGGTGGCAGCAGCACTCTTTCTTGCTCAGCCAACTTTCTTAATTTTTATCTTCGTTTTCACTGCCACACAGAACAAACAGACTAGTAGCACCATCTTTTTTTAACTAGTGTATCCTGTAGAATTTAGTTTCAGTTGTTCATACCAGTGCCAAACTTTAATGATTGCTGCAAACACTTTCTATGCCTCTGATTTGTTTGCAGAAAGTTTTGTGGAAATTTTTATTGAAACCAGCAATACATATTTTTTTACAGAAAAAGTCTTATATGATGTCTTCTTTCCATTTAAAAACAAATCAAGAAGATTCCTCTTTGCAAAACTCTAAATCAGCTTGTGTCAGACAGTGTCAGCTTGTGTCAAACAGTGATGGAATGGAAAGACACGGCAAAGGGAGCTAGGCAAAAAGGAGAGGAGGGCAAACAAATAGTTATAACCAGCTGATGAACAAGTTCCTAGGGCTGTGGACTGTAGGAGGATGAGGTCTGAAGGTATGAGAGCAAAGGAAGGGATTGGGGTGAGAAGAAAAAGGCACCGAAGAGAAGAAAGTGGGCTGGGATGGTGTGGAGAGGAGAGAGGCATGACTTGGATTGAATGGTTGGAAGAGCCTCAGAATGAATATTCCTCAGCTGTCATCACTGTCTGATATTTACACAGTGTTTCATGCTCCTCATGATAGTTTTTGCAAAGCAGGATGAGCTACCTCTGCAGCCCGTTTACTCTATTACCTTGGTTGTAGTGACCCACATGATGGGTTCGTCCCTTCTGATAATCCACAAAAGTGTCATTGTGATGCTTCATGAGGAAATTTCTTTGCTGTAAAAGTAACAACAGATTCTGAAAATGGCACTTTGAATGGTACTAATGCAAAAACTGGGAGGTAGACTAGTTATCCTCTGTAGGCACTTCTGTCTACCTGACTGTGTGTCTTATACATCTCATGTTTTAGCTACGTCACTGTGTGCTGCTTCTTTCACAGGACCCCTGCCTCATTCACTGCATGTGATGGACCTACTCTGAGATAAATCAGAGTTGCACAGTGAAAGAGACCATCTGTAGGACCCCTGCCTCATTTGTCAGGTGTCTACTGAGTGAGACAAGGGACTGCAGGAAAGAAAGGGAAGCTTTTCTAGTTGAGGCAGTGAAATTCCGACCTGCCAGTTGACTTCTTTTCTGTATGCGACCATTTCTGTACGACAGTTTTCAGGTTTTTGAAGCAGCTGCTGTGCCAGTCATTGTTTAATTGTGTGTTCCTTATTTTATAGGGGACCTTTTTGATCCCAAAGGGCCTCTTTTACAGAAACACTGAGAGCTTACAGCAGCAAATTAAGTGAACGGAAATCCACTGAACCCAAGGTGCTATACAAGCACGGATCGGTCGGGTGTTGGTGTCTCAGAGTGGGCACCCAGAATTAGGAAATATGTTTTAACACAGTCTTCAGTCATTCACCCATAAAATGGGAATAAAAATGCCCCCTCCTCTCATAGAAGTATGTGAAAATAAATGATCTTGGGCTAGTGAAGCTCTTGGACAGTGTAATGATAAGCCCATAGAAGAAACACATAAGGAAATGAATAAATCTCTAGAGCCAGGTTTGAATAATGTGCGGTAAATAAGGCCTGGGGCCACACACTGAACAATGAGCAGAAACCAGCATCTCAAGCAGCTGCTCATTACATAGGAACAATCCCTTCTGAGTGCAGTCTGAGATGGAGTACTGTGGAAAAAATATGATCCTGTAATTACGGAGTATAAAATAATGCATATGTACATGAGGGCTAAAAGTATTTTTCACAAGTAAATACAATTGTGGTGTTTCCTAATTCTTGACTTCATTTATAGTCTGCCCTATTTAACATACAGTTTTGGTTTCTCTTTGTTTCACGGGTCCTGTCAAGCTTTGCAGTTTTATTTGCTGTAAGATGATTTTGTCCTAGCCTCTCCATTTGGATTAAGTGTTGCCATTTCATGTAGTTGCAGATCAGCTAAATGAGGTACTCAAAACCTGCTCATCTTATACATTATGTATTCCACAAGTTGTAATCTCCACGAAGGTGCAGTTTTGTGTGCATAAGGCAGATCTGACCCTGTAATTTGCCATCATGAGCAAAACTTACATCCAGATGCTGTTGTTCTTAACAGTGAAGGAATTTGGGATATTTGAGAACTTATAGCCTGCTAGCAGTAGTTAAAACAATAAAACTCCCAGTAATTTTCCCACAGAACAATATGCAAGAGGAGAATGTCACTAGGGCTATGAAATGACTGTAGAAGTCTTTGCTGTAATAACTGCAGGAAGAATGGCAAAGTTTAAGCTCTTAGTGAAAGTATGCAGAAATATAATGCTCAAAATACATAATCTTAAATAACCACACTTTTCATGAATACTTATGTGCCTGTTCAGAAACAAATATAAGAGGGACTTTTTGCAAAGGCACGTAGCAATAGGACAAGGGGGAATGTCTTCAAACTGAAAGAGGGTAGATTTACATTAGGTATTAGGAAGAAATTCTTTACTGTGAAGTTGGTGAGGCACTGGAACAGGTTACCCAGAGAAGCTGTGGCTTCCCCATCCTTGGAAGTGTTCACAGCCAGGTTGGATGGGGCTTTGAGCAACTTGGTCTAGTGGAATGTGTTCTGCCCATGGCAGGGGGGTTGGGACTAGATAATCTTTAAGGTCCCTTCCAATGCAAACCATTTGTTGATTCTATGAAATATGTAGTGACGGTAATAGTAATGGAGAAGTGTTAAACTCTATCAAGCTGAGAAGTAGAAGGTTAATGATGCTGGGATGATCAGTGTCCAAACCTAATGCTAGTTAACCTTTCCATGGCATGGCTGATATTTGCTATAATTTGAAGGAAGAATGTTATGAATAGTACAAGAAGTGGATCTGTGTCACGTATCCCTGATATTTTGTTTGTATGAAGTAGAATTGTCTGTTGCAGATGTCTAAGAGACATGCCATAAAATCTTTTGCTCTTATATTTTCCCCCTTTCACCCCATTTACAATCTCAAATATTGGAAGAAAAAGTCATTGGCCTATTTAGGCTGTAGAATGCGATGCGTTTCTCAAGGACAAGTACCACTGTTGGCTAGTTGACAGCATGGAAAACACTGGTTCCCACATGTGCTGAAGATAATGGTTCATTCTGGACATGAAGCAAGCCAAACCTATTAAACACATTTTAACCCGTGTAAGAGACTGAATGAGTGTCCTTTGTGCAGTGGTTTAGCTGCTCAGTTTTAACAGTTTCATCAGATAAGTGCATGGTTTAAAGAGGACAGAAGAAAAAGTGATGCCAATAAACACAAGAGTAGGAACTTCCACAAAAATGCCCTTAGACAGAGCCTGGCATTACTGGCCAAAGGAAAGAGGAAAGAACAATTAAACAAATACGACGATCTGTTCCTGTAGGGGTCAGACAGCAAAATGCAGCACATGTGCTGGGTGGGAGCCATCAATGAGAGCTGGTTTCCTCATGGGATATACAGACCTGGACTATCAAAATAAACTGGGGCTAGGGCAAACAGATGTTATGCCAGACACGTCACCAGAGCTAGTCTGTTTTACATATGTGTCTGATCTTACTTGGCATGCTTTATACTCTCTATTCAGAATCTCAGGGTGGAACATAACAATTATGATTTAATCCTAACTGCTCTGTTCCCCACATATGATGCAACTCTCTAGTATTACTTCAAAGTACACTCAAGTATTACCTATGCAAACAGGAAGCTGAGGCACAAGGTTTGTTGCACAGCTCCTGAGTGTACAACCTGTCACGCACCTCTGCTTCCCTTTGATGAGAAAAGGGAGACTGTGGGTCACTACATTACCAAAGTGAAGTCTTTCCCTACAGGTGTCTTATTGATAGTTAGGTAGTGTGAGTTCCCCAAAACCGATGTTTTGAAAACACCATCCTGAAGCATCCCTGTACAACAGGCACTCTGGAAAACCAGCTTAGGACAGAGTTGGGTAAATTGAACCTGAACAGAAGGGACAGTGGCCCTCACACTATTGTGGCAGTGAGGGGGTAAGATCAGGCCTTGATTTGCAAGAAGTGCATCTGACCAGAGGGTATGATCCTAACCTTGCTCAGTAGCAGCCAAGTGGGAGTCTCACTCTTACAGACCTGCCAAGCAGAAAATGTTTATTTCCTGCTCTGGTTTCACAATCCAGGAGGAAAGAATAAAAGTGATTTAATCTTCAAGGTGAGGAAAATCACCTGACTGAGCAGGACACAGAGGACAAATGGGACAGGGGGCCTTTTTTGCCCGGCAAGGAGGGATGGGGGAAACAAAAGTGAGGCACAAGATTACAATCCTTAATTGTTATTTATTATTAATTTTCTAATTTTTCTCTTGTTCGGATTCCACAATTGCTGGAAATCGGGGCTCCTCTAGCCGTCTGGGTGCATCTGTGACATTGAATCTGTCTTTGAGATGGGGAGCACCCTCTGGTGGTTAAGGATATTCTGACATTTCCTGGGATTGGCACCCATCATCTCTGCAAGCCACCAGTTAAGGTGGAGAGGAGGCAACGCTGGCTTTCTGTCGGTGTTCAGTGCACAAACACTCACTCTGACTTTCTGACCCAGGAATCTGAGTTGACCCCTTGCAAATCCTTTTTGCCATGTGAAAAGGGTGTCAGGTGTGTATGTTCTCCCTGCCCTGCTGTTGTGAAAAGCTCACATGCATCCCCTTCTTGCTTTCTCCTGATGAGCAGGCAAGTAAAGCTCAGTTTCCTTCATTAGTTCCCAGTGGACACAAAAACCCGCCCTGGCTCTCTCCCTAGGGGATGCTGTTTCCTGCCTCAGATCTTGCTCATGTCTCCAAAAAGCACTGGTCTTGCACCCAGAGCTCTCCCCTGTCCATCTCTGGCTGGATTTGCTCTGCCTAGATGCTAAAGCCAGCACAGTGCAGTCCCTTCCAGGGAACACAGGAATTCAGCTCAGGTTTCCCTTCTCCTTCCCTAAATGGATTAACAGGCTGAGGGGATCGTCTCTGCCTGCTTGACTCAATCTTCATTAGCTAACAAGTTTCGCCAGCAGCAGTCACATTCTGGTCCAGAGAGCTGTTTGACAGGAGTGGATTCTGGCCCCAGCCTCCCACAAAGGCTGTTGCATCTTCTGAGAGGTTTTTCTTGATAATAAGGCTCTGTGGTCTGCCCTGGTGGTAGGGATGTAGGGCAGGAGCACTGCAAGATGTACATCCTTGCTCTGTGCAGTGCTCTCTTTACACTAACTAATCCGCATCCTTTGCTGACTAAGACACCTGCACCCCTACGTAATGCACATGCTTTATGAGTGTCAGAAAACATTTTGTAGCTCTGAAAGTGATGTGCTTTTTTTTTTTTTTTTTCCCCTTCATGCTTTCCAGCCAAGGGAGGATCCTGAGTATATTGGGATGCCCCTGAAACTTTTCTTAGATGGCTGTCACTTCTGGGTGCCTTTGGGTGCTTGTAGGCAGTCAATTTGAATGCAGTATTTCCTAACAAGCTGTGTGGAAGCAAGTGACCCTACCTCTCAGCCACTTCTCCCTGTTGCTTTGTGATAGTCATTAACGGGTGTTGCACCCTTGAACAGGCAGTCATTTATTTCACTGCTGTTTCCTCAGTTCAAAGAAGATCTTTTCTACACAAGTAAGCTGCACACTTTAAATTGCATCGATTTTGGGACAATCCATTTAAACTACTGAAAATCCAAATTGTGGATGCTCTCTTGTCAGTTTAAGGATGCTTTATTTTTGTTCATTAGATGTCCTAACAGGTTTAGTTTCAATAGTAATGAGTGCCTTTTGCACCAGCTTAAGTTAATCTATTTCAAATTGTACCTTGAATTATACTGCAGAGAAAGCCTGCAAGGAGAGGAGGTGAACACTAGGCATCACTAATACTATCGAGGGCTGTTTATGCCCAGCAGTAGGGAGGCAAATGTTCTTATTTATTCACAACCTGACCATTGTGGCAGGGGAAGTTGGTGTGCCATGCTCAGAATGCAAGGTCAACTGGCCAGGAACAGTCAACATGGATTTTTTTCTTTCAGCAAGTTGGAAGGGAAATAAAAAAGGCAAATGGGCATGAAGGGGCAAGGGACACTGCAGACTGTGAAGGATTTTAGAACATAAAGCTGTGTTTAGCAAATTAGGGATGAATTGAATTTCCCAAACAATATGTGTTAAAGCACACAAATTAATAACCCCACCACTTATAAACAAGCAGTGAATTTGGTTTGGCTCTGTAAAGCCACAAGTCAATTGCCAAAGCAGAACAGCTCCCTAGGGAGCCCTGGGTTGCTGGTTCTAGCTCCCTGGGGAATGCAACCCTCTCTGGAGCAATCCCCTGTCAGGGCTATGTAGCTGTCAGTGCTCACTGATGTGCTTCCCAGAGTGGGAAACAAAGGCTGCACAAACCCCAAAAATGTAACCTGTCTCTGAATGGGCAGCAAAAGAATTTTCCTTTAGAAGACCAAATAAGACCTGTTTTATTGAATGGAAAATGTATCCCTTCTTTACTGCTCTTTGTTTGGAGGAACATAAACTAAGAGAACAAACCTGGTTTTATATATTTACAAGTAGCAGAAATCACTTTATGCATGGGGAGAAGCAGACTGGGTAGGAGGCAGTCTGAGTTAGGACTTGCTAAAATACTCTTAGATGTTGTGCCTTTTCGATGTTGAGGTTACCTTGGATCACTGATCTTGATGAAGATGGTACTCTCTTGTTCTTGAGTCCTTTTCTCTTTAAAGATTGCCCAAAGCACTTTATGCATAATGAGTTATTTTGCTACCATGACTGGCTTTGCAGTAGCTTTAATGGCACAAAACAATGCACTGCTTTGAGACCAGAATTGAGGAAGAATATTATTGCTGTGGAGTAATGCAAGATATACTAGCAGAGGCGGAACAGAAATAAACTGGGATAGTTGAATGAGATGTGTCCAAAGCAGTAGTTTGCCATCTGCTTCTGCCCTTTTCATCCTAATCTCTGGTACCTCATCAGTAATGAATTGTGGGGAGACATGAATTGACACAGTGCAGGCTGTACCACTCACATAATCTGTTCAGTCCCTATCATTGACCCTCTTGTAACACTACTCTTTTGCAGCATCTTCCAGTAAAAAATTCTGATAGTGGTTGCTAGTTTCTAAGCCTTGGTACTCCTCTGTGGCCCTCTGACCAAAGCCAGAACAAGAGGATATTTGCCAGATCTGTCTGGCTGGGCAGATCTCTCTTTCTGTCTCTACAGCTTTTTTTAGTTAGTGATGAAGGATCAACTCTGAATACCGACTCTGTGATTTTAGGGAATAACTCCTCCTCATCCTCTGACTTTGGGAAACAGTAAGAAACTGCATTGAGAAAGACAGTAATGTATCTTGAGATGAAATTCTTAATACCATATCAATAATTCTGTATTTCTGTGCTGACTTTTTCAATTCACATATTTCTTTATGTTTAATCTCTTAGTCCTTCCCTCCCGATAAGTTTAATATATTTAGATGAGCTTTGGATACAGACTAGGCTGATATGCTTTCTGTGCAGTTAGGATTTGGTTGCATGTAACTTCAGAGTTGCTTTCTCAGATGTGGATTGAATTGAGGATGTCTATTGGGAGTTTCAGGTCTTGGTTTTCTCATTGGAGGTCCTTCCATCAGGCAGGTCTGTTAAATGCTTGCTGAGTCCCTAGAGACACTTGATCTGTGTTTAAAGGGAAGCAGCTGATCCATGAGAAGAGAGAAACGACTGTGTACTCAAGCACTGTTGCTCTGAAGAGATCTTGCTGAAAGCTATGCAAAGCTTGCATGGCAATCTAGGTGCCCGGGGCTCTCCATGTGCTTCATCCCAGCAGAGATCTGTGTGATGTTCTTTCTGGCCTTTCCTGCTCTGAGAAAGATAACTTGATGGCTCCAGGATGCTTTCAGCATGAACTGCATTTAACTCTCCTGAGGCCCAGGCCAGGAAAACCTCTGGAGGATTCCAAGCAGCACCTGGTTCCTGCACCCCACTCTTCTGAAAGCTTCCCTAGTGGAGACATCCACTCCCGGAGAGCAGGAAGTGCATAAATAAATAATTCCTTCTGTCTCTCCTGATCAGCCCAAGCAGCTGTGATTGCTCCTGAATGCCTAGGTTGTTTTCTTCTTAATGGCTTTTAAACCACTTTTACCCTCATTTGATGACCCAACTCCTTCTCCCACTTTTGGAGGAACAATTTCTTTTAGAGAGAGGGTTTTGGGGGATATTTATATTGTGTCAAGAGTTTTGGCTGAGGTGAAATAGTATAGCAATGTAGGCAAAGCTACAGTTTACTGGTTCTACCAGGCTGCCCCAGACCTTATTCTGACAAATTCTACAGGACATCTCCCAGGGTATTGGAGCTAGCATTGACTCTTGCTTGAGCGTGCTGGACACGTGATGCTCTTGGACATCCCACAGACATTAGTAACTCTTATACCACTCTAAGACACTATGCTTTTGGGATGTGTTTTGCTGTTGGGAGATCTAATCACTAAGACATCCGAATGCTTATCTTTTGCTCCACAGTGTGTAGGTAAAAATCTGGGAACGTAAGTTACAAGCATAGGCTCTCATTTATCTGTTCAGCTGACCTACAGCATCTCATTAATGGACATTGACAGCTTGCCAAAATTTAGACCTTATGCTTGTGCTTTTGTAGCTTGTATATATGAACTGAAATAGCTAAAAAAAAGAGTGGTCCTTAAATAGCAAACATATAGCCAAATCTAAAGGTGTTTGGTTTGTATCCTAGTGCAACCCTTGGAGATATTTATTGTGCATCTGATGGGTGTCTACACAGAAGTATTAACACTACCTCCACCAGCAGAACCTACCTGCTGGGCCGTAGGACATGCAAAGCATGTTCTGAGCATCCTTACAGTGCTGCTCAGGTATCCTGTTTGACGTATAGTAGCACAGCCTTGTATTGTGCTGTAGACTAATGACTGTCCCCCACACTTCGTTTGGAAGAGGCAGTAGTCCATCTGGGTGGAATGCAGCTGTCATGCCTATGGGCTAACTCGGCCCAAATAATTGCTGGCTAATGACCTATGTTTTTCGTTTGTTTTAACCATTGTGCTTGACTGGTCAGTTTAATGAGTATCCTCATGAAATGAGCCCATAGAAATGAGGTGGTCTCTCAAGGTGGTACTCTTGCCTGATACTGTCTATCTCATAAGCAAGGCGTATCATTGGCTGGGTGCCATTGGCTGTTAATCAGACCTGTATCTGAAGCAGTGACAGTCTCTCCTACCATCTTCCTTCTGTCCTGCTTCTGTCTAACTTCTTGGTACTCTGGAAAAGCAATGGGTTTAACAAGGAGAAGTGCTATCCCCAGACTGAATGGTTCCCAGGACAAACCTGGTAGCAGCAACTTCTGGAAGTTATGTCATAAAAGCCTACCCTTTGCTGAGTTGATGACTGCATGAGTTATGAAGTACTGTCAAATGTTGAGGGGCAAGGTCTAAAAGATGAGTTGAGTACTACTAAGTTCAGCTGACTGGAAATGTTTAACGGGAGGTTGCTATGTTCAGCAGAGGAACAGAGGGATTGGTAGTCTTTGATCATCACTAAAATAAAGGTATTCAAGAGATTAGCTAAAGACCAAAACTGGATTTTCTTTTGTAAGCACTGTGGAGACCATGGGGACCTGTTGCTAGGAGGCTGCAGCACCAAAGTCACCCTCTGACCACATGGGACTGAGATTTGAGTTTGCCTTAACAATGATACTGAAAAGTAATCTTTTCTAATGCTGCCATAGGAACAGTGAAACTGGCAACACATGACTTTGAAAGATGAAGGCATTTTTGCTGAAATCCAGTGGAACATGATCAGATCTATCAGGAGAAGCTCTACTGCTGCCCACAACCGCCTCTGTGCCTAGAACTCTGAGAAATTTTAAGACTTGGAGCTCATGTCAATAAGACCTTTTCAAAGACATCCAGGGGCTTGTATTTTCTCTAGATTGCTATCTTTTGGAGTACATAAAGCTGCATAACAGAATTAGGACTGAGCTGGTGAAAGTTTTCCTCTCTTGCATAGAAGTGCTTTTTTTTTACTAGTAACCAGCATCTGTCTCTTTGTGAGTGGCTACTTTCTCGATACTGTATGTTTATATGGTCCTGAGTTGCCCTGCCTCTTTTAAGTGATATTTTGCAGTATAAGCAAGGATTATTTTTCTCATTATTTTTTTTCTCTTTATTTTTTGAAAGTGTACTGCAAAAACATGATCATTCATGGCCTACAGGCATAGTGTTTGAATGTTAATGACCTGTAGACAAAGCAGTGATTTCCTAATATGTTTTACTGCAGGTGTCTGAATGAGATACAGACACACATTTCATGATAGAACTCAGAAGTTAAAAGTAAGTTAAGAAGCTTGGGATAGGGTTTGTTGGCAAAGTTGTCTAATCAAATAATCTGTCACAGCAATTTGCTCTTGTTCAATATGTGAAATAAATGTAGTTCAAGTAATAAATAAACTCAAGAGGGAGCTGTGAAAAAAATCTGCATTGTTCTTCAAACACCAAAGTTAGTACAGAACAAATCTTAAAAAAGGTCATGTACTTAACTGAGCTGTTTAGAGATTCAGAGCAAAGGAGACTTGAGGCGGTTGTGCTGCTGATAGAGCATATCAGAACAAAGCTGGGCTCTATCATGTCTGGCTCTAGCCAAAACCTGTAGCGTCTTACTGTTAAAAGCTGGAGTATTCTGAGGCTGGAGGAGGTGACTAGGAGAGCACTCCTGATCATCTGATATCTCTGCTTTTTCCACACAGAAACTACATCAGGTTGGCTAATGTCACTTGGGACCTGCAGGTTCATCTCACTCTTAAATACTTTTGTATAGATCTGCTGTTGGTGAGCTCTTCTGTATTTGGCCTGGCTGACCTGGTGAAGTCAATAGTCTTCTATCAACAGTGCCCAGATGAGGCCAGATGGAGGTTTCAGCAGGGAAAGGAAGGTCTTTAATACTTGCTTTCTTCATCCCTTACACCCTGGATAGAAAAGTCCTTTCAGTGTTTTGCTTCCCTAGAACTGCCTCCCTCATTTTCCAGATGGACTCTGTTGTCTACTCAGAGAACCCAGCTAAGAGTAAATTGCACACTTACTCCTTTTCATCATGTCATAGTATTAAAACTGTAAAGTCTGGGTCACTGGAGCCATCTCATTGCTGTTGCTGGGAAATAAGTTATCTTGCCCACTGTTTCCATCACAGACTTGGAAAATTTATCCTCCATCCTCACTGCCTAACCCTTGGTGGGCATACTTTCATAACTCTGAGTAATTTTCCTTCTTTAAGCCCCACTCCTTTTCTGGTTGAGACACTTGCCATTATCAATGCACATGCCAAAAATGTTTTCATTTTTTGCTTCTAGCGTAACAGTAAGTAACTTATTTCTCCTGACAAGACATATTTCTTTTGATCAGTTCAGTAAGTAAGCTGATACCATGAATATTATGGGTTTAGAGTGATTAGAACTGATGGGCTTAGAGTGCATGGGCTTGAAGAGAGAATCAGCTAATCACCTCCCCAAATCAGAGCAATGAACAAGCGTGCCCAGTCCTCCTGACTATCCTCCTTTGCCTTTTGCAATACAAGACTTGAAGCTAGTGTACTGAGGTAGAAAACTTAAAGTTGAAAAGATGCTGATTGACTTTATGTCCTATCTGACAGGATGAACCACCATATTAGGAAGGCCCTGCTTGTGATGCCTCTATGCTGGAGGATTGGCAACAGCTAAGCAGACATAAAGATTCCTTGATGCCTTGTGTTCCCTCCTTCCTCCTGGTAGCTAAGCAAATACCCCAGCTACTGCCCTGTGGACATCTAGGGTCATGGATGGGGAAGGATTAATTTCTATTTTTCTCCAGTTTGAAGAGAGGATATGAAATAGCACTGAGTGTGCTACTAAATGATGTGTAGGTGTGAGTGTGAATAAAAGCACTTTCCAGTCAGGGTCTTGGTCATGTTCTGCCTGACCACAGTGGCTCAACTGAGGATTATTGTCGTACATCACAGAAAACAGATCAGCAACAGGTAAAAATGTGAATCTAGATCACAGTTCTCCATTGAAGTCTTCTAAGTCTACAAGATCCACCTACCTCTGTAATTACATATCTTTTTTGAGGAAGGTTTCTGTCCATTTAGTTAAACAAGAGTTAGGCAAGACTGAGCAAGAAATAGATTTCCAAAGCATAAAAGAAGATACACTGCCACCTTTCTGGGCAAGGATGATAGAAGCTCATATCAAATACTCCAGCTAACGGATGATGCAAGAGAGAGCAGAAGGCATAATCCCAGCTATATAATTTTCTCTCCTGTCTCTTTATATGTTTCTTATTACACGTCCTTCTATAATCTGGAAAGAAATGTCTCATCCCATTGTCTTTTTCTTTTCTATGTGGTAAAACACTCTGCACCTGCCTCTTACTCTGATGCCCTGTTTTAGTTTTACAAAGTTAGTATAGCTTCTCCTGGTTTGTCTTTTGCATGTGTGTCTCTGCAGTGCACTTTCATTTAAGATGTCAGCAGGAACATATTCTGATCTGGAACTAGAGCCTGCTATTAACACTGCAAAGACAAAAAAGGGTATAAAAGGACAGAAAACTGCATTGGCCCTAAAAAAAAAAAAAAAAGGGTTCTTAAAAGAAAGCCTTGATCTTTCATTGGCAGTGTAGGGACTATGTTTGTTTTATCTCAGGGTTCCTAATACAGAATTTAAGGAAAGCTCATGGTTTTAAAGATGAGGTAATGGTTGAAACATGTTTAAGGATGTTCAGGTGGATGTTCATTGTTTAAAAATCACAATGTGAAAACTGTTTTCTGCTTAAATAGATGTTGAGCTTCAGCAGTGATGGTGGTGATCTTTTTTGATGGAAGCATATTGTTCTTAAGGCCAGTTCATTTTTTGGGGGAAAAAAACCCTACTGGACTTTGGTACAAAACAAGACATTACTTTTGGTGGGTAGAACACGCTGTTTTGTTTGGGTGTAGTAAGGGAAAATAGAATAGAGCCCAAAATAAAGAAGGCTGGTCTGTCCTCATGGATTCAGTCTGTGTCTGGGGTAGCTGTTTATTAGGGCAGAGAATATATGCAGTGAAAGTCTACCAGCCATTAGGGGGCTGTGCTCAGGGTACCTAAGTTTCTCTCCAGGGCTACTAGCCTTGCAAAGCAAATGGATCAGGGCATTCAAGACTTGTGTGAAGTTTAATCAGTTCTATTAGCCTCAAAAGTGTGAAAGGGTTGTATTCTGAATTCACCCCAATGATCCCCCTGTAACTGTTTCCTTAAATGAGGCAGGGGCTGGTGAAGGTTTCTTATCATAGAACTCCTCTTTCTCCAGCAGACAAGATAAAAATATGTATATCCAAGACTGTTCTGCCCAGTTTAGGTCTCCTAATTATTTTTTTTTTTTTTTTTACCCTGTGCTAATACCATTTCACTGACTTCCTTGTGAGAATACAATAATAGGGCCTTCATAAAAGGGAAAAAAAATCCCAAACCCCTAAAAGTAACTAGATCTCTCCCTCTTCTGCATTTTCCTTATTCACAAAAAATAGCCTTATCAACAACTGAAATCAAGTTTGTTTGGCATGATTTGCAAATTACTCCTATATTAGACCAAATGAAATTTCAGCCAATCAATCAGTCAACTTGATGAAAAGTTGTTAAAATGGTAATTTTTTTTAAAGTAAAAAATTAATTTATCAAAAGTAGATTAGTCATTAAAGGCCAGGGGAAAGTCTTCAAAAAAAGTCTCTATTTATTATCTCTTAAAAGAGCCAGCAAAACAAGAGACTTCTCACAATTCTCTCTTTCCCTCTCTCTTTCCCTCTCTCTTTCCCTCTCTCTTTCCCTCTCTCTTTCCTCTCTTTCCTCTCTTTCCTCTCTTTCCTCTCTTTCCTCTCTTTCCTCTCTTTC